>NW_017731371.1:6338747-6359236 GCF_001890085.2 Hipposideros armiger
TATATATACATATAGTCTCAGGACATGGAGTAGAGAGCAGGAACGGATTCAATGGAATTGTAATAGATAAGCATGATATTGGGAGTGGGAGGGCAATAGATGGGGGAGAGGGGTTGTTACTTTGTGAGGGTGAAAATGATAACTATTGCATTGTTCTGTACACCGGAAACTAACAATAAAAATAATAATAATAATAATATAAAAAAAATTCTAAACAGACAAAAAAAAAGAAATTACTGAGTAATAGGATATGCAAACTTTCTTTTTTAATTTTTTTAAACATTTTTAAAATTTTTCAATTACAGTTGATATACAATATTATATTCGTTTCAAGTGTACAACATAGTGATTAGACATTCATATAACTTACAAAGTGATCTCCCCAATAAATCTAGTATCCATCTGACACCATACATAGTTATTACAATATTATTGACTATATTCCTTATGCTATACTCTACATCCCCATGATTGTATTGTAACTACCAATTTGGACTTCTTAATCCCTGCCGCTTCTTCACACACACACCATCCCCCTTCCTATCTGGATATCGTCAAAATGTTCTCTTTATCTATGTGTTTGTTTCTGTTTGTTCATTTATTTTGTTCTTTTGATTCTATATGTAAGTAAAATCATATGGCAATTGTCTTTCTCTGTCTGACTTACTGTACTCAGCACTGTACCCTCTAGATCCATCCATGTTATTGCAAATAGCAAGATTTCATTCTTTTTTATGGCTGAGTAATAGTCCATTGTATATATGTACCACCTCTTCTTTATCCATTCATCCATTGATGGACACCCAGGTTGCCTCCATATATTGGTAAATAATGTTGCACTGAACATATGAATGCACACATCCCTTCAAAGTAGTGTTTGGGATTTCTTTGGATAAACATCCAGAAGTGGGATTACTGGATCCTTCTTTGTCTCTTGTTATAGCCTTTGTTTTGAAGTCCATTTTGTCTGGTATAAGTATTGCTACTCCAGCTTATTTTGTTTTCCATTTTCATGAAATATCTTTTCCCATCCCTTTACTTTCAGCCTGTGTGTGTATTTTGATCTAAGTGAGTCTCTTGTAGGCAGTATATGTAAGGGTCTTGTTTTCTTATCTATTCAGCCACACTATGTCTTCTGTTTGGAGAATTTAATCCATTTACTTTTACAGTAATTATTGGAAGATATGTAGTTATTGCCATTTTATTCTTCAGATATTTGATGCTTCTTCTTCTTCTTCTTCTTCTTCTTCTTCTTCTTCTTCTTCTTCTTCTTCTTCTTCTTCTTCTTCTTCTTCTTCTTCTTCTTCTTCTTCTGTTTCTCCTTCTTCCCCTTCCTCTTCCTCTCCTTCTCCTTCTTCCTCCCCCCCCTTCTTAAAGAAGTCCCTCTAAAATTTCTTGTAATACTGGTTTGCTGGTGATGAACTCCATTGGCTTTTTCTTGTCTGAAAAGCTCTTTATCTGTCCTTCAATTCTAAATGACAGCTTTGCTGGGTAGAGTAATTTTCGTGAGAAATCAGCTGACAGTCTTATGGGAGCTCCCTTGTAGGTAACTGCTTTTGTGTGTGTTGTCTGAAGAGGTAGCCTGGTGGTGCTCCAGCTTTGTCTGAAGCTGGTCACCACCTCTGCCTTGCCCAAAGCCACCTGGCATGGGCCACAAAGCAATTTACAGATTTGCTAGGCTTGGAGGTGCCTGGGAGTGGCCAAGCTTCGAACTGAGGCCAGCTACTGCCATTGCCAGCCTGGGTCTGCTTAGCAAGAGGTATGAGACACACTGAGGCTAGATGATGCTTGTTTGGGTTTTGTGAACCATTGAGAGATTTTTTTGAAAGTCTGCAGCACGAGCAAAGACAATCCATTTGTATGGAAAAGCCACTGGAAGTGGCTTGGGTGGATCCAAAAGTTGGGTGAGACAGGGCCTCAGGGAATCACCAAGACAGGGTGAACAGTGTTAGTCAGGTTGACTCAAGTATTGCAGCCACCTGCATCTCCATGCTGGGAGGGGGGAGGGCTCAACAAAGGAACAATGGCTTCTGCCAGCATTTCTGTCTTGTAGAAAGCTGCCCCTCCAGTCCTTGCCCTGAAGCCAGACAATTCAGTTCCTCCCCATGTGTCCCTGGTGCCTTTTGAACTGCTGCCCCAATGCTGGAACTCAGAACAAGTGAGTCCATCAGCAGTAAGTCCATCCATGCATGGGCCCTTTAAGAGAAACACCTGGGACTCCAGCAGCCTTCTGTCTAATTCAGTCACAATCTCTGTTGGATTTCACAGCTAGAAGTTGTGGGGACTTCTCTACCCAGCACTAGAACCCTGGGCTGGGGAGTCTGGTGTGGGGAGGGACCCCTTGCTCCTTAAGGGGGACCTCCATAGCTGAGATATTCTCCTGCTTTTTTTTGTTGTTGTTGTTAAGATTTTATTGGGGAATTGGGGAAGGGGAGCAGACAAGTTGCTGTCTTTTTGTTCTTCAGTCTAGTTGTAAAGGACATCGCTGCACTGGCCCATGTTGGTGTTGTGATCATTGTGCTCATCCCAGGCGAGGCAGTCACTCGCCGGCCACTGGACTGCTGCTCACGGCGGCTCACAGCAGCTCACGCCGGCTGCTGACCACTCACGATAGCTTACAGCAGCCCACTGCAGTCCCACCGCAGACTATGCTGACGCCAGTGACTCGCGGCAGCCCAGCTCCAGGTCGAGCTGTTGTTCACCATTTTAGCTTTAGAAGGTGCAATATCACTGGCCCATGTGGGATCCGAACCAGTGGTCCTGCTGCTCAGAGCTGGCATTACCAAGCCAGCCCTTAACCAATGAGCCACTAGGCTGGTCCTCATCCTGATTCTTAATTGCCACATGTGGGTGTAGGACCAGCCCGTTCCATGACTCTGCCCCTCAGTGTGGCTTCTTCTGTATATCCTTAGTTATATGAGTTCTGCTCAGCTAGTCTTCAGGTGGTTCTTGTTGATGGTTGTTCTGTAGTTTAGTTGTAATTTTGATGTGGTCGTGAGAGGACACAAGCACAGCATTTACCTACTCTGCCATCTTGACAGGAAATAATCCAAACTTTCTATTCTATTAAATGACTCCAAATTTTATCCTAAGTGGTTAAACCAATAAATATATATTGTAGCACTGTCTGAGAGTTCTCATTGTACCCCAGCCTTGCCAGCATTTGATTTTGCCAGACATTTTAATATTCGCCTATTGAAGTATTCATTGTGGCCTTAATTTGCATTTTCCTATAAATAAGGCTGGACACTTTTTATGTATTTATTGACTCTGAATTTTTTTTGACCATTTTTTTTAGATGTTCAAGTGTTTCAGCTATGTGGGTAAGCATTTTTCTTTTCCATTTTAATTTATAGAAGTTCTTTATATATTTATGATACTAGTCTTTTGTCCATTTTAGGTACTACAAAACAAAAACAAAAAGCAAAATAAAAAAATCAGTGGCTTGTATTGTTTTTACTTTCTTTATGATGTCCATTGATGAACCAAATTTTTAATTTTAATGTCATATTTGTCCACTTTTTTCTTTGAAAATAAGGGGTTTTTTTCTTACTTGAGATACTTTCTCTACCCTATAGTCATTAATGTATTCTCCTGTAATCTTCTTTAAGCTTCCTCTTTTCTAGTCTCTGAAACATTTTGTGTAAGAATTGAATTTGTTCCTTAGATTTTTGGTAAAACTTGCTGAGAAAGCCACTTGAGCTTAAAGTCATCTTTGTGGGAAAATTGTAATCTACTGACTCACTTTATTTAATGATTATAAGATTGTTTAGGCTTTCTATTTCTCCTTGAGTTGTTTTAATTAAGTTATATTTTCCTAGGAATTTTCCCATTTCACATACATTTTCAAATTTATTGCTGTTTATTTTTTCATGTCTTCAGCACTTACCATAATATATCTTTATAAAAATATGTTATTGAATATTTGTTTATTCTCCCTTTCATTAGTCCTGATAATCTCACAGTACTTTGTCAATGGATTTTCTTCAAAGAACAAACTTTTGGCTCTATTTTCCTTTATATCTTTAACTTCCTTTTCATTAATTTTGGGCTTCTCTGTATTATTTCCTTTCTTCTACATTCTTTGGGTTTATATTATTGATATTTTTCATACATGAGCTAACTGCTTAACTCATTGATTTTAATTATTCTTAATTTTGCTACTAATATCTTAGGCCACATAGTAACTTCTAAGAACTGCTTGGTATAGATGTATCACAAAAGCTTTGGTATATTGTATTTTCATTGTTATTAGATAACATTTTATAATTCATTTTATAATTTTTTTCTTTAATCTGTGTTATTGAGATGTTTCTTATTTTCAAATAGTATTATATTTTTTAAAATATATCTCAATATTCTGCTGTATTGTTTTATAAAAAAATAATCACTTTGACACTTAAGATTATTGAGTTGGAGTAAGTTTAAGATGACAAATTAGATAAATTGACTTACTTTACTTTGGCTTCTCCTATATGTAACAATTGTCAAAAATGTAAGCATCAAACCACATGAAACCCAGGATTGCATATCCTCTGATCTCATCTCCATTGGCTCCATGCATCTGCTTTTCTGACTTTGTTTTCCATCCATCTCTCATCCCTGAAATCTGTCATCTGGTCGCCCTGAATGTCAAGTTTAGTCATCAATAGAATTCTTTATGTATTTAAACCTTTTTAATAAACATTCCCTTTACCTTTATGTTATTGCTGAAGCCTTGCTTTTATCCTCAGTGGAGACTATTCTTTCACATTCCTTTACCCTGGGCCTGGAAGTGGTATAACTGCCTCTTTGCATCCTCATTTATGTTTCATGATAATTCTTCTTATGCTGCTTCTAAAATCACATGTCATAAAACTGTATTCTATATTATCCCTCTTCGTTGTTTTCATCTATAGTTCCCTTGGTTACTCTTTCATAGTTTAAAAAAATTTTTAGTTCTTTATTCAATTCCACTTTCTTCAACACCACTCATCATACTTATTGGTGAATTAAATATCCTCATAGATGATCTTTCCAAAATTCTGTACTGTAAGTTTCCTCATATCTCTCCTCTATTGATCTTGTCATCTACTTCACTTTGGTTTTTAGTCCCATGGTCATACCTTCGACCTTGTTATTAGTAATAACTGCCATCATTCCATATCATTTTAAAGCAATTCACCCATAATTTTCTCCTTCTTTCTCTTTTATTTCTTCCAGTATCCTGAAGCAAAGACTGTTTGTGTTCCATCTATATATATCCCCTTGAACTGTGTTCGCCTGAAGTCATCTTATATCAGTCAGTTTTCTTCTCTTTGTGTCGCTTCTTTTCTGGGAGATTTCTCAGAGAAAAAGAACTTTTGTCATGGGAACTGCCTCCACTATATATAGTGAGGGTGCCACATAACATCTCCATGGGAAACCCTCAGCCAGTGGGGGTAGAGAGTCAGTGACTAACATCTCAGTCTCCATGTCTCTGCTGGGACAATTCTGAGGCAAATCCTACATGATTTTCAGGTTGTCCCCTGAGACTGAACCCTGGTTGCCCAACTTGACTGGATTTACTAGTTTCCTTTTCTTACTTCCTCACTTCCTCGCTTGTGCTTTCTGGGATGGCCTCCCAAATATACTGCCTGCACTCAAGTCCTTGCCTCAAGGTCTCTTTTTGGGGAAACTCAATGTAAGATATAGCTTATTATATTTGTTAAAAACTTCAACAACTCTTCAACCCCATCTGGTACCTATGTTCTCTTGATTCTGCTTCTTTCCTCTGTCCCTTACTATATGTCCTCTTGTTGTCGGAGAGTGGGCCCTTCTCGGTGCAAAGTCCAGGTCCTTGGCAACTCGAGCAAAGAATTGAATGAGATGCCAGAGTAAAGCACTGAAAAAGTAGTTTATTAGAAGAGATAGTACATTTCAAAGAAGTAGAAGTGGGTCCTAGCAGTAGAGGATGGCTCAAGGGCACATTACTAGAAGAGAAATTACGTTCCAAAAAGTTTGGAGTGGGCCACACGCAAAAGTGAGGCTCAAAAAGGGGAGGAAGGGGTCAAAAAAGAGAAAAAGCAGTCAAAAGGAGGCCGAAGCTCTCAAAAAGGGGGGGTGGGACTTCTCAGGACTTGGAGTTTGTAGCCACTTTCTCTAGAATGGGCTGTTCCTCTCTGGGTGTGCAACCACCTGATTAATCTCATCTCTTTAGAAAAGGAGTTTATTAAAAGAAAAGAGCAGTTTTGGGTGGGGAGTGGAGGTCTTTTGGGCAGTGCATTTTGTGGGACATGCAAGAATGCAGAGACCCAACACCTGCCTCTAACTTCCTGCCTTGTTTCCCCCTTGAGAGACATGATCCCCATAAAATCTCTATAGGAATTTGAGGGACAGGAGGTCTTTTCTTCTGTGTCTGCTTCTTGCTGAGCAGGGACGTAGAGCTGTCCCTACCTATCGGGGGACTCACAAAACTCTCACCCTGCCTGATCTTAGATGAGAGGAAGGGGTCTCGAGATCTACCTGGTAGACCGTGTTGGCTTCTTTGGTTGTGACTAGCAATCTTGCTGGGGTGCCCTCTGTATCCCCAAGGCCCCTAAATAAGAAAAAATAGATTTTAATTAATGAATTTCTTAGGAGCAGAGCTCAAAGCTATTGGTGTAGGGTGGTCATGGGTTTGGAAACAACAATAGGCTTCACAATCAACAAGTATACTGGCTTGGAGAAATGTTAAAATTTATTCTCTGGGATAGGATTACTCAAGATTTAGGTCCAGAATGGCTTGGGGAATGTTGGGAAGACACAGGTTTTAAGTAGTTATCTAAAGCCAGGGTGGGTGAGAGATATTCTGTGATTCAGTCTAGGGGCAATCTTTAGTCTAGGTTTCAGAAACCCATCAGAAGAGGAATCAAAGCCAAGGGCTAAGGGACTAAGAAACTAGGGAGGAGACTTAACATTTCTATAGGAAAGAAACTTAAAGGTCTTTCAGTTGCGGGAGGGGGCGCTACTCAGTTGGCCTACAACACTCTCATGTTCTTTTTTTTAAAGATTTTATTGGGGAATTGGGGGAGGGGAACAGCGTTGGGGAATCGGGGAAGGGGAACAGACAAGTTGCTGTCATTTTGTTCTTCAGTCTAGTTGTAGAGGACGTCGCTTCATTGGCCCATGTTGGTATTATCATTGCACTCTTCCTGGGTGAGGCAGTCATTCGCCAGCCATCGGACTGCTGCTCATGGCAGCTCATGGCAGCTCACAAAAGCACATGCCAGCTGCCGGCCAGCCCCACTGCAGCCCACGCCGTTGCCAGCAACTCATGGCAGCCAGCTCTAGGTCGAGCTGTTGTTCAGCATCTTAGCTGTAGAGGGCACAGCATCACTGGCCCTCATGTAGGATCCCAACCGGGGCCCTGCTGCTCAGAGCTGGCGTCCCAAGCCAACTCTTAACCAACGCGCCACTCAGCCGGCCCCAACACTCTCATGTTCTGATTTCTCTTCCTACTCACTTTAGATTCCATGGTACGTGGTTACAGTCACTCCCTTGCATATGCCCTCAATTCCCTTGCCCTTCTCAGTCTTTGTCATACTGGCCTGGCCAAACCTTGACCATTGTTAAATCTGACTCTTAGCCTACTGTTTATCCCTTTCTTTGATGTATTATGACAAATGTGGAAGAATATATTGGGTTGTTGGAAAAGTCATGACACATTTTTGCAACGAAAAACATAGAAAAATACGTCATGACTTTTTGACAACCCAATATAATCTGCTTATTTGTTTGTCTATTGCCTTCTACTAGAATTTAATATGAAATCAGAAATGTTTGCCTGTTTTCCTCATTTCTGTGTCCACAGTGCCTTTGAAAGTTGGCTCATACATAGTAGGGGCTCCATAAATATTTGTTATATAGCTAAATAAGGAGGAAATCACCCACATAATCTTCTTGCAGGAATTGTTTTAGGTAGCGTGAGGCTCAGAGTTATCTTCATCAAATATCAATCCCAGTTTTTTCTGATTTCAAGCTTTAGGCTCTTAATTATTGTTCTGTACTACTATTTTCTTTTACTTCACATAAAAATAAGACAGACAATATGTTGGTGGGCATTTACAATGTGCCAGGCTTTATTTTATGCATTATAGGATAAGGCCCCTGGAGAGCAACATGTAGTTATAAGAACTTTGGATTGCAAGCCAAGAGATCAGATCTGTCTCTGTTGTCCCTGGAACCATAGACAAGACATTTAAGTTCTCTGATCTTAATACTTTTCGTCCATCCATCCATCCATCCATTCATCCATCTGTTAAACACCTCTTAAATGCCTGGACCAGTGACAGGTTTTAGTAAAAAGATAATGAAGGAGAAACTGTCCAACCTATTGAGGTGATTATATTCTAGTGAGAGGTACAGCCATAAGCGGCCAATTACTACACAATGTAAAATGTGCTATGACAGAGGAAAGTATGAGATGCTTTGGAAACAGGAGGAGCAACATGAATTGGGGAGGCTATTTCTGCTGTAAAATGAAGGCTTTGCATTAAATGAACTCAGAGTCTCCTCCCAGTAACCCATGATACTCTGTATAATTAAGGGAGAGTCTCAGCATAGGCAGTCATACCCCTTGCCTTGAGGCAAGATCTGCAGAAATTTAAGGACTCATGACATTATCACTTTATACTTTATCATCATTTTGTCCAAGGCTGGGCTATCCCATTACACCCTATCTTTAGGCAATCTTTCTCACAAGTAGAACTCCTGCATCATTATCACTTTGTGTTCCAATAAGAAATGCCAATGGCTGCATTTCTCCCAGACCTGAGAATCTGACTCTCAAGAGTTGCAGCCTATGACTATATGACTCTTTACCTAGCTTCCTAGATGAACTTAGATATTTGATCTCATCTCCAGTTCCACTCTCTGACATCAATCTCCTTTCTCACACTTCTAAAATATGTTTCCTCCAAAGTCTTAGTTTTTTTTTCTTTTCTTTACATTATTTCTAGTGGCCTCCTCATTGCCTTGAAGTTGATGACCCAGGTCAAGACTTTTCATATCAAATTAAAAATTACATACTCCTGCAGCCAAACCACTTCCTTATATTCAACATAACATGAATCTTAGTTTGGTTTTTTCCCCCCCTAATATACCTCTCTTAATAAATTTCATCACCAGTTTTCTAAACCCTAGATTCTAATTCCTACACCATTTAAACTCTTTCCTTCCTGGAAATGATCTCTTCGGCCTCATCTGATCTGTCCTTTCCTCTTCTTTTCACCCCTCCAGCTGTAGTGTAACTGCTTCAGCTTATTGAATAAATCCCAGCCTCTCCCAACTCTGATCCCTCCCACATGCAACTCCTTTTCTTTCCTAGAATGTTCTTCCCTCTTTCTTCATGTAGCTACCTTCTACTCATCTTCTGTGTCTCTGGCTGTCACTGTTACTTGTCTCCCTAACAGCCCTTTCCCTCTTCTTCTTTGCTTATAGAACCCACCCCACAGTGGTATTCAGATACTGGTCACATACATACTTCATGAGCCCTTCTCCTGGTGCAAAGTTGAATGTTTATTAAGAATAAGCCTATTATGGTGATACTGGTGTGGGCCAAGCCAATGGCTCCCCACCCCCCACCTCACTGGACAACTTTTAAATCTCCTCTTCCCTAGTTTCTTAGCCCCTGGCTTTGATTACTCTTTTAATCAGTTTCTGAAACCTAGACTAAAGATTGCCCCTAGACTGAATCACAGAATATCTCTCACCTACTCCGGCTTTAGACAACTACCGTATTTGCCGGCGTATAAGACGACTGGGCGTATAAGACGACCCCCTAACATTTCCACTCAAAATACAGAGTTTGTTATATGGTCGGCTGTGTGCGATTTTGCGAGTGTGGTAAAATCGCATAACAGCAAAATCGCATAACAGCCGAGCATACACCCAGCAGCGCTGCTGATGCCTGAACGGTATGTGGAATGAAGTGGGCGGGCATCGGGAGGCCACTATGGCACGGGGCAAGCACTATGGGCAGTCTATCTGAAGTGTACCTGGCGTATAAGACGACCCCCCACTTGGAGGCATATTTTTCAGCGCCAAAAAATCGTCTTATATGCCGGCAAATACGGTACTTAAAGCCTGTGACTTCCCAACATTCCCCAAGCCATTCCAGGACCTAACTCTTGGATAATCCCATCCCAGAGACTAAATAGGTTTTAACATTTCCCCAGGCCAGTATACTTGTTGATTGTAAACATTATAGCCTAATGTTTCCAAACCCTTAGCCACCCTACACTTATAGCTTTGAGCTCTACTCTTTAAGAAATTCATTAATTAAAATCTATTTTTACTCATTTAGGGGTCTTGGGGATACAGAGGGCACCCCAACAAGATTCCCAGTCACAACCAAAGAAGCCAACACGGTCTTTCAGGCAGATCTCGAGGCCTCTTCCTCTCATGTGAGATTAGATAGGGCGAGAGTTCCGTGAATCCCTTAAATAGGCAGGGACACCTCTACACCCCTGCCCAGCAGGAAGCAGATACAGAAAAAGAGACCTCTTGTCCCTCAAGTTCCCATAGAGATTTTATAGGAATCACGTCTCTCAAGGGAAAACAAGGCAGGCAGTTAGAGGCAGACGTTGGGTCTCTGCATTCCTGCACAGTCCCACAGAATGTGATCGCCCAGTGACCTCCCCTCTCCACCCAAAACTTCTCCTTTTCTTCTCATAAACTCCTTTTCTAAAGACATGAGATCAATCAGGTGGTCCCACACCCAAAGAGGAACAGCCCATTCTAGAGGAAGAAGAGATAAAAACTCCAAGTCCTGGCTAATCAAGGTCTTTTGAGCATTTTGAGCCTTGCCGCTGCTCAGGGCCTGCTCCAAACTCTTTGGAGAGTACTTTTTTCTCCTAATAATGATTCCCTGGCCCTGGGCCCCCTTGAGCCTTTTGAACTTTCTTTGCTTGGCCCACTCCAAACTCTTTGGAGTGTACTTTCTTTTCTAATAATGGCCCTTGAGCCATTCTCTACTGCTTGGGCTGCCTCTGCTTCTTTGAAATGTATTTTTACTTGTAATAAACTCCTTTTCTGCAACTTTACCTCTTTGGTCCATGTCTCCATTCTTCAGTTCCACAAGACATGACCCCGGCACAAGACATACATCAATACTATTATATTTTTCTCACCAGTAGTTGGTTTGGGCATTAGCATGTGAATAATGTATATTTAGGAAACAGAAACCATATCAGTTATTTTAACAGAAAAATGTAATACACTGATTAACTAGATATTGGAGAATTGGAAACGCAAACATAGAATACTTAGGTATCATGTAGGAAGTAACTTCAGGAATAAGCAAAGAGAAAAAGTTGGAATTATTAATCATAGCAGTACAGAAACGGGGCTCCATGGAGCTGGGCCCCAGACATCTGCAGAGTAGAGTCTGACTGGCTGTGTGAGTGTTTCTGAAAGGGATAGAAGTTCGTTCTGATAACGTGGCAAAACAGCAAACTGTAGTTTACTCCTCCTCCAGGAACAAACTGCTGCCCCCAGACTGAAGAAACATTGTTGGGGTTACCTTGACAAGAACAGAAAGTAAACAGAAGGAAAAAGGTTTTCCCCTCCAGCCTCACAGTCTCTCTCTAGCACCCTCTATTGGCACAGCATAACAGGTAGTGAGAGCTCCTTGTTCCCACACATACCCCACCCAGATTCATTTGCCTTTCATGCATTTTTTATGCCATTTCTTTGGATTGCCCTGTACACAGACCTCTCTCATAACTTCATAATTCTCTCCTTCCTACATGGTGAGCTCATCCTAATATATCCATTAGACTTTCCAATTTAACGTGACTTTTTCCTTCTCTGATTTGCATGTCTCTCCTAGGGTGTTTATTTTCTGCCTCGTATTACAGTGAGTTATGGACATGCCTTAACTCACACATTCAAGGCATGGATTTAGAGTCAGAAAGAACAGAGCTCAAATCCTGGGTCCATTATTTAGTAGCTCTGTGTCCTTGGTAAAGTTATTTAACTTCTAAGCCTCAGATTCCACATGTATTAATTTAGAGGCACAAGGTTCTTCCACAGTCTCTGCTCAGTGATGAGCAGAGTTAATGAATAGAGTTAAAAAGATCTTGGTATATTTTCATGATCTCTCAGACAGTATTACAATATATCTAAATGTTAATTGTTTTACATAATAGTAATTGAGGTATAGGCATGTCACTAGAAAGATTTCTCTGTAAATTTGGTGAATTAAAGTGGAACTGGAGCACATTCTCTTCTTAAGAGTTAATATTACTATATTCCTTTTGATTTTTTTTTCACAGAAAGACAGGCTGAAACAAATGGCTTATTTCAAGGATAATAGACTGCTAAGGTTCTAGCCATTCAGAGTTTCTACACAATTTTGGATGTATTTGCACCAGTAAAAGTCAAAGTCCTATTATCTCTAGCTTTATAAGTTATAAATAAGTCATAAAGAGATTTAACATAGGTTAAAAGAGAACACAATTTATTGTTATGTTTTGCTCATAACTCATATGCCTAGAAGACTACAGGAGAAAAAATATAGAATTCTGATAATATTGATTTGGGGGGATCCAAAGAAATCCTGGGGATTTGTTGGCTAATCTATTGTCCTTTCAGAAATTTGCTATCTTTTTAAATTACTACATAAGTTTCAGGTGTACAACATTATAATTTGACATCTGCATACACTACAAAATGATTACCCCCAAAAGTCTAGTTACTATCCATCATCATATAATTGACCTATAATTGACCCTCTTTATTGCTTCCCCTTCTGTTAACCACCAATCTATTCTCAGTATATGAGTTTGCTTTTGTTTTGTTTATTTGTTTTAGAAATTTGCTATTAATCATTACAAATACAATTTTCCTAACATTCCTGCAGCTGTTTCAGATTGGAAATGGGGACACCTGATATGTCCATTTACTTTCCAATTCTGGCTCTACAAGAGTCTATTGCATTGAACAACAATAAAAACGAGGGGAGGAAAATATCACCAACCTGAACATGGGCCAAACTGAACTGGAATTAAATTCCTGCTGTTTTATCCTTGTTATAGACAGAAAATGGTCTAGGTCAGGAGTCAGCAAACTGCGGCTCGCAAGCTACATGCGGCTCTTTGGGTACGTTCCATCTCAAAAGTTTGCTGACCCCTGGAAGAGCCAATCCTGTCCCTCACAACAATTTAAAAATCATTCGAGAGCCACAAATATATTTTTACATAATCACCATTATCTGAATAATATCCTTTAAAATTTTTATAAATGAAACTATGAAAGTTTTATTTTCATTTTCAATTTTACATCAGAGCCACATGTACGTACCCAAAGAGCTGCATGTGGCTCACGAGGCACAGTTTGCTGACACCTGGCGGCTCTTCCGTCTCAAAAGTTTGCCAACCCCTGCTCTAGGTAAAAGAATGAAGTTTTGCATAAAGTCTAAAGGGAATTTAATTTGCCTAAAAGCCTAAGCTGTTTCTAAAATATGGTGAGGTGGCGTGAGGGGTTAGGAGAAAGGAAAGTTTGGGGCTAGATTGGAAAGAGAAGAATGTCAGATACTGAAACCTGAATTGTATAATATATGCATAGTTTAACGGGTCTTTGAAGGCAGAGCTTAAGTTTCCCTGCTATGCCTTAGAGTTTTTCAAGAGTGAATTGCATCTTTCCTAAAAGCAGGTTTAACCTCTAGTAATAAGGATATAATCTAATCTCCTGCAAGGACTATATTAGGAAAATAAAGATTGTTTTACTCTACATGTTTTTAAAGTGAATGGAAATTCTACCTCCAGTTCCATGAAGATTGGCTTAACCACCAACATAAATTACTCTTATTTGGTTATTGATGTCATATGCTAATGCCTTTTGAAGGAAGAACAGACAACCAGTTCAGCTCTGTAGTGAAGCAGACATGGTTAGCGCTGTGACAAGGTTGGTGATCATGGAAAATGATTGTTCCCCAGCCTCAGTGTCCTCATCTGTAAAAGGGCAATGATGCACAGGTCGCAGAGTGGTAAGGAGTCCTGTAAGGTGCCTCCGACAATTTCTGTAGCACAGGGAACACTCAATAAGTGATAACCAGTACTGTTTCTTTTTCTAGTGTTCAGGTCTGAATTGTAGGTCCTAAAGAGGCTTTGATAGAAAGGTAATAACATATTTCTACTATACCTAAAATGGCAGAAGTATAGTGCATATTGTTCTGTAGAATAGAGTTAAACTAATAGAAGGTTTTCACCTTTCATCACTCTGAGTTCACCCATACTTCTGAGTTACCGTCACTGAAGTTATTCCTATGTACTTGTCTCCTCAAGACAGCAGTGGGGAAAGCAAGGTTGATGCTTCCTTCGCATCAGATATTCTTAATATTGTTATGGAGAAAACAACAAAAAAATATGACCAGTACCAGCTTTACAGTCTTAGGAGGAGGCAAAACCATTAGACAAAAAGCTTTTCTGAATGTGATCTTTATTTTGAAACTGGAAATTATAGACCTTGCCTCTGCGATGCCGTTAGCCCCCTGAAGTTAATTGAAGCTAAATTACATAGTGCAAACTTAGACGAGGAGACTCCTTGGAAATGATTCCCGCTCTCTACAATGTTTTACTCTACATGCCAGCTTTGAGAGTAGCAGAACTGAATAATTAAAGTTCAGCTGGGTCATAAATAAAGTAACATGAGACATAATTAATTCTCTACAATTTCAAACAGTTCATCTTGCCTTTGAGTTCTTGCTTCAGATCCAATGAGGAGGAGCGGGGAACAGATGGGGTGGGAGGGCAGTGCGAGGACTCCCAATTCTGTGTAAATAAAGATTCCTGTATTGTGTTTTGATTCATGTATGTGCCCAAAGAAACAAAAGTCAACAGGCAACTTCATTGTATGATTGAAGAAGCAACGCTTATTAACTGTGTCTCCACAGCATTCTATTATCACTTTCTTGTTCTCATCTTAATTTTTACATCATCATAATTATTTATTCATACCAGAAAGAAATTTCAATCATATCAAAGTAATTTTTCTCACCCCTTTTTCACCTCCCTCTCTCTAATCTCATGGTTGACTGGAAAAAATGAATAAATAAGTTCCGAAGAGGCCAAACTCAGGGCCTTTTGATGATACAGAGGGAATCCAGATGTTCACCCCATCCCCTCCCTCCTATAAAGGCTTTCATGGAATTTGTTGCTGGTCATAATATGCCTCCTAAAAGAGAGGAAATTCTTTTATATTTACAGGTAATATTAAATTAAGTTTCTACCTTTTGTTTCAAATAGCAGATGAAAAGCATATCTTTCAGTGCTGGCTTATTATCTCTCCTGACTAGATTCTGTATGTTCTCATAGGTGTACTATCTCAATATGATGTCATTTAAGAATGAATTATATCTGAGATCATTCATTTCTTTTCAAGTCTATAGTTGTGTGCCTCTGACTAGCCATATGGACACATTGCTCTGTTCTGCTGCCCTCTCTTAAGTGACCAGGATGGTCACCAGCATAAGACAGTAGATGGTAGGATGCAGTTTCATTTGATGTGATTTAATGTAACTCTTTGGAAATTATTTTTTCTTGACTAATTTCAGACAATTATGTCTCAGAGCTGAAATAGGCTACTTTATCCTAGCATTTTTTCAACTTTAAGACATGTGTTTTAAAATTTTATTTATGAAATATGCTTGTGGCAATAAATAAGAGCATTCATAAACCCCACATACATTTAATAATTCTTCAGCTCCATGAACTGTTTCCTCATATGACCCTACCCCCACTGGGAAATAACTGGGAACAAACAAGTGGATCTGGCACTATATCTCTAACTTTTAAAAAACACACACACAGGAAGTTTTAAAAATGAAATTCTTATCACTGTCTCCAAGGGAAAGCACCCAGACTCTATCCTGTAGAAATTCAAGTGCAATAAATTTAAAAAAAAATCAAAAAGCTCTAAGGAGTTCCAGGAAATAAAGAGGGTAGGATACAGAGATAATCCCCAAAGCAGGAAAAAATTGGAAGAGGAATTTGAACAGGAAAGTCAATAAAGTATATTAGTTTAGTAACTGATTTCAAGAGACAAGTCACTCTGAACCCGTTTTATGGATGAATGAAATTCTGACATCTGAGATAGGTGATCATGAATTTCAGGGCAGCAACTAGCAAATAAAATCACAGCTGGGACCCTTGCTTAAAGTCTGGATTTTTTTTTACTGGATTAGTAATGGTAGCAATTCATAAAATAGAAATCTTTTAGAAATGTAAGGTTGGTTTAAATTTTATATGTTTGCCTAACTGACTATGGAAACTTAATATATGGTATTCTCTTTGTAGAAGAAAAAAGAAGAAAAAAATTAAAAGAATGTATAAACTATCCAAGGTAAAACAAAATCCCTGCCCAAGTTTTTCTGAAAATATAGGTTTTGTTTGAAGAATAAAAGGTTTCAATTATCACTCCGGCTCTGCCAAGAGAGCAAACACAAGCAGACAATTGAATTTATGAGACTGCCAGTGTCCTTTTACCTAAAACACAACTTCCCTCCCATATCTATTCTCATCCTCCGAGATGTGGGATTAAGATGCTATTCTCACGTCTTGGGGTAAGGGATTAATAGTTCTGCAATGTTATTTCTCATTCTTTATAGCTCTATTACAATGCTCCATTGAGAATATAATATTACATGTAAAACTACAGGAGAAATCGCATCAAAGAATTAATGGACAAAAAGACGTAAGAAAAGAAAACGCTGTCAACCACAGAATATATTTGTAAAGTCTTCGTGTCATTTACTTAAATACTTTATATGATTAGAAATAATACAAGGAGGAGACTGGATGGAAAGTAAGTTTTGTACCAGACATGTCAGCCCCATGGAACGTGCCCACAGCCCTTGCTGAGCATGCAGCCATGCTCAGCTACATTCTGGACCCTGAGAGCCTTCCCAGATAATCATAGCTGATTGTACCAGGGACAGGCACTTGTCCCAAGTGTTGCCAGTTCATACATGGGGCAGAAGACCATTACTTTGTCAAGTATAAAAAGTCCTGTCCAACTAGGGATGGTGGTAATTAACTAGACCTATCAGGTGCTTTTTCTTTCAGAAACTTGACCTGAGACTATGAAAAGAATCAACTAGACAGCAACAGGAATGAAAGTCGATTGATACAAAGGGAAACAGTCATATTCAAGAATAGCTTCAAAATGATGATGCAGCTGAGGTACCCAAAGCTGCCTGGGGTCCAGGACACCATCAGATCCAGGATCAATGAGACTAGGGTTAGATTCCTGCCAAACTTCTTTCTCTTTTATTGTCACGCGTATCCTTATAATAAACCTCCATTATAAAAGCTAGCCTAAGCAAGTTGTGAATTCTTGAAGTCAAAATAGCCTAAATTAAGCAGAGAGGGAGATGACAACAACAAACCAACCTTTACAGAGTTTTGAGCCCTGAGGATATCAAGAGGAGCTTATTATAATGTGCTCTGATTTGAGCAGAGGAAGATAAAACAATAAACAATATTGAAGTACAGGAAGTGCCAAATACTTGGTTTTCACCAAAAACCCTGTGGGAAAAGAGCATATTAGTACTAGTGTACTAGTTAAGAATGCAAGCTTTGGACACCCAAGCCCCTGAACACAATCCCAGCTGACTCTGCCATTTGGTGGCTGAGGAAATTTGGGCAATCTACTTAACCCAGAGGTTCTCAAAGAGTGGTCCCCAGACCAGCAGCACTGGCCTCTGTTAGAACTTGTTAGAAATGCAAATTCTTAGGCTTTCCTCTAGACCCAGGGAGTCAGAAACTCTGGGGGTGTGGAGCAGCAATTTTTATCTTAACATCTTTATTTTACTTTACATAAATAAAGGAGAAAACAAGCAGAATCCAAGACAGAGAATGGAGGTGGGGGGAGGGGAGTGGGTTATTTACATTATTTACTCATGGAAGTTTCACTGAGGAGAAGACCCAAAGTCCTGAAAAGTGAGGAGGAACTAACCATTTAAAAACAAAAAACCAAACAAAGAGAAAACAGAAAAAAAAATACCAATTTAACAATGAACAGATATTAATAATGATAACAATAGCTAATATTTAGTAAATACCAAGAATTCTGCTATCAACATTACATGTATTCTCTCATTTAATCTTCCCAATAATTCTCTAGGAGAATTATTATTATTCCCATTTTAAGTAAATTTATTCCATTTAAATAAGTCATTCAAGATCACAGAGGATGTAATTGGTGGGACCAGAATTTGAACCCAGATCTGTTTACTGGAAACATTCCCCAGAATCTACCTGACTCCAATATCTAATGAAATTTCTAGTCATTGACCCTTGAAAGCATTGTATACATTTCCACCTCCTAGAATGACCTCATTCTCCTCCATATATACCTAATTCTATCCACTCTCTAACCTCAGCTCAAGTACAACCTTCTCCTCTGCACTTCTGTAATAATAAATTAGTTGCTATTTCTGGACCGCATTGCTGTATAATGTTTAGTCTTCATAACAACACATCACCGGGATCCTGAGACACAGGTTAAGTTGTAGTTCTCAAACTTCAGTGTGCATCAGTATCCCTTAGAGGGAGTGTTAAGATAAAACTTGTCCTCACCCTGACTCCCTGGGTAAAAAGGAGGGCCTGAGAATTTGCATTTCTAACAAGTTCTAACAGAGGCCAGTGCTGCTGGTCTGGGGACCACTCTTTGAGAACTGCTGGGTTAAGTAGCTTGTCCAAATTTACTCAGCCACCAAATGGCAGAGTCAGCTGGGTTTGTATTCAGGGGCCTGAGTGTCCAAAGCCTGTACTCTTAACTAGTACGCTAGTACTAATATGCTCCTTTCCCACAGGGATTTTGGTGAAAGCCAAGTATTTGGCACTTCCTGTACTTCAATACTGTTTATTGTTTTATTTTCCATTCTCCCTAACTAGCAAGCAAGGACCTTTGATTGTGGTGTTCACTCTTAGAACAGTGCCTAGTATATGGTAGAACTCCATATTTGTTGAATAGGTAAATGAATTATTATCATTGACACAAATGCCTATGGGAGTTACGGGATATAACTACCTATGGGGTCTTTGAACAAGTATTCAACTTGCATCAAGCCATTCTCCAAAAACATTTCAGTTATACCTGTGGTCAAAGGCAGATGATGAAAGGGACCATCTGGAAAGAAGAAAAATGAAAAAATGTCCCTTTTCCCCTTTCGTGGTGATTTAGTGATGGTGATTAAAACAAAGCCATCCAGATACATATTTACCAAAGATGACAACCTGCAAGTTTAATTTTTACACTCCTTTCCTGTTTGGTACATTCCTCAAATACATATTCATGTTTCCCTGGAAAGGTGTTCCTTTCCTTTAGCAAGTAGCAGTGGTAAATTTTGTCAATTCCTACTGAAATTTTTATAAGTACAAAATCAACAAATCTCCTACAAAGGCCTTTTGGAGAGCATATATTTATATCCTCTTGTGGCTAAGTTCTCCTTATAATTCCATTACTTATAAAATTTTGCAATATTATTTTAATAAATGTAGACCACTAGTACTGTACATTAATACCATGTCAGGTATTTTCGCCATAAGCATGTTTGCTGTAAACCTCTCTGCTGCAAGCATTTTCACCATGAACATTTTGGCTATACAGCTAATTGGCTGTAGGGAAATATTGCCATAAAAGATAAAGTAGCTGGTTGACAGATTGGTTTACACTTAGCAGACTTAATATATGCAAGCTAGTTGTCAGTTTGATTTCATTTCTCCATTGACAAATGTCTCGCAGTACTCTCATTTTTATATTATTAAATTTTAACCTTCCTAATGGTCTATACATTGATGGGTAGACATGGTGGTCTTAAAATAGTGGATGATAATAACTGCATACAAAGTCAGATTGCAAAGCGACACGTAAAGCCAGATAGGTGAGCAGCAGAGCCATCCCTCCCACCCGTCAACACAAAAAGTTTCCCAAGCTATGGCAAATATAAAAGAGGTGGCTACTAATTCACAACAGTTTTTGAGAGCATTAATGATTGATTCCTTAATTGGAAATTGATACCTCTTTTAATGAGGAAGAAATTGTAGTGAAAAAGAAAAAGTGCAGTTTAGAATGAGGAAACAAATCAAGCAAAAAAAATATGTCTAACACTATGAACAAAAGACTCCAAAGATGATGTATTGCCCATTTTTCGCAGTAAAGTCTTTAATTTTGTCATTCATTTCCACGTTTCATTATGTCCTCTTTTACTCGTTTTCTTTTATGGCAACATTGCCTTACGGCCAAATAATTGTGTGACAAAAAAGTTTGTGGTGAAAATGCTTGCGGGAACAGGTTTATGGCAAAGATGCTTATGGCAGAAATACCTATAACCCATTAATAATATCATATATTCACAGTCAATATAAAAGTACATGTTTAATTTATTTTTTAAATTATTTTTTATTGTGAAATACACATTTTTTAGAATTAGTTTCAGCTGTACAACACAGTGCAATAGTTATATTTTTTACCCCTCGAGGTGACAA
>NW_017731371.1:6363216-6388545 GCF_001890085.2 Hipposideros armiger
CTCTGATTGCTTCGATGTATTAGATCACCTAGAAAGAAAAAAAAAAGAGAGAAAGAAAGAAAACGAAAAAAGAGAAAAAGAGAAAATAAAAGGAGGTGGGGAAGGGGAAGTGGCTCTCCGCCTGCTTTAATGTGCAGACCACTTGCTCAGCAATAGAGAGACTCTGGGTGACTCAGCACGAGCTGCTGGGGGGAAGGGCTCAGTGTGTCATGTGGCGACCTCCCTCTAGACTTGAAGTAAGCTTCCCACAATTAGTTGCTGTGTGCTCTGGAACCGTGCTCACCACCAAAAATTCTCACAGGTTGTTGCGGGCTGTCTGCTGCTGCAAAAAAACCCTCTGTGGCCTGCAGAGGTAGGAGCTAGGGACCAGGGGCTCAGGGTGCCCCTGGCAACACAGCTCTAGGTGGGTGGCGCAGGCCCCCAAGGCACCACAGGATATGTTGTGGCCCCCACCAAGTCAGAGCAGCATGCACTCCTGCATTGGTAGCCAGCCCACACAAACTCACCTGGAAATCCCCAGCTGAATCATGCAGGCACACAGCTCGCAGCCCTACACTCCCAGGAAAACTCCGAGCCTCAGCTTGTCCCAATCAGCTGCTCAAAGATCAGGCCGAGCAGCCCAACAGCCAATCGCCACTCAGGCAACTCTGCACACGAAGTGCGGAAATTGGGAACCTAAGGCGAGTCGCGCACTCCCGGGTCTCAATAAGCAGTCTTTTGGAGTCAGACCGCGCCTGCAAGGCATTTCCCTAGCTACACAGCAGGAGCAGTGCAGAGAGTGGGGATCCAAGGCCGCATGCACATGCATGCATGCAAGCACACACTCACTCCTGCGCCAATTCCAGCAGACCAATGCAGTCCCAGACCTGAGCCTCTGTGGGAGGGCCCAGCCCTGAAAAAATGGCACCCTCCTGTGTACTACTCGTGTGCAAGCTCCACACCAGGGGAACAGTGGTCCCAAAAACCTCCAGCTCCCGCACCAAAGGCACTCAGTTCAGTCCTTCCCACAGGCTCCTGGGCCCCGCTCACACAGCTACTCCCTCCACCAGGAACCGGGTGAGTGCTCACCAGCAAGCAAGTCAGTTTGCTGGCTCCACTGGTTTTCTATCTGCCCTCAGCCTCACCGAGTTGAGCAAAGAGAGTCCTCACTATTTTCTACTTCCAGCTATCGTAGAACTCCTCTTCCTGGCAAAGCATCTCTGGGCTGGTGAGCGCGGTGTGGGGCCGGAGGGTCTCTCCCTCAACCAGAGAAGCCTCCCCACCACTGAGGCGTCCCTCACGGGTTTTGCCCTCTCTCGTCTCTGCCCCTCCTACCAGACTTGACATGGCCTCTTTAAGTCCTTCATTTAGAGGTTCTGCTCATCTAGTGTCCAAGGAACTTCTGAGGTTGAATATCTTATAAATTATTTGTAATTTCGGTATGATCCTGGGAGGCAGTCAGCACAGCGTCTGTCTATTCCATCATCTTACCGGAAATCCCGCCATGTTTAATTTCTTAAAAGATTAACATATAGAAGAGTATACAGTAGATACATTATTCTAAAGAACCAAAACAAAACATACACTTTTTTAAAAAGGTTAAGTGAAATATGAGGAAAAATATATGGGGAATATCTTTCTCTTTTGTAGTAAATTGTTTATAGAAATTATGTTAAAATGTTTATAGAAATTGTTTATAGAAACCTAAACTTCTCAGGTGCCTAAACAAAAATGCTGCTTCTTATGATTTTCATTGTCTTCCACAGGTAGCATACGTTTGAGGTAAACATGTACAACTGACATGTTTCAAGAATCATGTTTGAGGCACATCAGTCATTCTCAGAAGCTCAAGGCTGCACAGGAAGAGGTAGGAGTGGAACCTACTAATGAAACCTCCCACAGAGAGGACAGACACCAGGGAGAACTAGGGTGCGGGGATGCTGAGATATTTTCTGGAACTTGCTCTGTGCTCTGAGAAAAGTGTATGACCAACTCTATGCAAACACCTGTTTCCAAATAAGCTCACATTTCTAAGTACCAAGAGTTAGGACTTGGATATATCTTTTTTGAGGGTCAATATTGAACCCATAACACCCAGATTCCCCTAATTTTAACATTTTATACAAACATAGCATAAATATCAGCTGAAAAATTAACATTGGTACAATACTATAAACTACAGACTTATTTGGATATAATAAATTTTTCCATTGTGCAATAAAGCATTAACTCAACAGGCCTGAGTTGTTCAAATTGTGTATGTTACAAAAAAGGCATGTCTTCAGAATTTGCTTTTGATTGGCTCCTAGAAAGTAACCTCTGATATTATGTCCATGTATCTTTTTATTGGCGATGTCAACCTTGATTACCTGGATAAGGTATTATTTGCTAGATTTCTCCACTGTAATGTTATTATTTTTCCTTTGTAATTAATAAGTATTATTAGTGAGGGGAGCACTACTTGTCCAAAAAATGATCTGATTTCAAATACTAGTAACTAATGCACATTTTTAAGAAACACAATGTAAGCTCCCCAGAAAGTTATCTCAGGGTTAATTCAGTTTAGGGTCAACCTCTGGACAAAAGCAAGAATGGGGGGAAACTGGTCTACCAGGCTGAGTAAGACTATGGAACTTTCAAGTAGGTTTGGGATGGGAGCAAAGGAGATTTAGGAAAAAACTGATGCACTCCAGTCAGCGCTGTGTCACCCAAACACTTTAGGGAACAGTATGAGACTATCTCCTCTCAGATTTGTTTGGGACAAATCAGCTGATGTGGGTCCATTATTATCGTGGTAAGATTTAGCCTAGGAATAGCTGTGACACAGGAACTCATCAGTGGTTCTGCTGAAAAGAGCTATCAACATCGCTCCATGTTTTAAATCAGTTGTGCCCTCACTGAACTTCAAACCACCCTTTGGGCTGTCCCTCCTCTTCAGTGTTATGCACCTTTGGTATCATGAGTCATATAACAAGCAGTTCCTAGCACCACGGTAACATAGCTAGACACATCAGGACTTCTGGGAATGGCTAGTAGGAGGGCTAAAGGAGAGCAGAATAATTTTAGATCTTGACATAATTGTAGAGGAAGATTGTCGAGATGAATGACCAATGCAAGGCTGTGATTTCCTGTGTCTTTTATTTGTGATGGGCTGCCTTTTCTACTAAGAATAATGAAGCATAATCCTCAAATAAATACCTTTTCTGTTACTATAACAGGTATTTGGTGACTTTAAGATATAAAGAAAAAGTACATTTGGGCAAACCATTCAAAATCCAAATGAAGGCCTCCGCAAGGACTATTTCAGATTTGTTTCTTTGTAATTATTCTTTAAAGCTAAGGAAATTTATCCAGTGATCAGTCAGTCACAAATCAAGATCCATATTTTTTATTTTCAAGCATAACTCATGTTTTTCAAAACATTGTTTTTTAACTAATAGGGGTCTCAGTTTTTCAACAGGGATATTCACATGTCATAGATCAAAGGAAAGAAGAGGAAAATTAGAACATTTTCCCATCCATGTGATACCTTTCAGGCGTCTTGATAAAGAGTTCAGTGATAGAAACTGGAAAGATTTTGTCTAGGTTTTTGATAAGATCCACAATTTAAGTTCACACTATGGACCACAGATATGATATTTATAGTTCTGTTATTTCTTTCATTAAGAAAGTAATTGCAAAATGCATGCTTTTAATCTCACTTTAATTTCTTCAATGATAGCTTGGCAAACAAAGATAATGGCGTCATTTTGGATGCAATTCAGCTATCTGATGAACGCTACATCAGAATTTGTTTGATCCAATTCCTCTTGTTGGCTCAACTGATAAGTTAATTCAAAGTGATTGTCATGAAGGCAAACATCACAAGCCTTATCCTATTGTTGGAAGGCATGTTCTTGGCAAGAAAAGAAGCTCACATCTGTGAAGTCTATAAGCATGGCCTCTTTTTTTTCTTTCTTTCTGAGATCATTTTTTTTTCTATTTCATTATACCTAACTACATATCCAGTTGGAATTCAATCCCTGTGGCCTCAAATACTTGCATTTGATTTGATGGATGATTAAACATGGGTTTGAAACTTTTGTCTGAATTCCTTTTTGGTGCTAACATTCTTTCAATCAGCTCAGTTCCCCAAACCAGTACCTGTTCCACTTCATGTATCAGTGTCAATACAAAACTCTTGATCAAGTAAAAAACTTTTTATTTCTACAGGGTGTCCAAATGTCCCCCTCTCCCCCCAAATTCTAGCTGCTCCATGTTTGGGTGAGTAATATATATAATTCTTTATTGCAAAATTTCAATGCAACCCCTGAAAAATCTCTTAATGAGATTGTTTTCATTCATAAAACAAAGGAAATAAAAGTAGATCATTTCTAAAATGGTTTTAAATTCTGAGATCTTTTAAACTTAGAGCTTTTTTTTTTTAAAGATTTTTATTGTGGAATTGGGGTATGGGGACAGCACTTCAGAATTGGGGGAAGGGGAACAGACAAGTTGCTGTAGTTTTGTTCTTCAGTCTAGTTGTGGAGGACGTTGCTTCACTGGCCCAAGTTGGCACCATCATTGCGCTTTTCCCAGGCAAGGCAGATCAGTCGCCAGCTTCTAGACGGCCACTCACTGCGGCTGCTGGCCGCTCATGCTGGCTGCTGGCTACACACGCTAGCCCATGGCAACCCACTGCAGCAGGGGCTGCAGCCTACGCCGTCGCCTGCGACTCACGGCAGCCCAGCTCCATGTTGAGCTGTTGTTCAGCATCTTATCTGTAGAGGGCAGTGTCACTGGCTCTCATATGTGGGATCCGAACTGGGGCCCTCTGGCGTCCCAAGCCAGCTCTTAACCAATGTGCCACTTGGCCGGCCCAAGAGCTTTTAAATATAGTGTATGATTCAAGAATTTATCCCAACTGTATTATCTTTATTCTAGGTGATGTTGTCTTTTAGTATTATGCACTCAATGTAAATGACTTTTTCAAGTAATGATCTCATTGCAAATACAGAGTTACCTAAATTTGCCATAAGCAACTCATGTGTTATTTATCTTCACAGATTTGCCTTATTTTTTTCTTTTAATCTTATTATGTAATGTGGTATCAGAAAGAATTCATTGTACTTAGAATGCTTTTGGAATTCAGGGAATGCTTAGTAATAATTTTTTAAAACATGAGTACCTCTTGTATCACAACATATCTGTTCTCCATTCAAATCTGTATCCAGCCATGTAGAATTATTTTTCAGTTTCTTAAATATTCTGCACATTTCCTTCCAGTACTAAGCCTCTAAAATAATGTGAAAAACAGCAGAATCACCACAAAGCAGGACCAAGAAAAGGGTAAAAGCCCTTTAGATTTCTTTTTGCTACAAACTACCCCTTTTAACAACCCTGTCACACTTTTAGGTGCTTGTTAAAATGTTGATGTTATATATTAAGAATAATTTGGAGAAAGAAAGTAAAAAAAATGAAGACACCCTGGATGTTTGAGAGTCCTTATATCAACTAGGTTCAAACCTCAGTGGTGGGAAATCTCTGGGGCCTGACTCACACTGACTTTTCTCTTTGGAAAGTGGACATCTGGTGACTCCAGCTTTTGGCTTGAAGCAGTTGCCAGGGGAGTTTCAACTACAATTCCACAGGATTCCTTTAAAGGCTCTTTATGGTCTTTCTTCTTTTCTTTCTGGCACTAAACAGGTGACAAACATTCCACATTGATAATTAGTGTCATCTGGCTTGGGGCCTCTGCTTCTCTTCCAAATTTCTGGTGTCCTTTGCAGTGCTGCCTCTTCCCCATTTTATATTTGTCACATCGAACCATTGTACATAGCTTCAATAAAGAACACATTTTGCCTGTCTCTTCCTGTTAATGCTTCCACTTCCTCATAAATGCAACATTTTTTCTTTCTTCCTTTTAAGTTATGTGTTAGGATTTCTTAGATGATATTCTAGTCTCACTGATATTTGCTGGATTCACCATCTGCATATGGTTTCAAATAGCTCCTAAAGTGTGTGTGTGTGTGTGTGTGTGTGTGTGTGTGTGTGTGTGTGTATATATATATATATATATATATATATATATATATTTAATATAAAGTCCTTTAGATCAGTGATATGGACTAGTCATTCAAGGTCATTCAAAATGCAAATGTCATAAAATTCACCACACTGATTACACATTGCTTTATTACTTTTTAAAAAATGGCCTTTTCCCTAACAGTGCTACATGTCTATGAGGTCAGAACACTGTGTTATTTTGCTTTGGGTTGGCTTACTTTCATACCCCTCAGTGTCTAACAAAGTGCCTCATACATAAAAAGAACTCATTGATTTCTTGTTGTTACTGAATGTTGGTGATGCTGATATTCAAATAATATCAAACAATGATGAACACTTATTGAGACTTCTATGTATAACACAGATATGAATGCTGATGCATTATTAAAGAAAACTTTTTTTTTGGAAAGTTTTTTTTTTAAGATTTTATTGGGGAATTGGGGGGAGGGGAACAGCGTTGGGGAATCAGGGAAGGGGAACAGATAGGTAGACAAATTGCTGTTTTTTTGTTCTTCAGTCTAGTTGTGGAGGACGTTGCTTCACTGGCCCATGTTGGTATGATCATTGTGCTCTTTCCTTGATGAGGCAGATCAATCGCCAGTCATTGGTTGGCCGCTCACAGCGGCTCACACCAGCTGCTGGCCGCTCACACTGGCTGCCAGCCACTCACGTAGCTCACAGCAGCCCACTGCAGCCCTGCTGCAGCCTACGCCATCGCCGGCGAATCACAGCAGCCCAGCTCCAGGTCCAGCTGTTGTTCATCATCTTAGCTTTAGAGGGCCAGCGTCCCTGGCCCTCAATGTGGGACCCGAACCGCAGCCCTGCTGCTCACAGCTGGCGCTCCCAAGCGAGCTCTTAACCAGCTGAGCCATTCACCCGCCCAAAGAAAACTTTTAATGTATGACTGAGCTGGAAGAAAATTAGGGGACTTTATAAGGTGGTTTCTTCTCAAATGATATGCCCATTTTTCAGAGCCCAGAATCTGAGTTACAGTGAGCCACGTGTGACAGATGGACACAAGACAAAGCCTGGAATCAAAACGACTGGAGTTTAAATAAGAGATTTCCACATAAAACCAAGTACTCTCATCATTACTGATTGATGGATTGCCCTCACAACAAAGGAAAACAAAAAACCCTCCAAAGCCCATGGAGCACACAGAGAGCAGAATAAGGAAAACAACTTGCTTGAGATTTCGTAATCCCAGTTCTATACTCATTTGGGTTGGAAGTTAGAATTCATGCTGCTATGTGAAAAAAAAAGAAAAAAGAAAAAAGAAAAACCCTCTTTGGAAATAATAAATTTTAAACCCAGCCTTCAAAGAATTCTCTCAGGTTATGGTTCAAAAGTACATTATCTCACCATTTAAAAAAATAACTAATTCACAAGAAACAAAGTATTAAGAGTGAGAATCATGGAAACAATAAAGCACAGAGTCAGATTTGCAAGAATTGAGATGTTAGAGATAAAAACTAAAGGATATAAAGTATGCTTTCTTTGTTTAAATGAATAAAGAAATTAAAACTAGAACTAAGAAACAAAAGAATGTAAACTTTAGGTTGTCATATTTTAAAATGAATGAGATAATACTTCTAAAAATGAAATAACTTAAAACTAACGGGTGGCTAAACAGCAGATTTGACACAGCTAAAGATAAATAATCAACTGGAAGACTTTTCTGAAGAAAGTATCCAGAATATAGTACAGAAAGAGAAAAATAAATTGTATGAAAGAATTGTTAAGAGACATGATGGACAAAGCTAGATAATTCAACATACATCTAATCAAAGTTCTTGAATGAACAATTAGAATAAGAGGCAACTTTCTTTAAAAAAAAAAAAGCTGAAAGAAAAATCCAGAATTGATGAAAGATACCAACCAATGGATTCAGGAAGCCCAACAAGTCTTAAAAAAAAATGATTAAAGAAAGAAAAGAAAAAAATATATACCTAGTTTCATCAAAATGCAGAATACCATAGACAAAGATTTTTTTCTCAAAAATATTGATTGTTTTTTGGTTTGTTAGCAACTTTTTTATTACAACTCTTGTTAAATACAACAAAGAGATTTTAAAAACGGATGGAAAGAAAAGAGAAAGGCATCATTAAGTAATACCAGCAGGCACTCTGGAGCTAGACAGTCTGTGTTCAAATACTGGCTCAGAACAGAGTAACATGGAGAGTAAATGCTAGGTGAATATTGTTTAATAAATAAAACTTAAAAATAGAATAACAATTGGACAACTGACTTTTCAAGAGCAGCAAAGGAGTATAACAGAAAAATGTATTCAAAGTTATGAAAGAAAATAACTATTCATCTAGAATTGTGCACCCAGGAAAAAATATTAAAGATATTTTTACAAAATAAAGAATAAACAAAATCTGACAGTTCAATGGACTCTTTACTAAAATCCTTCTAAAGGATATACTTTAGGAGGAATAATTGTGATCCCACAGGAAAGGTCTGAGATGCAGAAAACAATGCTGAACAAAGAAAATGATACACACAAGGGTAAATCTAAACAAATGTTGACTTTAAGAATACAAAAATAATTTATTAATCAATATGGAATAAAATACAGGATAACAATGGCATATAATTACAAATCAGGTGGTAGGAGTTAAAGTATTCTGAGATCCTTTTACTCTTTGAGAGGAGGGCAAAACATTACCTAACTTTACAACATGCAGAGATAAATATACAAGTTAAATAAATATGCAAGATAAACCTTCTAGGGGAACCTAGAGAACACTCAAAGAATTTGAGAACTACAGTATGTAACAGGAAGAGGCAAGAGACAGCTTGATGGCTTGGAGTAAAACCAACCCTCTGCAGGACCTAAAGTAAGATCACCCCTCTATCAGCCATCATTGTAGGGGGCACGACACTGCCTGCACTTTCAAGTAGGACCACACTTGGTAGGACTCTGGGCTTCCATCAGGAGGAGTCACTAGCAAAAACTGACCTCTTTCTGACCCTCAACACTTGCAGTTTCTGTAGCAGGTCTCTGCTTTGGGACCTTTGGGGATAATGGTATTTAGCCTTTCATCTCTGTTCATGTCAGTCACCATGAAAAGCAAGAATTCGAAGGTCATCCCTCATCCACTAAATTCTGATTCCCATATGACTGTATGTTACCTTTTCTGATTGCTTCCCATTTTCTGAAGCCTTCTGCCTCTCCTATGAACATTCCCCTCACATTCTTGCTTTAATTAAAACCTGGCTGTTCTGTGGTGATCTTGTTTCTCGTTCAGCCCTCTCAAGAGTGGATATTTTCTTTCCACATTCATATCACTTGGAGCCAGAGTTTGTGTAGGTGTGTTCCTAGATCATCACTGATACTTCCAGACCATTCTTTCTTCCTCACCTATAGAATGCCCTATCTTTGAATCACAGGTTATCTGATTTAACATTTGCTACTTGAACAAATGCAGTTATCTACTCCCCCTTTCTTTCTTTCTTTCTTTTTTTTTAAAGACTTTATTGGGGAATTGGGTGAGAGGAACAATATTGGGGAATTGGGGAAGGGGACCAGCCAAGTTGTTGTTCTTCAGTCTTCATTGTAGAGGGCACCAGTCACCACCTGGCTTCCTGTCAGCAGCTCGTGGCCTCTAAGCTCAAGGTGCTGTTTTCAATCTTAGTTGTGGGTGGGCGTAGCCACCATCCCATGCGGGAGTCAAACCAGCAGCCTTGTTGTTAAGAGCACATGCTGTATCCACTGAGCCATCCGGGCGGCAGCTCACACACACACACACACCATACACAATGTTGGAGCAGGGACAAGTTAAATTTGTACTTTGAAAAGGGAAATTATAGCAATGATGAAAGCCTTGGGGGTAAGCATTGTCAAATCCTTCTACCCTGTGTGAATAGTTCCTTAATTAGACCTGCTTCTGCTGTGTGACAAGAATACTTTTGTTCGTAGTAGTTCTTTGTGTATTCCAGTTCCACTTTCTGGGAGGTTTGTCCTTTCCTATTATCTTCCATGGATCTGGGGAGTATGATTTCTGGGGCTGTAAATATTTGTAGCCCACTCCATTCTGACCAGAATTTGGGACCCCTAAGATTGTTTTGTGGCCCAAACGTTCAAGGCCCTTTTCAATTGAGGGTTACCATTTCTTTGTCAATACAATTCCCTTGAAAATTGAGTAGACTTTGGATGAGTTTGCTTTCATTACTTTTATATGTCAGTAAACATACCCACATCCTTTCCTGGACATAATACTCATGCCTGTTGTCTTTGCTTTCTTGCCTCAAGGCCTCTCCCTCACCAAACTTGAGGCCTTTAGTTTTAGGGGGAAGGCCACACATTATTTAATGTGATCATTACCACAGGACTGAGTCTTAATGGAGCTTTGTTGTTCAAGGGATTTTGCTTTTATTTCTTAATTTTGGAGTTGGTGACAGGGAGTTTTGCAAGTATTTTGAAATCTCAAATCTCTATCTCTTTTTATCACTGCTTCTAAACAGCCAATTCTTGCCTGAGCTTATTTCTTTCTTTTGAAATATTGCTACATACATCTAGTATAATAAAAATCAACACAAACTTCTAACATTTTTCAAACTATCCCGCCTAGAGGCAAAGGTTCAAAGGCAGGTGGGTTTCTTTCCAAGTAATGGAAGATAAGAGTTATTAAGATGCCTCGTCACTGCATAACAAGGGCCTCTATCTTTGTAGTGTCCAACATAGATCATTGTCATTTGGCCCTTAAGCCAATGCTATGTTTCTACTGTGATTTGGACCCATTGCTCTCTGATACCATCTTTCTCTATTCTCCCCCTAACTCCTCGTGCTCCAACTACACCGGCCAGCTTCACTTTTCAGTAACCCAAGCCCCTTCCCACTTTAGAGCCTCTGCATTTGCTATTATCCCACTGGGTGTAGAGTGTTCTTCTCCCCTGTTTTCACATGCTAGTTCCCTCTTGCAGGTCTCTGCTCAAAACTTAACTGTTTTTTTGAGGCCTTCCATACCCACTGTACTACCAATCCATTAAATCCTTCTTTTATTGCTCATTTTATCCACAGTTTTGGGCAGTCTGACACCTTGAGACTGGCTTCTGTGTACTTCTGGTATGAACCCACTGATTTTGGAAAGCGTCTTTGTTCCTGGCACAAAAATGTATCCCAGGCTCACATGGTGCTTTCTTTATCCCAATTTCGAAATGAACATTTCTCCAAAGAGCCTGGTCTTTTAAAGGATGAAAATAAAGATGAAAGTCTGCGTGCTGTGGGTACTCATTGCCACTGAGCTGACATTGTTTTCAGGCTATCAATACATGTGCGGGAGGAAGAAATTTTCCTCTACTCTTCTAGGTTCTTCCAGATGGTCTACTAATTAAATTGACATGAGACAGATTAACAAGAGAAAATAGCCATATTCAAGTATGTAGATATGTATGGGAATCCCACATATAGGAGAGAATCAGAGACAGAAAGGGAAAATGAGGCCTCTAGGGCATCTTGAGCCCAGGAGTGAAGTACGGTGCCTGAGGCTTCGGAGGGGAGGAGGGCACTATGCAGGAAAACAGTATGCGGAAAACAGGAAGAGCAGACGTCTGGTAATTAGAAGTGTGCCCTGCCTGATAGATAGGTCATAAAAAGTTATTTTGGTAATAACTCTTATGGGCAAGGCCCCCGTTATGGATTCTTTTAGGTAGGTAAGGGAGGGGCAGGCATTTCTGCTGAGCCCACAGGGTTTTGATTGCCTTTAGCTGAAAATAATTCGCATACCACAGAGGCGCATCTTGGGGTGACTCATTCTGAAGTCCTTCATAGACAATTGATTTCAATGTTAAGTAATTGTTTTGGAATTAGCTTTAGATTTTTAAATAAAAATTCATTTTCATGATTTAAAAGTTAAAATTGTATAGAGAAATACCGTATCCCCCATGTATAAGACGCACCTTAATTTTGAAAAAAAAAAAAGTATTACATGAAGTTATTGAACTCAAGTTTTAGTCATCACAAAATTCATACAACTCCTCATCACTGTCAAAGCTCCCAACCATAGCCAGTCTCGGATTGTTTTCTCAGTTGGAGGAGGACCAAACTTACGTTCAGCAGCACGATTTCCATTCACTTTTGCAAACTGGATCACTTTTAACTTGAATTCAGCACTGTACGAAAATCTTTTCAGAGCCACTTCTGGGCAGAACGTGGCAAAACGTAACCTAATATACCCGTAACAAGTGAGAAACAATGAGCGCAAAGACAACAAGCGCGAAAAAGCAGGAAATGCAAGTAAAAAAACTACAACCACTGTATAAAACGCACCCAGTTTTTAGACCCCAAATTTTTCGAAAAAGGGTGCGTCTTATACATGGGAAATACGGTACATACACAGTGTCTTGCTGCCATTCCTCCTCCCTTCACCCTATTCCCCTGCCTTCTTTTGGTACCTATGTTGGTTAGTTCCTTTACACCAAACTTATCCCTTTCCGTTGGACTCGGTTTACCTATCGTGATAGGTAAACAATTTTATTTGTTTCTTGTTTATCCTTTGGTCGTTTCATTTTGCAACCATGTGTATGTGCACATTTTTGCACTTTCCTACACAAAATGTGATGTAAAATAGACACTCCTCTTCACTTACATACATTTGCTGAAGAATGCATGCAGGCAACCTCCCTCCAACAGTGCATAGAGGTCTTCCTTTTAAAAAGCTGCGTGCTGTTGCATTGAGTGGCTGTATCACAGTCCTTCAACTAATTACTTATTGCTGGATATCCAGGTTGTTTTCAATCTTTTGCTGTTACTAATGATGTTGCAGTGAGTGCATATGTGATTTTTATACTTGTGTGGGTGTATCAGTAGGGTAGATTCTTGGAAATCTACCCTGGGGTTTTTGGGTCAAAGATATATCTGAAACTTTGTCAGAGATGGCCAAATTATCCTGTCTAGAAATATTAATAGTACCATTTTGTGTCACACCACTATGAACATTTGGATTCTTGCCAAGTTGATGAATAAGAAATGGTACCTTAGTGTATAGTTTTACTTCACATTTCTCTTAAGTGAAATCGCACGTCATTGCATGTGTTTAAGGGGCATTTTTTCCCCTGTGAACTCTCTGTTCATATCTTTTCCTTAGAGTTCTATCAGGATTTTTGGTCTTTTCTCAATTTCTTGTGGCTCTTCACATATTATAGGAAAATTTACCTTTGTTTATAATAGTTGATGCAAGCTTTTTCTCATTTTCTCAGTTTGTTATTTGTTTTACATGTTCCTTATGGTGTTTCTTCTCACATTCTTGACATGTATAAGTTTTTAATTTTATGTATTCTCATTTGTCAGTATTTTCTGTTATGGCTTTTGGATTTGATATTGTATTTAGAAGGCCTTCCCTAGTTGAAGATAATAAGAATATTCACCTATGTTTTCATATAATGTTTTGTATGGTTTTCTCTTATATTTTTATAATTATAAAAATTATATATTTTTAATTTTATGTCTTTATTCTTTTTGGAGTTTTTCATGGAGTATGTAATGAGGTATCAGTCCACCTTTATCTTTCTCCAAATGACTATCCAGGTGTTGTAATACCAGTTATTAAAAAATGAATCAGCAGCCTATTGATATGAGAACCCTGATTTATCATATTCTTATTTTCCATATGTATTTGAGTCTATTTCTAGAATTTCTGTTCTGTTTCGTTTATCTACCTGGTTATTCATATGCAATATAATATTATTTTAGTTATTGATATTTTATGATTATATCTTCGTATCTAGTTGGGCTAGTCCCCTATTTTCTTTTTCAGAGTTTTTCTGTATATTATTGTTTATTATTTATTTTTCCATATAAACTTTAGAATACAATTTTCAATTTCCAAAAGCAAATTCTTTCAGCATTTTTATTGGGACGCTGAATCTCTTTTTATTATGAGATATTTGAACTAAGATGGTCAGACTGAGTATTCACATCTCGGTTCTTGACATTCCTAACTGCTTAAAAACAGAGGCTTTTCTGATTCAAATCCAAAAATAATAATCATATAACACTGGTCTTTACTTAAGGCACTGTATATTTCTGGTACCTACGATTCCAGTTTTTTCAATTTATAGACTTAAAAGCTTTCTGAAAGCTTTGCCTGTGATGGTCACTTGTAGGTGAGTTCACTTTGCAAGGTCACTTTGTCAGCCTTTTTTCCCAACACCCTGTGCAGTTCCAAGTTTTAAGCTTTTTAAAATAAAACTATTTTCTCCTAAAATGATTGAGAGTGCTCTAGGGAAGAACCACTGGTTTGGAGGTCTGTGTACAATTGTGTAATTTCTGGCTCAAATAATTTCTAGTTTGCCTGGAATTTTAACAATAGTCCTGAGGTTTTGCACATTGAACAGACATTGAGCTCTTCAACTGAGTAGTCCTTGGTGACTGACTTGAATATTCCTGAAAGCTCAACACCTGTGAATAGTGGTGGAAGAATATATCTATCTATCTATAAAAGACTCCATCCTGAAACTTAAATTGCATTTTCTTAGAGAAGTTACTTGAAAATATATAAAATATTTTACTAATGTGCAGAAATAGTGCCATACAAAAAGAAAATAAAAAGTCCAGTGATACATAAGGTAAAGTTCTCATAATCACAGTACTTCACCCCCACTGCACATATATATTTTGTGTGATTACTATGACACTGTTAAATAGGGTAGCTTAATAGACATTATGTGCAATGTGGGCAAACTTCAGTTTATGATAACAATTCTAATTTAAACATTTCCCAACATCTGTGGTATTCTATGCATTATGGTGAATGTTGGTCTCCTTTTGGCATTTTCTAAAGGAAAGAAAGCATGCTGAAATTTAAACAAGTGACCAATGTCTAATTATGTCTATGTGTCAGGGGTTTATGGAACTTTCAATACTTATTTATGTGTGATATCAGATTTCACACCATAATTATTAATTCATTTATTCAGCTCACTTGTTGAGAGCTTCTTCTGTGTTAGGCAATGAGGCAGCCACCTTGGTTACAAAGATAAAGATAATTTCCACTATCAATGAACTAAAAACCAAATTGTTGGGAGGACTCAGGCATAAAAAAAATAATTATAAGACATAGGGATGAGAACTTTTTAAACACTGTCATTTAATATTTATAACAACCCAATGACTTAAATCCTGTTATAACCTCCACTTTATAGATAAGGATGGAGCTGGACTTGGGAAAGTCAGATATAATGTGGAGATGAGTTTAAAGTATTAGGAGAGTGAAGAGTAGTGAGGAGCTTGGAGAAGTGGGGTGTGGTGGTCACATGAGTCTTTGTGAGAAGAAATTCTGGTGAGCGATGTGATGGGCTCTGTGCTAGGTAATGTGGTAGAGAGAAGGCAATCAATAAAGAAATATGTGGACTATAGGCTAACCATCACATGTGGATGGACTGGATGGATATGGTTGAGTCAACAGTAGGTAAGATATTTCTACCTTTGTTTCTTGCTTAGGTAATTAGTAGGGTGAAGTGATTAATGGAGATTATAGAAGGTGAAATGGGCATGGGGGAGAAGATAGTTTGCTTACTTAAATTATTATTTCAGATTTTTCTAATTTATGATTTATGTATTTTGCTTTTTCATTCATTGTGCATTTTCTTTATAGAAAAACACAAAAATACTGTTTGAAAATACTTTTATTTCTTTCAACTGAACTATAAAATAAATCTGTAAAGAATATGTAGAATCAAGGTAAAGATAAGGCAACTGCAATCGTCAGAGTTGGAGAGGCCTTAGTGGCTACGCTACCTCTATGGTGTGAACAGTGTAAGGACATGCCTTCTTCTTATTTCACTTTTCCTGATCCAGAGTTATTGTTTTGCCCTCCTCCTAAACCCCATCTAGCAGCCTGTGTACCCTCCTTCCCTGCTGTTATTTGTGTCATGCAGAGGCCTTCTCCTTAGTCCAGCAGGTTGGGGCAGGCAGTGGTGTGGCTATAAGGGTAACAGTCACTGATGGAAATCTTAGCTCTTGCCATGCTCTGCAGGGGTGCTCTGCCTGCTGGGAGGTAGATGCTACAGTGATTCTCAATTAATTTGGAGGTAAAAGCAGTAACACTTGATGCAGATTTGCTGAAACCTTGGGGCATCGAATTTAACTCCCATTGGAACCGCCTTCATGTCACCATGACTAAAACGTTTTAAATAGAAATACCAGCATGATTCCATGGTACAGAGTATACATAGATCTTAGTGGACATTTAAAAGTTTAGGTATCTGAGACACAGATCGGCAGATACTTCCTGGGGTTCCCCAAACCAATTTCTTCTTCCCATATACACAGCTGGACTGCATTCCCAGTCTTCCTTTTAGTAGGGTGTAGAAATGTAACAAGTTCTTACCAATGGGAATAAAGGAAGAGATGTGTGTCATTTAAGAAGCAAGTATACCTTCTCCAGGCTCTGTTTGCTGATTGACTGGTTGTATAAATGAACATGAGGCCCCAGGGCATGGTGGAGACTCAGGATAGAAGGAGACTTTGTTCCTGAATCTTGTGTGAAGGGTCACCTGCCCACAAGGAATATTATTCTTGGTCTTACAGGAGAAGGACACTTAGCCGAGGGATGCAGAAAGGTTCTCTAGAAGAACTAATATTTAAATTAAAACTGGGAGGTTGAAAAAGAGTTAGACTGGGTGGTCTGAATGAATTTTCAATCACATTTGTGTTTCTCTACCCCAAATCGAAATTTGCATGAAGAATATTTTTAACTCCCTTTAAGAAGGGATGTGCTTTGAATTAATGAACTTGACCAAAAAATACCCTTCATGAAATTTTTGGATTAGGTATCAGTATTAACCAATGAGTAGTCATTGAAAGGAAAAGGGGTATTTTAAAAATCTAAATAGTAGTGATACTCCCTTGACAGTCACAAGTCTGTTCTGTTCTATTCATTTTTTTCAACATTTTTACTAAATATCAGGTGCTGTATTGGATCTTGGGATATAAATTGTGAATAAGACAGAGTCTCTGCCCTTATGGAACCTACGATCTATTGAAAAGAGAGAGATTATGCATGCAAATAATTACACAAATGGAAATATAAGGACAAACTGGGATTAGTATGAAGGAAAAAAACAGGGAGATATGAGGTGCTACAAAGGTTTTTTTTATCTCATCTGGGAGGTGGTTGAAAAGTGTTTTCCTGAGGAAAAGTGATACTTGAATTGAGATCTCACAAATGAGCAAGAGTTAATATGATGAGAAGAGGCAGAGGCGGATAGGGTTCTTCAGATTGTTGAGGGCAGTCTGAGCAGGCAGGAAGAAAAGAGAGTCAGTAGGCCAGAGTGGTTTCAGCAGTGTAATGAAGGAGGGGATAAGGCACTGGGGGCAAGTGGTGGAATGATGTGAGTCCGTTTGAAGAATTTTGCTCAATTCTAAGATCAGTAAGATATCACTGACAACACGATAACATTGTTGGTATTGTTTGGTTTGAAAAGTTCATTCTGGTTAAAGTGTGGGCAAGAATTGGAAGGAATTAGAGTGGATGGTAGGAAGAAGCAAGGATGGTGGCTAAGCCCAGGGTAGGCTCTGGAGATGGAGAAAAATAGATGGATTAAGAAGATATTTTTAAAGACTGAATTAACAAAGCAACCAGTAGTGGCATAGAAATAATATTTTAGAGATTTCATTTTTGAAATTCTTATTTATGTCCTGAAACCTGTGGAACACTAATAGAACTGAAAATATGTTCCATGATCTTGGCATTCCATCCAATCAGTTTGTTCACTTTTCTCTCAATGTTCATGCATTATTTCTGCATATGTGTATCTTAGATATTTTCTAGACTTCTACTTGTCTGTCTTCAATAAAAAAAGATTTCTCTGAGGAACATAAAACTACCATTCTCTAAAATTAATTGAAAACTTTACAGTAGTTTTCTTAGTAGAAAGCAGAAATAGTTTAAGGCTCATAAAGGAGATTCTGGATTTAGTGTGGAAGGATCTTGGAATAATGTATTCCAGATGAAAACACAGCAAGATGGGAAATCCCAGCAAGACTGGAGTCCCTGAGGACTCTTCCTTCTTGGTTCCCTTTCTATCCTCCTCAACCTTATCTCTCAACTGTGTAGTTGGAGAATTCCTCCAAATTCCCAGAATTTCTAATGCCTTATCTATAATTACTCAGAATTCCCAAATGAGAAGGTATCCTACTGTCATTGCCTTCTTTTTTCCCCTTACCAAATGGTACATGCATATCTTTTGAACAACCGTCTTTTAAAACTTAAGTTGCCCAAACTCTGGGTTCATATCCTATGCCTCATATTATTTCTCTTCCCACTTGTGAACCCTTTTCTTTTGATTATTTGTATTTAACCAATTCCATTAAGTCTTTCTCATTTTGGAAGGTTATTTGTTTACTATATTTTGGGGCCTAAGAACTGAACCATGGGTGGAGAAACTTTTAAAGATGATTGAGAAATGGTTCTTAACAGATAGTAGGACAGCTATGAGGTTGAAATTATATAGGTTCAGCTACATATAGTATCAGAACAATAAATGTGAGTCCTGAAGTTTCAGCAGGGATTTCTGGAGGTAGACATAAAATCAAAGAAATAATGTTATTAAAGTCAGACTATGAATCATCCCAGTATTCTCCCCAACACTTTTTGGCTTTTATGGTTTCATCAAATCAAAATTCTACTGTGTAGAAAGAAGGTATGTACTGCTTTACTTTTAGGAAAATGAAAAATTCAACATTGTGTTTCTGTTTTCTTGACAGCACACAATTGAATGAAGATAGATAATATATACGTATGTATGGGGGTGATGATTAAAATTTCATTAGTGCATAACTGCTCCAGGCCTGACCCACTTCTAATCCACATAAAATTGGAAGACTTTGTACTAACAGTGGCAATTGGTCTTAGAGGAGCAGACTGAAATAGAAAGAAAATTATGAAGTTAAATGTAGTACCCTTGTAGCCTTCTCTCCCCAGAACGGTGAGGTGCTGGTAGGTCTGGGGAAGGTGGGCGAGCGATTGCCCTTCATATGCCTCGTCAGGAAGATGTGTTCTTGGCAGTAGTTGTGGCATTAAAGAAGAGCAAATGATGACACTGCAGCTGTCATCTCACTTGACTATCATCAGATCATAAGCAGCCTAACAGTGGCTCTTTGTTGGGTGAAGAAAAGCATTTCCATGGATATTATTTTGAATTGTGTTCCAAAAGTTCCATTGTGAATTAGCTGTTATTCAGAAAGCATTTTACCACAAACCATCTTACAATTTAATGTATATAATTATAGTTCTACTTTTTTTTTTAAGGGTTTTGGTTTCAACCACCCAGTGTAACATTCTTTTCCTGGCAAGGCATTGTAATTGGAAGAAGAGGAATGTCCATTTGTTCCTGGGAGGTTGCTTACAAGCAGAGGGAGCAGTGGCTGGTGTAGACAAGGTAAGCAAGTGATAGTGTTCTAGAGGTAACCCAGATGCCTGTTTCTTCCTTCTGCCCAAGTTCCAGGAGCATTAGTCCTGAAGCTGATGCTTCTGGGTCAGTAGAGGATTCAACTGGCCCAGTAAGGAGGTGAGGGTCCAGGGTGGAATAGACACCCCAGTCACCAGTAATTTGTTAATTTTCAGCAGAGAAAATCATTTTCTAGGTTTATTTTTTTTTAAGATTTTTTTTCATATTTACATAAAAAGAAATAAGCATCTATTTAAGTAACTCTCAACCTAGATGCTATAAAGTGAGGACTGTTGTGGGGTAAGAGTTAGCCTGCAGAGTTAGCCTTTCCTCCTGTTTGCAGAAGTAGAGACTGCCGGGATATGAGACAGTAATTGTCTTTGAGAGTTAGGGAAAAAGAAGGAAACTATTGTTTAATCAGCAATGATGTGCAGTAGACATACTTAAAATTAATAATTTTACACACACACACACACACACACACACACACACACACATTTTGGTTGGATAAACCTTGAAAAGCCCTATATGCCAAAGCCTGCTGAAGCTGGCCTCCTGCTCCATGGGCTATGCCCTCATTAGGGAAAGAAAGGTGAGAGGTTTTTATATAGATGAGATAACTTTAGGGAGAGACTTTGTTCTAAAGCTGCCCTCTAGATGTCCAGTTTCTACACCTGCACTCCTTGTTATCAGGACTTAAAATATATTAAAATGAGTTAATTTTATATTCTTATGTTTTGAAGGAAAGTGTTTATAAAATTTTAGTGCTATTGCAATTTGAAAAGTATAAAACAAATCACAATTCAAAAAGCAAAGATGCCATAACAGTGTCAGGAAGAATAATATTTAACATATATCAACACTGATGTGTATTTTTTTGATAATTCTCTAAAACCAATAAGGGAACCTTTTGATAGTGATGAGTATATTGTTTTATCCATAAGAAATACACAACAGTGTATAGATTTAATTAATTCGTCATCTTTTATTAAATCACTCATATTCATATTTTCTTCCCATAATGGACTCTTTTAGGACACATTCTATTTCTAATTTACTTTTATATCTCCCACAACTTTAAATATAGTAAATTATCAAATAATATTAGGTGAAGAAATAAATATAGTCTTACACTGACACCTGTTTCCTTTCATGTGCTTGTGTTATGGTTAACAGAGACATTCTGTGCACCTTTAAATATCCTAGAGGAAATGATCAACTAGAAAATCCATAAGAAATTTTTAACATTTTTTTTCCTTAAAATTTGTACTCAGGTGGACTTCATTTTCTCATTAGGAGAGAAAGGTTTTTTTCTACTTTCTCTTCTAATTAAGAATTTATATTCACTCCAAATTCTTTCCCATTTGACAAATAGATTTAATTTGATAAATAAGTGTAAGCTTTTACAAAGCAGCCTTTAACTTTATGTATTACAAAAACATATTAAAATCTATCCACATTTGGGTTGGCAATGTATCTTCTTGATCTTTATCCTAAAGAAAATATACCCAGTCAAGCATGTGATTTACTTTCATAATTTTGTCCCAAATCCAGCTGTTCTTCATTAACACATGTATTTCCCAGACCCTAGGGTAAATTTTCAGATAGTAATTAAAAAAAAATTAGTCCTTTCTTCTTTGGGCTTTAAAAAAAATTGATTTCCAGACACTGTAGCAAAGCTGATGATCTTTCATCAATTTCCTTATCCAAATGTGAATTTTTGAAAATGTTTGATTTATTCTGCCATCAAATCAATACCAATAATGTAGGTGTTATTCCATATGTCATGTTATAATGAACAGAGCTGGCCTTACATATGTGTAGTATAAGAACGAATTACAAGACGACAAGTCAGGGACAGGCAGGCTTTATAGAGCTTTTTCTAGTCACTTTCCAGACAAAAAGCAAGTGAATTTTCTCTTTATCTTAAACTTTGCTCCCTATCAAAAAGCAAATATTCCTGTAAGGATGGTGCTTGAAAGTCTCAGCCATTTTAATTTTGGTACAATAAAAGAAAAAATGTTCCTATAAATCTACTGAAAGAGACCACAAAGACTGAATGACAAGAAAAGGTAAGGTGTAGCATAGAAAGCCAGAAAGGACTTGATGAGAGAATACTGTGGCCAAGGGTAAATATCAAAGACTGTCTCTTGTAATAGTTATCAAGATCTAACCACCATGCTTACTCTAAAGGCCACACTCTACAATAAGTTAACAAGCTAAGAAGTAACCTTTCTAGGAGTAACATAGGAGATGATTGTTAGTTAAAATCACAGATTTCAGTGACTAGAAACCAAAAAGAACAAATGAAAGCCATGGTTGAATAACTATGCTGAAGGTGGGAGCAGAGTCCTGGCATATATTAATTGTGTGGAATGTAAAATGGTCCTGAGGAACAACTGGAGAGTACTGGAAAAGGCTACGATGAATATAATTCTGTTGGGATAAAGCTCAGATATTGCAGGAGCAAATGCCAATATTCTTTCCATACAGGGATTAATTACATGGTCAACAGCTGGAATTTACAAGGAGGAGTATTAAATAAAATAGCAGGCAAGCCTGAACTTCATTCCCACAAAAGCCATAAAATGGGAATACCAAGAGAACTGGCAAATGTAATCTTTCACCTATTTTTTTAGGCACAGCTGTCCATATACAGGTTGGGGAGTAGCACACTGTGCCATATTGTAAAGGTTCAATGTGAACAATTTTACGCAGCTATTTAAAAACTGTGCCTTAGAATGGGAATGTCTCAAGTGCATTTGGTTTCGAATCAGGCAATATGTATATATATTTTTTGCCACTGTTGTCATTCCCATACCCAAAGGGAATTCTTCCATTGATTCATTGCCTGCATGAGCTCATCTCCTACTTGCTGCCTCCAAAATCACTAGAGAGCCAATCAGTTCTTCTTGAACTTGGAAAGTTTCTGGAAATGTAGTATGGGATCTTTAACAATGGAGGTCAAAGCGCAGAATGCTTTATAATAGCTTTGGCTGCATAACCTGATTTAGCACAATTCAAAAATCTTTCAGGAGCTACCCACTACATTTAGAACTAAGTCCAAACTGTTCACTGTTGCCTATAAATCCTTGTGTGCTGTATCTCAGCCTCTCTTTCCAGCCTCATTTCCACCCCCCTTCCACACACTGGCCTCCTGCCAGTTCTTCAAAAGGCTCCTTCCAGCCTTGTGGAATGTGGCCGCCTCTCCCTGGAATGCTGTTCCCCCTGCCTTTGGTATGTCTGTCTCTTTTTCATTCTTTGGGTCTCAGCTTACTTCCCTCTTCAAAGAGGTCTTCTCTGACCACTCTTTCCAAATAAGGTCTCCTCATTTTATCAGGGTTCCATCTTGGTTACCTTCATAGAATATATCACAACTTGTATTTACTTTAGAATATCTCCCACTCTGGACTACAGCCACAGTGAAGAATGAAAGTAGGTGCATATCTTCAGTGTCTAGTACAGGGTCCAGACATTCTACAGGGCCATTTATTTATTTATTTATTTATGATTTTCATTAAGTTTATTGGGGTGACATTGGTTAGTAAATTATATTGGTTTCAAGTGTACATTTCTATAATAGATCATCTATACATAGCATTGTGTGTTCCCCACCCAAAGCCACTTCTCCTTCCATCACCAACACCATACATTTGACCCTCTTTACCCTCTTCTCCCTCTCTCCCTCCCTCCCTCCCTCCCTCCATCTCCCCCTTACCCTCTGGTAACAACTAAATTGTTGTCTGTGTCTTTGAGTTTTTGTTTCTTTGTTTGTCTTGTTTGTTGCTTTCAGTTTTATATGCCACATATGAGTTAAGTCATATGGTTCTCGACTTTTTCTTTTTTAAAAAGACTTTTTATTAAAAATACAGTTAACAGGGCCGGCCAAGTGGCGCGATGGTTAAGAACTGGCTTGGAATGCCAGAGGGCCCTGGTTCGGATCCCACATATGAGGGCCAGTGACACTGCCCTCCACAGCTAAGATGCTGAACAACAGCTCAACCTGGAGCTGGGCTGCTGTGAGTCGCCGGCGACGGCGTAGGCTGCAGTCCCTGTGGCAGTGGGTTGCCATGGGCTACCGTATGTAGCCAGCAGCCAGCGTGAGCGGCCAGCAGCCGCAGTGAGCGGCCGTCCAGAAGCCGGCAACTGATGTGCCTCGCCCGGGAAGAGCGCAATGATGGTGCCAACTTGGGCCAGTGAAGCAATGTCCTCCAAAACTAGACTGAAGAACAAAACGACAGCAACTTGTCTGCTCCCCTTCCCCCAATTCCCCAATAAAAAAAAAAATCTTAAAAACAAAAAAAAATACAGTTAACATACAATATTATATTAGTTTCAGGTATACACAATAGTTATTCAACATTTATATACCTAAAGAAGTGATCACCATGATAAGTCCAGCACATCTGACACTATACGATGTTATCATAATATTATTGACTATATTCCCTATGCTGTACGTTATATCCCTGTGACTTATATTTTATACCTGGAAATTTGGACATTTATTGCCCTTAACCTTTTCTCCACCTTTTTAATTTTTCAGTTACAGCTGACATTCAGAATTATTTTATATTAATTTCAGGTGTACAGCATATGGTTAGACATTTATGTAATTTAAGAAGTGATTCCCCTGACTAGTCTTGTACCCACCTGCACTATACATAGTTATTACCATATTATTGACTGTATTCCTTATGTTGTACTTTAGATCCCTATGATTTGTAACTACCAATATGTATTTCTTAATCCCTTCATCTTTTTCACCCTGCCCCCCAAGTCCCCTTCAATCTGTCAACCCCATAAATCTAGTGCCCATCTAATACCACATGTAATTATTACAATATTATTGACTATAAACCTTATGCTTTGTAACAACCAATTTGGAGCCTGCCGAGTAGCTCAGTTGGTTAAGAGTTTGCTTAAGAGCATGAGCTTTGAGCAACAGAGTCGCTGGTTCGATTCCCACATGAGCCAGTGAGCTTCACCCAATCTGCACCCGAACTGAGCTGCCGCTGAGCTGCCAACAGGAGGCAGAGTGGCTCAGCTGGTGAGAGTACGTGCTCCTAATGACAAGATTGCCTGTTCAATGATGGGCTATGCCCACCCACAGCTGGGACTTAACTTGGCACCTTGAGCTGAGCTGCCACCTGGATGGCTCAGTGGGTAGAGTGTGCGCTCTTAACAGCAAGGTTGCTGGTTTGACTCCTGCATGGAAAAAAAATGTGTACACGTAACAACCAATTTGTATTTCTTAATTCCTTCCCTTTTTTCATCTTCTCCCTCAACCCTCTTCCCATCTGGCAGCCATCAAAATGGTCTCTGCATCTATGAGTCTGTTTCTGTTTGTTTGTTTATTTTGTTCTTGATATTCCACATAGAAGCAAAATCACATTGCATCTGTCTTTCTCTGTCTGACACTCCACTCAGCACAATTCCCTCCAGGTTCATCCATACTGCCACAGATGGTAAGAACCCATTCCCTTCCCTGGCTGACCAATATTCCATTGTATACATGTACCACCTCCTCTTTATCCATTCATTCATCAGTGGTCACCCAGGTTGCCTCCACATCTTGGCCATTGTAAACAATGCTGCAGTGAACATATGGATGCACATGTCCCCTCAAAGTAGCTTTTTGGGTTTCTTCAGATAAATACTCAGAAGTGGGATTACTGGGTCCTTCTTTGTCTCTTGTTATAGCCTTTGTTTTAAAGTCATTTTGTCTGGTATAAGTATTACTACCCCAGGTTTTTGTTGTTGTTGTTGTTGCTGTTTCGTTTCCATTTTCACGAAATAACTTTTCCCATCCCTTTACTTTCAGTCTCTCTGTGTGCTTGTGTCTTTCAATCTGAAGTGAGCCTCTTATAGGCAGCATATGTAAAGATTTTGTTTTCTTATCCATTCAGC
>NW_017731371.1:6388725-6459385 GCF_001890085.2 Hipposideros armiger
AAGATTCCTTGTAATACAGGTTTGGTGGTGATGAACTTCTTCAGCTTTTTCTTGCCTGGGATGCTCTTTATCTGTCCATTTTAAATGATAATCTTGCTGGGTAGAGTAATCTTGGTTGTAGGTCATTGTTTTTCACCACTTTGAATATTTTGTGCCAATCCCTTCTGGCTTGCAAAGTTTCTGTTGACAAGTCAGCTGACAGTCTTATGGGAACTCCTGTATAGGTAACTAACTGCTTTTCTCTTGCTGTCTTTAGAATTCTGTCTTTATCATTAACTTTTGGCATTTTAATTATGATGTGTCTTGGTGTGGGCCTGTTTGGGTTCATCTTTTTTTGGGACTTGCCGTGTTTTCTAGGCTTGTATGACTATTTCCTTTGCCAGGTTAGGAGAGTTTTCAGTCATTATTTCTTTGAATAGATTCTCAATTCCTTGTTTTCTCTCTTCTCCTTCCAGCACCCCCATGATGTGAATTTTGTTACACTTGATGTTTCCCAGAGGTTTCTTAAACTATCCTCATTTTTTTGGATTCTTTTTCCTTTTTGCTGTTCTAATTGGGTGTTTTCTGATACCTTGTCTCCCAAATCGCTGATTTGATCCTCTGCTTCATCTAGTCTGCTGGTGACTCCTTTATTTCAGTTACTTTTGACTGGTTCTTTTTTATGATTTCATGTCATTTTTTTATGCTTGCTATCTCTTTGTTGAAGTTCTCACTAAGTTTCTTGAGCATCCTTATAACCAGTGTTTTGAATTCTGTCTCTGATAGGTTGCCTGCCCCCATTTTATTTAGTTCTGTCTGGAGTTTTCACCTGTTCTTTCATTTGGGATGTATTTCTTTGTTTTCTCATTTGGGCAAGGCCTCTCTGTGTTTGTTTCTATGTATTAGGTAGGTCTGCTGTGTCTTGCAGCCTTGCTGGGTGGCCTTAAGTAGTCAGGATCCCATGGGGCCCAGTGGCACAGTCTCCTTGGTCACCTGAGCCAGGTGCTCCAAGAGTGTCCCTCTGTGGTTTGTGTGTGCCCTCCTGCTATAGTTGAGCCTTGATTGTTGTTGGCATGCCATTGGGTGGTATTGACTCTTAGGCTGACTGGCTGTGGGATTTGGCCATGTCCACATCTTATGGATTGCTATGTGGGGGGCTTACTCCAAGAAGTAGGATTTGCCCAGCAGGTTCTGGAGACCACTCTACCTGTGTGTCACTTGTGGGGCCCATTGGGTGGTACTCTGCTGTGGTCTGAAGCCAACCTCCAAGTATGTTGGTTCTGGTGCTTCTTGGGAGGGGTTCTGGTGCAGGCCCAGGTCAGCCACTGCTTGTGACTGGCCAGGAAGTACCTAGTAGGAGCTACAAAGTGATCTACAGTTGGTCTGTACCTGGTCTGTACAGTCTGTGCTGTATCTGGAGGCACATAGGAGAGGACATGCTGCGAGCTGAGGACGGATCTGCCACCAGTGCCGGATCTGGAGTAGCTCCGCAAAAAGTCAGGACAATCCGAGGCCTGCTGCCACCTGCTGGCTCCTGTAAGGTTCAGCCTCTGAGAAAGCCTCCTGCGGTATGCAGGTTGGGTGAGGCAGGGTCTCAGTGAGTCAGCAAGGTGGAGTAGTGGAGCTCACCAGACCAATCAGATTCAGATTTGGCCGTAGGCGTAAGGGGCAGGCTCAACACAGGAAAGATGGCTCCTGGCTGCATGGGAGGAGAGCCCCACACAGGAAAAATGGGGGCTGTTCCTCCAGTACTCGCCTAAAATTACACCACTCAGTCTCTCCCCATATGTCTCTGACACCCCCTGAGTCACCAATCTTCTGCCAGAGGCCAGGGTGAATGCCTGTGTGGGCCCTTTAAGAGGACATTTGGGTTTACCACAGCCTTCTGCCCCACCTGGATAGCTGGAATCCCCACTGTTTTTCACAGCCAAATGTTGTGGGGGCTTCTTTTCCCGGCACCAGCGCTGTGGGTTGGGAGCTTGGTGTGAGGGACTAGGGTCCCTCGCTCCTTTGTGGGGAACCTCTGTGGCCGAGATATCTGTCCTGATTTTCAGCCACCATACATGGGTGTGGGGCCAGCCCATTTTGCATCTCCCTCCTCTTACCAGTCTCAACGTAGCTTCTTCTCTATATCCTTAGTTATAAAACTTCTGTTCAGCTAGGCTTCAGATGGTTCTCCAGGTTAATTGTTCTATAATTTGGTTGTAATTTTGATGTGTTCATGGAATGAGGCAAGCACAGCATTTATCTACTTTACCATCTTGGATCACCAGTACCTCTATAGTACTTTTTAAAACTAAATCTTAAAATCTGGGTTGTGAGAAATCATGAGGATAAAAAAAAAATCAATAGAAATGAAAATATCAGAGTGCATTGCACAGGGTGAGATAAGTATTTTTTAATGAAAATACTGTTTCCAAAGTTGGGAGTGGGAATGGGAGTGTGTGTGTGTGTGTGTGTGTGTGTGTGTGTGTGTGTGTGTGTATGTGTTGGATTCTGATATAAAAATGTGGGCCTTGGGGGAGAAAAAGTAAAAGCCATAGTAGAAACAATTTTTCAGTAAATATTTGTTCAATTAATAACTTTTTTTAATGGAAATGCCTGTCTACAAGTCTTCCCATACTTAAGATTGTTCAGAGTAGGAAGATGCTGGTACGTTTTTTCAAAAGTACTAGAAAGCCTCCTTTCCTTGAGAAAAGAAAGCTTGTGCTGGTTGCCAGCTGAAATTGCTGAAAGCTTCATTCTTTTGCCTTACCATGTTACTTCCATTTTCGACTAGAAGCTCCTGTAACATGTAACACTTAAAGACTTATTAATTATGTATGTTAACATTCTTTAAGATCTTTTCCCAAAAGGAGGTTTTGATGGAAAGAAAGATTGAGAGGACAGCATGAAGCCTTTAGGGAAAACGGTAACATTTGGAATGGGGATATATTGTCCACAGGGTTGAAGAATATAGAAAGTACCCATTGACTTAGCTCACTCCAAGTATTTGTCTACTTCACAATTTGCAAAAGCAGGTGCTAATGCTTCATGTGGTCAGCCAGAAAAGAGTAGTGGTAAGGAAACCAAACTGTGTGTTGTATTAATAGTTATAAGAAGCAATCTGACAAGGTCCCATTGAGCTGTATCTGGTTCAGTCACTCACTTCAAGTTCCCATGTAAAAAATGCATTCCACATATTATAGCGATATTAAAACATATTTGAAAATTTCAGTTGAGCATCCACTTTTAAAATAAAGGCTAATGGAGAATAATTTGCTTCTATTCAGCAGTATAACTTGTTCCAGAGACTTAAGAATTCTTTCTACCCACCATGGTTAAATTTAAAATATTTCCAAAATTCCTTTCAGAGCAGGAAAAAAATATAACAAACATATAATTAAAACAAAAGCATTGTTGCCAAATTGGGAGTTCAAAAAAATTACATTTTCCTTTGGAGTTCAGCTTGCTGGGGGGAAGTCTTTATTCACATTCCACCCAAGCGACCATCATTCACACCCACTTTCTTTTTAAAGGAAAACATTTACTTTTATAACTTGGTCATAATAAAATACAAAGGACCTCTTTGTGTGTGAAAATGAAACTGGGTGTGAGCCTTGTAAGGAAAAATTAAAGAAGGATGTGTATGTGGGGGGTGAAATTCCCAAGTCTCACTCAGCTGTTCCTACCCACCTCCTACTCAGAACTAGGCTGCCCTGCATGGCAAGGCCCAGATGTTGTGTATCAGGGGGCAAATCAGCATCTCCAATGGCTTCGCAGATGAGATGTTCAAACAGTGCCAGGCTAAGACCGCTCGCATCACTAAGTTGCAGCACCCAGTACAGAGCAAATCTCAGCCAGGCAGCATGGAGAATAACATATGCTTTCGAGAAGACTGACTTGTGTCTTCGTGGAATTTTTGTATCTGATTTAGATTTCCAAAAAGAACGAGAGCTTGTAGTTAAGGGTAAAACAGAGGAGGACAACCTAGTTGAGGTGAGTTGTTGTGTGAGCTGGGAGAAATCTGGGTAGGACTGGTGCATTTGTGAATGTACCAATATAAGTACAAAGCAAACACTGCAAAAATATATTAAAAAACAGCACCTTCAAGGCAATTTCTGGAATTGGCTAGGAATTCTAGGAAGCTTGGTCCCTAGCAATTCCCCATTCTCCTCCCTCTCCAACGCTCTTCCAATCTGCTTTCTCTGTTATCCTCAGTTACTCCCAGCCACCTGAATCTTTCTCCTCAGCCTTGAGACACTGTGGTCTAGCCTACCCTGAAATCAAACTTCATTTTCTCCCACTGTCCTCTAACTTGTGCTATTGTCCTTCCTTCCACTGGAAAATGTCTGAAGTAAGTGGTTTTTACTGCTGCCTCCATTTATTCTAAAGCCTCTATGGTGCCACCATGGTACTGAGACTATGCTATAGACATTCACCAATAACACTTAATGTTTAAAATTCAGTGGTCTTTTCTCAGCCTCATACTGCCTGTCCTCTCTGAAGCATTTGATACTATCTCACTCTGTTTTTTGAAAATCAATTCTCTCATCCTCTTTTAGTTTCTTTCTTTTTTTAAAAATATTCATCACTTTACCTCCTCCCCTTTAGCTCTTGTTTATCCATATCTTTTTATCTTCTTCTTTTCTATTATTCACTCTACAGTCTCTCTTTGGTATCTCTTGTGATGGCCGGGTTAATTTTTGAATAGGCTATACTTCTTCACTTCCCCCTTGCCCTCCCTTCTTCTATCTTGAAATTGCATGCTCACTGTATCAGCCATAGTAATTCTTTGAGAACATTTAATGGCATGATGTCACCTCTCTACTCAAAACCCTCAGTGGCAATCAAAGCTAAATTCCTTACAATTCTTCCAAGATCCTGTGTGATCTCGCCCAGGCTATCTCTCTGAGCTGAGAGTCCTCAATCCTACCCTTGTTCACTCTCACTGCACTCACTCTTCCAAGGTCTGCCTCAGGAAACCTGCACTTGCTGCTTCCTCTTCCTGGCAGTTTCTGCAGGTGGCTTGTTACCCTGGCCACAACATTTAAAACAGATCTCTATCGGGCCAGCCGAGTAGCACGATGGTTAAGAACTGGCTTGGGATGCCAGAGGGCCCCGGTTCGGATCCCACATATGAGGGCCAGTGACACTGCCCTCTACAGCTAAGATGCTGAACAACAGCTCAACCTAGAGCTGGGTTGCCATGAATCGCCGGCGATGACGTAGGCTGCAGACCCTGTGGCAGTGGGTTGCCATGGGCTATCGTATGTAGCCAGCAGCCAGCATGAGCAGCCAGCAGCCAGCGTGAGCGGCCGTCCAGAAGCCGGCGACTGATCTGCCTCGCCCGGGAAGAGCGCAATGATGGTGCCAACTTGGGCCAGTGAAGCAACGTCCTCCACAACTAGACTGAAGAACAAAACAACAGCAACTTGTCTGTTCCCCTTCCCCCAATTCCCCAGCACTGTTCCCATTCCCCCAATTCCCCAATAAAAATCTTTAAAAAAACAAAACAAAAACAGATCCCTATCACTCCCTATCCCTCTTTCCTGCTTTATTTTCCCCAAAGGAGTTATAATTATCTAACATATTATTTTGATTGGTTGATTTGATTTGAGTTGATTTTTTTCCTCTCCCAACCAGAATGTAAGGTGAAGAAGATAGAGATTTTTGAATGCTTTGTTAATAATCATATCCCCAATGCTTATTACAGTGCCTGGCATTTAGGAGATGCCCAATAAGTATTTGTTGAGTGAATGAATATCCCAATTTCTTTCATGTTGAAAATCAATGACCATATAAGTATGGGTCTATTTCCTGCCTTTCTGTTCCGCATCATTGATCTATGTCTATCTTTATGCAATGCCATACCATCTTGTGATAAATCTGTATAGTATGTCTTGAAATCAGATACTGTAAGTCCTTCAACTTTGTCCTTCTTTTTCAACATTGTTTTGGCTTTTCCGTTTTGTTTTGTTTTTGTTTTTTACTTTTCATGTAAATTTTATAATCAGCATATTGATTTCTTTAAAAAGTCATCTAGAATTTTCATTGAGATTGTATTGATATGGACATATACATTAATAGCTATATAGATCCCATTGCATACCCACTGGAATGGACAAAGTTTAAAAGACTGACAATACTAATACTAACAACTAAGTGTTGATAAAGATATGGGGTAACTGGAGCTCTTACATATTGCTTGAAGAAAACAAAATTGAAAAGCCACTTTTGAAACCAGTAGAACAGTGAATTGAAAGTTATACATATACCTACCATATAGCCCAGCAATCTCACTTCTAGGTATTTACCCAAAAGAAATGAAAACATATTTTGCACACAGGCTTTAAAGGGTTAATGAGAGTATTAGTCATAATAGTCCCAAACTTGGAAACAACCCAAATGTTGATCAAAAGGTGAATGAATAAGCAAATTAAGTAATGTTATACATTTTGACAAAATAGTAATAGATGAGTGATAAAAAGGAGCAAAATATTAATGTACTCAACAGCATAAATGAATCTCAGAAACAGTATGCTAAGTGAAAGGAGTGAGACCACATATTGTATGATTCATTTTATATGAAATGTCCACAAAAGACAAATCTATAGAGACAGAAAGTAGATTAAGGCAGAGGTTGGGAATGGGATGAAACCTAAATAGGCATAAAGGGTCCTATTGGGATGATGAAAATACTCTACAACTGATTTATGTTAATGGTTGCACAACTTGGTAAATTTATTAAAAATCATTGAATTGTACACCTGAAATGGGGGAATGTAAAATGTGCCACAATAAAGTTGTAAAAAAATCATTATGCTAAATTAATGACACAATATAACTACATACTGCATGATTCTATTTATAGGAAATTCTAGAAAAAAGTGACCTATAGTTACAGAAGGTGTATTAGTGAATGCCTGGGGATGGGGATCAGGGAATGAGGCTCACTGCAAAGAGGCAAAAAGAAACATTTTAGGGTAAGGGATCTATTTTATTTCTTGATGTGGACAATGGTTATGTATCTGTATACATTATCAAAAAATTCACTAAACTGTGCACTCAAATTGGTAAATTTTGTTGAATCTAAATTGTTGCTCAGTAAAATTGAAAAATAGCCCAAATAATATCTGTATATAGTTAATTCTGCAATTTTGTTTCAGTTAGTCTTAGCTAATACTTTTTACTACATTTAAAAGTTTCAAGTTCTAAAGTCTTTAGTGCTTACTTAAGATATATTCGATTCATATGACCCCAATTGTTCAAATAAGATGACAGAGTATGGGAGTTTTTTGGAAATTACCACTTTTTAAAATTAAAATTTCTAGAAATTATCAAAAGAAGAAAACTTACAAAACTTTCTTAAGCAAGTGGCGAGATTAAAAAATATGCCATAATTTAGTACGTTTCTATATATCTCCCCGCACACCAAGGGATGGAAAAGTATTACACAAGAGCTATAAAATCTAATCTGAACAACAAAGCAACCCAACTGTCCATCAGCAGGAAACTGGAAAGACAAACTGTGATATATGAGTAAATACTATTCAGCAACAAAGAGGAATGAACTACTGATAAATAAATACAATATCAGTTTCTCTCAAAAACACTTTGAGTGAAAAAAGCCAAACACAAAAGTATACATACAATATGATTCCATTTATATCAAGTTCAAGAATGTGCAGAAATGAGTCTATAGGGATAGAAATCAAAATAGTGGTTCTTCTAGTAAGAAAGAGATTAACTGGAAAGAGGGGCAACCAGGGAACTTTCTAGAGTCTTCTATATCTCAGTTGGGCTGTTGGTTACATGAATGTATACATCTGTCAAAACTGTGAATTTTACTAGATATATTTAAACGCCAATTTAAAAAAATGTTGGCTCTCACGAGACTAAGTTTCTAATGTTCAGAAAATTACAAGGAAACTCTAGAAAGTGTGAGGAAAGCTATACACACATAAAATTGTATCAATCTATTGAAAAATTTGTAGAGTATAAAGAAAAATTCAGAAATAATATAACCAGTGTCTAAAATAGACTGTATATATTAAGTTTTTAGGTAAGAATTATTGGCCATTGGAAAGGAATATAAAATACAGCTATAAAAAAGGACAAAAGAGATTAATTTCTGTTAATGAAAAATCCAAATTAGGCATTAGAAACAGAGAGAATGTGGGAGAAGTTAAGACAGATAAGACTTTAGAGGTCAGATATTAAAGACAGAACATTTTTTTAAATTAAAGAATACAAAATAGAAAAGAATCAATATTCAATAATAGTTAAAATGTTCCTAGATATTTAAAAATCATTGATACTGGGAAATGAAAGCACTTACCTTGTCCTAGGTAAAATAAACATTAACCAACTCAAAAATGCTGTTCAAATTTAAGGAAAAGGAGAATCCCTGAAATATGCAAAGGGAGAGTGAAAAAAAAAAGATGAATTTCAAAGGGGATGAGATATGTACAATGATATGGAAAAAATTATGTCTTCTTTTTTAAAAAAATTAAAGTTTATTGGGGTGACAATTGTTAGTGAAGTTAAATAGTTTTCAAGTGTACAAGTCTGTAATAGAGCACATATATATCATGTTGTATGTTCACAAAAACTCAGACATAGACAATAGTTGATTGGTTACCAGAAGGCAAGGGAGGTGGGGGTGGTAGATGAGGGTAAAAGGGATCAAATATATGGAAAGAGAACTGACTCTGGGTGGTGAAAATTATGTCTTCTTAAGCAGCTGATATAACCTTCCCTTTTACAAAGATTTTCCTTTTCTAGAAAATGTTTGATAACAGTGGCATTCTAAGAGTAACAAAGCATCAGGGTTCAAGAGGCTATGAGTTGTTGAGAAGGAATTGGCTCTTCTTAGAGAAGACAGCTAGGAATAAGGAAGAAGAAGAAGAAGCAACGTTAAGATTTCCCACTGACTTTGCAGAAGAATTGATGCGAGACTGAACACAAGAAAATGACATTCTTATAGTACTGGAAGAAAATAAGTCCCAGCTGTTAGTTCCAGGTGACATGATACTATTTTTACAGAACCCCAAAGATTCTACCAAAAAACTATTAGAACTGATAAATGAGTTCAGTAAAGTAGCAGGATACAAATTAATATTCAGAAATTGGTTACATTTTCATGTACCAATAACAAACTTTCAGGAAGAGAAATTTAAAAAACCAATCCCATTTACAATTACATAAAAAAATAAATAAATTCATTAAATACCTAGGAATAAAGTTTACTAAGGAACTAAAAGACCTATACTCAGAAAATTATAAAACATTGAAGAGATAAATTGAAGAATATACAAATAACTAGAAGCATATATCATGCTCATGGATAGGAAGAATTAATATAGTTAAAATGTCCATATTACCCCAAGCAATCTATAGATTCAATGCAATCCCTATCCAAATAACAATGGCATTTTTCACAGAACTAGAACAAATAATCCTAAAATTTATATGGAACCATAAAAGATCCTGAATAGCCACTGGCAATATTGAGAATGAAGAACAAAGTTGGAGATATCACTCTATCTGACACCAAACTATTCTACAAGGCTATGGTAATCAAAACAGCATGGTATTGACATAAAAACAAACACATAGATCAGTGGAACAGAATAGAGAGCCCAGAAATAAACCCATGCTTATATGGTCATTTAATCTATGACATAGGAAGCAATAATATACATTGTGGTAAATACAGTCTATTCAATAAATGGTGCTAGGGGAACTGGACAGATACATGTAAAAAAACAAAACTGGACCATCTTCTTACCCCATATACAAGAATAAATTCAAAATGAATTAAAGATTTAAATGTAAGACTTGAAACCATAAAACACTTAGAAAAAAACAGGCAGTAAATTCTCAGACATTACACTTAGTAATATTTTTACTGATATTTTTCCTTGGGCAAGGGAAACAAAAGAAAAAATGAAAAATGTGACGATATCAAAGTAAAAAGTTTTGCACAGCAAAGGAAAATCTCAACAAAACAAAAATACATCCTACTGAGTGGGAGAAGATATTTGCCAATGATACATCTCATAAGGGGTTAATATCCAAAAATAATAAAAACTCAGCACCAAAATAACAAACAATCAAATTAACAAATGGGTAGAGGACCTGAAGAGACATTTCTCCAAAGAGGACATACACATGGTCAATAGACATCTGAAAAGGTGGTCAACATTACTGATCATCAGAAAAATGCAAATAAAAACCACGATGAGATATCACCACACACCTGTGAGAACGGCCATCATCAAATCAACTAATAACATGGGTTGATGAGGATGTGGAGAAAAGGTAACCCTCGTGCACTGTTGGTGGGATTGCAGATTGGTGCAGTCCCTATGGAAAACAGTATGGAGATTCCTCAAAAAACTGAAAATGAATACCATACGACCCAGCAATCCACTCTGAGTATGTATCCAAAGAAAATGAAAACACTAATTTGAAAAAATAAGTGCACCTCTATGTTCACTGTATCACTACTCACAATAGCCAAGACCTGGAAACAACTGATGTGCCCATTGACAGATGATTGGATAAAGAAACTGTGGTACATTTATATAATGGAGTATTACTCTGCTATAAAAAAAGAATGAAATCTTACCATTTGTGACAATATGGATGGACCTAGAGGGTATTATACTAAGTAAAATCAGTGAGACTGAGAAAGGCAAATACCATGTGATCTCACTTATATGTGGAATCTAAAGAACAAAACAAACAAAACAGAAACAGATTCATAGATACAGAGAACAAACTGATGGTTACTAGATGGGAGGGGGCTTGGGAGACTGGGTGAAAAAGGTGAAGGGATTAAGAAGTACAAAAATTGGCAGTTACAAAATAGTCATGGGAATGTAAAGTACAGTATAGGAATATAGTTAATAATATTGTAAAAACTTTGTATAGTGTCAGGTGGGTACTAGGCTTACCAGGGGGTTACTTCATAAATTATATAAATGGCTAACCACTACGCTGTTCACCTGAAACTGATATAAAATAATATTGAATTGAATTACAAGTATAATTTTAAAAATAGTCGTGAAGGTGTAAAGTACAGCATAAGGAACAGAGTCAATAATATTTTAATAACTATGTACAGTGTCAGATGGATAATAGACTTATTGGAGTTATCACTTTGTGAGGCATATGTCTAATCACTTTGTGGTTTTGTACACTTCAAACTAATGTAATATATGTCAACAGTAATTGAAAAATAAAGATTTTTAAATTAAAAAAATCAGCAAAGAAAGGAGGTATAGTGTTTACTAAATGAATGGATTCTGTAATTAGTAAAGAAAACTGTTGTTCCTAAAAAGTAAAAAATTTGAAAAATATATATGAAATGAAAATGTCACAATAATGCAAAGGGAGAAATGGAGCTAAGGTGTTTTAATTTCCTAGTAATACTAAGAAAATTGTAAGAGTAAAAAATATGCTATTTTAAACTGTGGTCTAAATAAAGGACTTCTATAAATAATAAGAAAGAGACAGAGAAAAAGCAACCCAATAGACAATAGGCACAATGACGGTCTGGAACTTCATTAAAGGGGCTATCTAAGTTGCTAATAAACATGAAAAGATGCTCAAAATTTTCTTACATATCAGAGAAATGCAAATTAACTCAGCAGAATAAATTAAAAAGCAACAATGTAAAGAGTTGATAAGGGTTGGCAACTCTTATATTGCAAGGTGTATCGTAAATTGTTACAACCATGTTGAAAATGGTTTGGTAGTGCCTGCTGGGCCTGAATATACGAGTATGCTTGCTTGATGATCTGCTCATTTCACTCTGAGGTATGCAGCCATTTTCATAAGGTATGTTGTAAGGTACTGAGGGCCAGCTACGTTATTTGCAGAGCCACATGCCAAGGAAACATGAAGGACTCCTTCAAGGAAATATTAATAAAACACATTAGTATTGTTGACTGAAATTTTAAGGTTTTCATACAAATCTCTCAGATTAGGAAGACAAAATAAGGATAGCTCAGGAACTGGAGAATATAGAAGATCTCTTTCTTTTTTTAAAACATGTATGTGTGTATTTGCATACACACACATCTCCTATGGCCATACCCATGAAATATTTATAAATGTTATCATATATTAAACTTTAAAAGATAATCCATATAATACAAAATAGAAGTTGTATAGAATACATTCCAATATAGTCTATTCCCTTAAAGGTATAAAACCAGAAATAAATAATAAAATACCTAGTCTCACCACTTGTAAATGTAAAAATCTGCTTTAAACCATTTCGAGTGTTATTAAATTCACAACAAAATTTCATAATATCCTTAAAATGACAAAAGGAAGACACTACATAGTATACTGCTCAAAGGAAAATTCAGTTAATAATAAAATTAATGGTAAAGAAAAGATTTACACACATTAATAACGCATTAAATTTCTGAAGTATGACAAAAAACCAAACTAGTCAAAGTTACAAGTTAATGAAGATAAAATAAATTACTGCATATGACTGAAGTTATTCTAATCAAGAAGAAAAGGAAAACTGTATATATAAAAAATTACCAAAAAAATGGGGAAAGAATAGAAAAATACTGTTAAAAATTAGAATATTATTTAACTTTATGAAAATAAATTGGAAAACCTGGAAGAAATTGTTGAATTTCCAAGAAACTCAGAGCAATTCCATAAAAAGTAGCAATATTTAATGATAAAAATTACCCAAGAGGAAATAGAGAATGTTTTTAGAGTGCAAACCTTCCCCCAAAGCATCAGAACAAAATTGTTCAATAGGTAAATGCACTGCAGAATGCTCCAACTCCAACTTTATTTAACTATTCTAATCTGAGTTATTTTTATGAAGAGTGTTAGCAAAGCAATGATACCAAAATCTGACCAAGGTGATATAAAATGGAAAACTAAACTATCAGTTTTACAAATATTTGTGTAAACACCCAAAATAAGATATTGGCAAATACAATAATATTCAACAACAGTCTATGACCAACAAATAAGATAAATGTAATTTAGTATAATTATGATAAAGAGAAAAAAAGTGATTTCCCCAGATGGTGAGTGGAAAAACTAATAAAATCGAGCTCCCATTTCTGATAAAACTCTTATAAAACAGGAAGGAAGGCTTATTTTCTTTACAATACTTTGTTGTATTTTTTCATTTAGAAAATGTTAATATTTATATAATCAGGACCATTTTAGAAAGGCATTTCTCACTTCAATATTGAAAATGCATATACCCCTTAAATTGGAAACATTGCTTAATAGATCTGTGTTACAAAGAAAATTTCATATTTGAAAAAGGATATATATGTATATAAGGATACTTATTGAGACCTTTTATTTCACAGATTAATAAATGAAAGGAACTAAATGTTCATCAGTAGGGAAATAATTAAATTATAGGTATCTATAATTTGGCATAATAAAAATGTCATTTAAAAATATAAGGTAAAGATTTTCAAAGTATGTTGACACACACATTACTTATTTAATTAAGTGTAAATTTTAAAGGAAACTAAAATATCCTAAGGGACTCTTATGACCACTGAATCTGAGAGAAAAAAGATAAGTATTGGTGTCATGTAAGTAAAAATTCAACCTTAGTTTTAAAAAGTAGCAACTCATTTTGTTTTTTTGTACAACTAAAACTAATTTTAAAAAGTAAAATTAGTTTATACTAATTTTACTTTTTAAAATTAGTATAAACAATAAAAGAAAAGTAACTAAGCTAAGATCTTAAAAGTTCTTATCACAAGAAAAAAAATTGTAACTGTGTGGTGATGGACGTTAACTAGACTTATTGTGGTGATCATTTCGCAATATATACACAAATATCGAATCATTATATTCTACACCTGAATCTAATGTAATGTTATATGTCAATTATATTTCAAAAAACTAAATTAACTAAATCAAAGGCTTTTAAAAGCATAACGTATTCCATTAGAAATACATTTTAATTCAACACATTTAAGAAATAATATAAAATTATGATTTTTTAAAAAAATAATTTGATCTTGGGTTTCTTTTCTTTTATTAGTTTCAGGTGTGCAAAACAATGTAATAGTTAGACATTTACACCCCTCACATTTACGCCCGACCCCTCAGCCTACTACCCCTCTGATATTGTATACAGCAGTTACAATTCCATTGACTCTATTTTTTTATGCTGTACTTCACATCCTGTGACTATATGTGTGTGTGTATATATATATATACATATATATATATATATATAAAATTATAGTTGACAGTCATTGTTATTCAGATTTTATACAGTGATAGTTTAGGAAAAGAAGATAAAAAGTGACCAAGATAACATTAAAAATGAAAAGTGAGGGATGAGCAGATATTAGTAAATACAGTGACTGAAAAAAATGGGTAACATAGAATAAGCGAAGGAAAGAGGCACGTGCACAGAGATGTTAAACAGCAAGAGTTATTTCAAACTTGAGGAAATCACCCAAAACCAAAAAGAGACTCACTTGAGGGAGTGACACAAAAACAGAGAAACACAGTCAAAAGATATTTCTATCTTGTGAGCACTTTAGAATTTTATTCTGAAAACTGAAAGCTGTGTTTTGTATATGAAACCCTATATATGTGTGTGACTATTGACTTTTAATAGAATAAATTAACCTGTAATGTGCCCTCTAAGACAATGACCTCTAGTAATGCCTGACTTCTTATAGACTGAGTCTATCAACATTGAGAGGAAATTCTAGAAAATGCTGAGGAATGTGGGAAGGAGTTTGTTAAGCATTGTTAGAGCCTGTGTCTGTGAACTGACTGGATGATATTTATTGTCCTTCAATGGGACAAGCTTCTCGTATTTATTGACTGTCTAATTAAAATGAACACAGGATTATTTATTTTAGTTATTGAAGTAATAGTGTTCATATATTTGTCTCAGTGTAATGTCTCTCTCTCCCTGTGTGTGTGTGTGTGTGTGTGTGTGTGTGTGTACACTGTAAAATGTAGATCCCACAGAAAATTTTGATGCTATATTTTTGCCTTAAACTGCCTCAGTAACCTTACCAAATAATTGCTGAAGTTTTAAAAAAGGCAGATGTTATTCTACAATGGTCTCTCTTTGGTTATTGCACCAGGGCAATGATGACAGCTTCTTCTGGTATTGATCGTGCTGATTTCCAAATCATCACAAAACACTGAAGCAATGGCTCTTTAAGTGTTGGCCTATTGGACAATAGTATTTCTAGACTGTAATAATATTGAGATCACTGATACTTACATACTTGGAGAAGAAGGATTTCATGGAAAAGGGAATAGCAGAAGGAGATGAACGGAAAGTAAATCCTACCTAACAGTTAGTGAACACTTGACATCAACCATGAAATTCTTAAGGGATTTCATAAATATGAGGTAGTTATAGTTACTGCTGTCTTCTTACAAATGAGCTAGCTGTGCCACAGAGAGGTGACAGGCTTGCCTAGGAACACACAGCTGGTGACGTGCAGAGCAGGAACTGGAACCCAGTTTGGCTCTAGAGTCTATGTCTTTAACCATGACACTATATTATCTCTCACATGGGAGCAGTCTTCACAATGAGACCAAACTGGGGAAAATAATTCATGAAGAAAAGTAAAAGGCTATGGAGAAGCCAGTGGGCCAGAGAGCCAGGCATGCTTCACACTCATAACCATTCTCTAAAAGAAACACGTGCAAATGTTCTGGCTTGTCTATAGCCAATTTATTACCTAGCAGATTTAACTTTAAATGATATTAAAAAATCATTTTTATGCTTTTCCCTTATTGCTCTATTCCAGGACATTGCATTGGGAACTCGTGTTCCGTGTTGCAGAATTTCTTTCAGTAACATAATTGCACATAGGTGTCCACAGTATAGCTAGGGAAGATGCTCAAAAATAGTCAAAAATAACTTGAACACCAAAGGCCTATAAAATTCTTACCCTCATGTATAAAAAACAGTAAAGAAAAAGTTATATCTTGTGACCTTTTCAAATATGGAAAGTTTATAAATGTATACATGTATATATGTACATATAATTTATATTTTAATAACATTAAATATTTCCTAAATTTTTAAGTCCCTAAATTTTTTTGTTATCAATGAAAAGTGTTTAAATAATGATACAAAGTAAATGATCATTTTGGGCTTTTGAATGAAAGACCAAAAACTTCTAAGAAAACATTTTTAAAGAAAAGTAAGATACATACAAAGTATTATCCCCCAGTATTTGCAATGGAAGTCATTCAAGCCAATCCCCATTTGATAATTATATTTTACATAGGAAGCTGGTTGGTGTGGTTGAATGTCACTGATGTCAATTAGGCAAGTGATGAGGGAGAGAAATACTTGCTGTGTGGGGAGCAAGATGGCTATCAGGACTTGAGCAGGTTGTTCAAAAAAGTTACAGAGGAAAAACTTTGCAGGAATGTGGACAAGATGACCCAGGAAGTTGTAGGGACTCATGAACTCTGCTCTCTGGACTTGCTTTGCCTGCATTGTTATTGTCTCCTCTTCAGGCTGTGTTATCCCAGGCTCCCTGTGGAGCAAGGCCCATCAAGTTAAATTTGCCTGTAGATTATTCCCATGCCAAGACAGCTTTCCCAATTCCAGTCTAGACCTGATTAAAAATGTAAAACACAAGGGGGAGGGTGCATTCAACCCATGTTCTTTTGTGCTTCTAAAACTTGGGAAAACTCCAGGGCACTGTTTTGGGCATGGTAAACAACGCCCCAAACCACAAATTGATAGTGGATTTCATGACTTTTAGGTGCATCACAAATGTAAGGAATTAGAATGGTTGCTTGCTTTCTGGAAGATGGCATTTGGAAACCACTCTAGTTCAACATAACATGAAAATTAGTTTGTGTGAGAACACAGCAATCTCTGTAGTGAGTTTTGTTCCTGGCAAAGGAATATATCATGTAGCTGGCTTGATCCCCTCGCCCATCTGGAGGGAGTGGTAACCAAAATGTATGTGCTGGAGTCTGCGTCTCTAATGTTGCCGTGTTTTCTTTTCAAACATCCTATTTCTTTAAGGGGAACAAATGTTTTCTCCACCAAGGCCCCCTCTGCCTCCCTCCTGACCGCTCGGGTTTCTGCCTGCCTTTTGGTTACCGTGCGGCTGGTGATTTCTCAGGGTCCCAAAGGAGGACTCACACTAGCTGTTAGGACTGAACAAACAATCCCAGCCGAAACCAGAACAGAATCTCAGTGCACTGCTTTCACCATCACGCTCTTCAGCTCCGTTTCAGTTTTTCCTGCCAGATGAGATATAATATCAAACATTGAGGCGCTGCCAAACTCAGCAGTAACACAGACTCACAATAATCACTGCCTCTGGGTGCCAGGCCTTGTACCAGTCCACCTACTCCAATCACACTGCATTTAATCCTTGCAACAATACTATGGGGTCAGCCTCACCACTGCAGGTTTACATTCAAGAAAATGGAGGTTTAGAGACCAGAGAAACTTAAGGAAACTACACGGTCATGTCCTGATGTTTCAGTGTTGTATCGCTCATAGTTTTCTCTTTTCTTATCCAAAAAAAAAAAAAAGAAAGGGAAAAAAGAAAAGAAAATCTGAGTTACTTCTTATCTCAACCCTGCATATCTTTCTTTCATTCTGAGCAAACTAACGTTTATGGAGCCTCTGCTACCTGATAGGCTTTGTGCCAGGCCCAGAGGAGGAGGTGGACAGAGCAGGCCCATCCTGACTGAGTGGAGCTGAAGTTTCCAACCCCATCTGTTCACACTCTCCACATGCAGCAAATGTTCCAGCCACACCGTATGGCTTGAAGTTGCTGACTGCTTCCGTTTCCCTCACCTCTGTTACTGTGCTGTTGCCCCTGCCAGAGTGCCCTGTCCTGGGCGCCTCTGCTTGGCCAGCTCCTACTAGTCCTTCCAGACTCTGGGCACATATCACCATTCCGTGCACTGATGTGTGTTCATATCCTTGAACTCCTGAGATGGAGTCAGGTCCTTTTCCTTTATATCAGGGCTCCACTAATGGTGCTCTGCAGATCGAACATTGCCATGCTATCTGTTTGTATATTGTCTATGGCTGCTTTCATGCTACAGTGGCAGAGGTCAGTAATGACAAAAGGGGTTGGCAAACTTTCTCTGGGAAAGGCCAGATGATAAATATCGTAGGCTTTGTGAGCCAGATGGTCTCTTTCATGAAGATGCTGGGGATGTAAGGAAGGTCCAGTTTCTATCCACAAACACTACAATGGCCACTAAGCCTGGCTTAGTGGATCACAATTCTCAGCAGTTATTTTCGAAGTCAGAGGTTAGTGTGCGAATGGCTGGGAATGTAAGAGGTAGGCTGTACTGGGGAAACAAGGAGATCACGCCAAGAGGAGACCATATGATATTTTTACTTGTCACCACCTTCGAGTGACTTATCCTCTAATCTGTGAAATCTCTCTCACACACAAAGTTTTAGAGAAACTTGGAACTCGGACTAATGGAACACTCAGTTGTTTTTTTATTTATTTATCTACTCATTTATCCACCTAAAAAGCGTTTAATGAGCATCTGCTGTGTCTAGGTTCCATAGTGGGAAATGAGTGCACAGCAGTGAAGAAGACCAGTCCTTGTCCTCAAGAGCCCCCTGAATAGCGTGAATTTCATACACTCATTAAAGTTGTAGAAAGAAAAACTTTTAAGATTAGTTGCATATTTGTCTTAGTCACATGCCAAAAATGCCTCCTAGTTTTAGTAATTTTGTAGTACACAATCTTCTGTTTTTTTCTGTTCTATAGATGATTTTGTAGCTTTTGATCATGTTCTCTTTCAGCTTCTGGGGTTTTTTTTTATTCTCTTCCTGGAATGATTGCCTTATCTCTCTTATTTTTAATTATGTAGAGTATACAAGGACTGACAATTAAGTTTGCAAACTTGCCACCATGCGCTTACATTGGCAATACTGTACAAACAGCTCAGTAAGGTTTCATAACCTCAGTATATCGGTGTCTCATAGCTCTGTTCGTGTTGACATGTCATGGTGTCTTGCTGAGTGGCGTTCATTATTGTTGTTGCGTGTTTTTGTGTGCCATTGCGAAAATGTCTGAGCTTGAATTAGAGCAATGAACAAGCATTAAATTTCTTGTTAAACTTGGCAAGAATGGAAGTGAAATCAGGGACATGTTAGTCCAAATTTATGGGGATAATGCCATAAAGAAAACAGCAGTGTACAAATGGATTAAACATTTTTCTGAGGGGAGAAAACGCGTCACTGATGAAGAGAGGTCAGAGCGGCCATTAATGAGCAGAACTGACGAAAACATTGCAAAAATTCATCAAATTGTGTGTCAAACTCATCAGCTGACTGTGAAAAACATAGCAGACTAAGTAAGCATCATTAGAAAAACAGTTAGAAAAATCTTAACTGAAAATCTTGGCAGGAAAACGGTGTGTGCAAAAATGGTCCCAAAGGAGCTCACCAGTGAACAAAAGCAAAGGAGAGCTGAAGTTTGCCAAGACCTTTTGGAGAGGCAAGATAATGTTTTAGGCCATGTTGTCACTGGTGATGAAACGTGGTGTACCAATGCAACCTTGAAACAAAGCATCGAAGTGCACAATGGAAGTCAGCCAATTCTCCACGACCAAAAGTGTTCCATTAGTCCAAACCAAGAGTCAAAATGATGCTGCTAAACTTTTTTGATCTCAGAGGGATTATTCGTTATGAATTTGTACCAAATGGACTAACAGTTAACCACGTTTACTATTTGGAAGTGCTGAAAAGGCTGTGTGAAAAAGTTAGACAAAACAACCTGAACTTTTCACCAGCAATTCATGGCTCTTGCATCATGACAATGCACCAGCTCACACGGCACTGTCTATGAGGGAGTTTTTAGCCAGTAAACAAATAACTATATTGGAACACCCTCCCTACTCACCTGATCTAGCCCCCGATGGCTTCTTTCTTTACCTGAAGATAAAGGAAATATTGAAAGGAAGACATTTTGATGACATTCAGGACCTTAAGTGTAATACAATGACAGCTCTGATGGTCATTCCAGAAAAAGAGTTCCAAAATTGCTTTGAAGAGTGGACTAGGTGCTGGCATTAGTACATAGCTTCCAAGGGGAGTACCTCGAAGGTGATCGTAGTGATATTCAGCAATGAGGTATGTAGCATTTTTTTTCTAGGATGAGTTCGTGAACTTAACTGGCAGACCTTATATGCCTGCATATTGCATACATGTTCTCAGAGTATTTCCACAGTGGTTTCAGATCCCCTTTTTGGACTGTGACTGATAGAGAATATATCTTGCTTGACTCTGCTTATAAAGGTTCCTAGGACTCCCTGTGTTTTAACTCTTTAGTCTGGCTACTATCTACTTATAAAATGTAGGTGGAGTTCATAATTATAGAGATGATGCTACAGAATTTCTCTTCTCAGTCATCTATGAAAATAAAATGAAATTAATTTTAGAACTTGCCCTTGAAGGCAACTGTCACCAAAAGAAGCACCTATTTATTTCAATCCTTTGCTTCTTTTCCATAAAGCAGTATCCTCTGTGAAAAGCATCTCTGCTGTGGTTTCAGCCACATCCCATTTCCTGTGTTGAACACCATCAGGTTGTTTCTTCAAAAATATTTGATAATTGGTGCTATCTGGGCACCTACCGCTTGGGACAGACACTGGCCTTGGATGGCTAGAATGGCATAAATGTGTCTGACATTCACACTGGCTAAATCTTAGCTCTGCGCCCCCAAAATAAATAAAGAGACATGATTTCTGTAGGAGGGTTTTTTTTGTAGAATTGTTTAACATTTTTCAACTCATTGAAAAAATCAGAAATATTCAATTCTAGCTCCAGTTATATAAAAGGAAAAATGTTATTCCACTCCCCCATCCCTTAACCCATTTCACTGTTAAAAAATAATTAGATCTTAAAATTTATCTTTTGTGCTCTCTATCCCCGTCTCTTTCATCATCTTCCTCCCCCATCAAAATGCTCCTATTTGGGGATCTCTTTAAATTCTATAATCACATTCAAAACATTATCAAACATTTATATGCAGATCATTTCCAACTCACTTTATTATGAAAGTAACCTCTTTAATTAGAATTAGAAAAGCCCTCCAGATGAACTAGTAGTGAAGATTGCTGTATTTTTCTTCCTACTACCTGCTATCTGTAGCTGTTACAAACTCTAACATCCAATGGCCAAAACCCCCTACTCCAGGAAGCTTCCCATGATTTCTCCCGTATTCTCTCTCATATTTTGACTCAGCATCTCTCCCATGATACACTGTATAGCTGTCATATTTGAATCTGATTTTTAAAATTAGTTAAATGTATTTTAGATGTATTTGTTATATTCATTTATTCAACAAATATTTATTGAGCACTTGACTGTGCCAGACACTGGACCATGTTCTAGGTACTTAGGATATAGTTTTGAACAAGATATCTGTCCTCGTGGGTCTCATTTTTCAGTATATGGCTTTGTACTATAATAGTGCTGTCTGTGTAAGGGTAGGGGCTACTCTCCATATTTAACACCTTATGTTTTACTTGATGACACATAGTAAATTCATGTCCCATAAGTGCTAATAGTAGTTTGGTTCCTACTACGGTTTTTGCCACCTGCAGTCATTCCACATTTTCCTGATAGCAGTACCCCAAATATCTCTTGGGAAATACACAGAAAGGCCTCGTGATATAGTGATTAAGTACTAGTCTCTAGAATCAGACTGTCTGTGTTGAAATCACAGACTATTTACCAGCACTATGACCTTGGTTAAGATACTTTGCTTCTCAGTAACTCAGTTTCCTCCCAGGCGAAGTAGTGGCAATAACAGAACAAACCAGCCTCAGAGCATCGCTGAGCAGATGACCTAACATCTGTAAAGTGCTTGAGCTTTTGCCTGGCCATCGTGAAACACAGTAGAACTATTTACTATTGTTATTATTGTTATTAAATAATTTTACTCCTTTGAGAGCCATGTTTGGGGGATGGTCAGGCAATCTACCTCCCCACATTCTAAGTGCTGGATACATGACTCCTCCCCTGGAATTTAAATATTGTACTTTTGTCATCCTAAGGGCAGTGCCCTATTGAGTCTGTCTGTTAGTTCCTGCTCCTTGGGTCTCCAGAGCTGCTCTGGTGGATGACCTTTCTAAGCCTTGATCTTCAGCTCCCCGTGGATTTCAAGAGCTACTTCATACCCTTACAATAAAATCTCTCTTTTCTTAAATTAGCCAACATCTGTATCAGTTGCTTGCAGCCAAAGGACCTGATGTGATACAATGGTTCATTGTGGTCCTCACTTGTGCATTGGATTACAGTTCCCCTCACAGGGTGAGTGACCATTTCACCTCATCTTCTTCAATTTAGAGAGCAGGTTATATAGCCAAACAGTTGTAGTGAAACACTCTAGTGCTCACCCCACCCAGTATTGCAATTCCTTTTGCTCTTTCAAATGTTTGAAACTTTGACTCTTACTTTACTCTATCAGAAAAGACATCTGTGCAGTCCAACACTGAAAAGTTTTCAATTTTTACCAAGATTTTGACGAGAACTATAAAGTTCAAACATAGTCATCATCTGGGTTTATTTTTCCTACTGTATGTGGAGGTGGGAGTCGGGCAGACCTGAGGCCCCACTGATAACCACCTACATGTGAATGTAGCTGGTATGTGACATCTGTCACAGGCTGACCTGGTAACTACACCCAATATAATGGAGGGGCCGGTGTTCTCACCCTTCCTCACTGACCCTGGAGACATTTTCCCAAAGTTAAGGTTACTCTTACGTTAATGATCTGTGGAACTCCAAGAGATTGTTTATGAGGAAGAATTTCAGGTTTATGATCAAATTCTTACTTTTGGGCAAGAGCCCCCAGAATGGATAATAATGGTTTCACTGACTCTCTTAGGAGAGTATTAAGGGGGAGATTAGAGACTGATTCTCTATTAGTTTCCTACTGCTGCTGTAACAAATTACCAGAAACTGTCTTAAAACAAAACAAATGTATTTACATCTTACAGTTCTGGAGATCATAAGATTGATCCTAAAACCAAGTTGTTGGCAGAGTGGTTTTTAATGGAGGTTCTAGGGGAGGATCTGTTTTCTTACCTTTTCCAGCTTCTAGTGGCTATTTGTAATACTTGATTCATGATCCCTTCTTCCACCTTCAAAGCCAGCAAAGTAGCACCTCCAAACCTCTCTCTCTTATCTCTGCTTCTGGCATCACACCATCACATTCCCTTCCCTGACTCTAACTCCCCAGCCTCCCTCTTGCCTTTATAAGCAGCTTTGGTTTTTTTTATTACATTGGACCCACGTAGATAATCTAGCTTATGAGATAAAGACATCTTGAGATGGGGAAATCTCAAGATCCATGCCTTAATCATATCTGCAGAGCCCCTTATGCCAAGGAAGGTGACATAGTCACAGGTCTGGGGACTAGGATGTGGACATCTTTGTGGGGCCACGATTCTGCCTTCCGCAGGCTCCATTCCAGTGGAAAGCCAGATGAGGAAGTGTGCAGCCATTGAATACAAAGGGGTTACTGGAGATAAGGGAACCCCAAATGATTCACCAAGAAGCAGCCCTACACTTCACAATTTCCTACATGGCTACATTGCAGAGTGCCAAATGATCCACATGCCCTTCAGTAATTACACACACACACATGCATACACACACACACACACACACACACACACACACACACACACACTGAAAGTATATGTTGCCATTTATCAGTGGCTGTAGTTCTTGATCTGCTGCCTCGCAGACAGTGAAGCACGTATATTACCAGTCACCCAGTCCTGTATGCTCCATGCAAGCGACATTGTTGTTACAAATCACGTGAGCATTTATGCAGAGAGAGATGTCTGAAGAATGTTCACTGATATGTTAAACCTTGCTTTGTCCTGAGTGGTAGGATTTGGGGTTATTTTTACAGTTCTGTTTTACATCTTTTTCAGTCATTTTAAGGTTTTAATAATATCTTTCTTCCATAAACAATATAACTGTTTTTAAAGGCAGAAAATTTAGGAAGCAAGAGAGTAGAAAGACCTTTTTAGTGTAAAAAAAGTGAAACTGCTATGGATTGAAGTCCTGGCATTGGGTAAAAGAGGGGGGAAGTGTCAGAGGGAGAGAGAAGGCACGCATGTGGCAAGGGCGAAGGAGCTGCTGGTGGGCACCAGGGAAGCGGGGGCAGCAGAGCTGGATTTGGCAGCTGCAGCTAGAACTCACGCCAAGGAGAAGTGGACTAAAGCATGAATAGAGGGAGTTGGGTTTGGATAGGAGTCAAGCCAGACATTAAATGGGGAAAGAGCAAAGATATTTGAGTTAGAGACATGCAGTGGGGGTCAGGGTGGTGGACAGAACATTCTGCTCCTGTTCCAGTATTACTCCAGAGCCTCAGAAATGAGATCAGAAAAGACACCGAGTGTTCTTTTTTTGTATTTCTGCCCCTCTGTGATCTACAAGTCACTGGCCATTTGGAGAGCAGGTGGGAGGGAAGAAAACAGGGAAATGAGTGTGTAAAGTGCAGAAACATAATATGTGTGGGATTATGAACCAAATAAAACTTGTACAAAACTTAGGGAACCAATGTTCAGTGGTAAGCATGACCTGGAGCCAATGGGGACGCCCACAGCCTTATCCACATCTGCCAGGTGACAAAGGGGCAAATAGATGGATGGCTTCCTGGATTCTAGTTTCTGCACTTCAGCTCAGGGTTATTGATAAAGTAGAAAAACCATAATTTCAAACAAAAATCGTGTTTTACTGTCTTCAGATGGTGTGACCCTACAAAGAGAAGCCAGGAATGAGATTCTGAATAATGATAATTCTAGGAATGGCCAGGCTATTTTTTCATGTTTTACCCACCACAAATTCCACAGAGAAAAGGATAAACAGCAACTCACTCTGGTGTTCTAACTCAGATTGCTATTGGCTCTAGATTTTTAGGGCTTTAGTCCTGCTTAGTGGCATGTTTGACACACAGGACAACTTTTATGTGATGCTACCTGGTGTGTGATGACACCGTGGCCAACGGTTTTCTGAGAGGGCTCCTAACATGGATTCAGTAGTTCCTGTGAATTTGTAGTTTCAGTTTTGTGCCCCTGCATATCCATCGGGGAGGCTCAGCACTGGCCGTGTGGCTTGGCTGGCATAGACCCTCCATAAGCCATGGCAAACTCTTTTTCTCCCGTTTCCTTCCACCTCCACCAGCCCCACTGTCACATTTGGCCTGAGCATATGTGAGGGGGGAGAGGCAGCCACACCCCACTTGGCATTATGTTTTTCTTCTTCCTTGGATTTATCAAAGTTGTACCAATTCACTTATTTGTGTGGTTACTTTAATATATGATTATAGGTTTCACAAGGCAAGGAAATCTGTCAGTGCTTGGTCACCACTGTATACCTGGTACTTAGCACACACCAGGCACATTGTAAAAACGCACTAAATACTCGTTGAATAAATGAGAGTTGTCAAGGCAAAAGGCTAATTATGCCATCACTACACTGTGTGGCAGGGACAAGATGGTTTAACTCACAGATTTCTTCCTTCCCTGACAGGAAGGAATTGGTCTGTGAGGAGATTATAGCTGCAGAAATCCCCTCATTTTAGAGGGAAGGAATTTCAGGTCAGAGCAGTTTAATTACTTATTGGAGGATCCAAGGCACTCACCGCTGAGCCCATTTCATAAGAATAGCGGTTGAGTCAGTCAGGGACGAACTTGGCAAAAGAATCAGGTCGGTTTGGCTTTCAGGCCAGGACTCCATTCATTAGATCCTGATGTTTCTGGCACAACATTAACCAACAATCACATCGTGAGCCTTCTTTTCTGATTGCGTAGGCTAAGAAATTAATCTTAACAGTTCGAACAGATAATGAGTAGATGAACCCCAGTCACAGAAGTTTATTAGGAAAGAGTTGGCAGTAGAACAAATAACCTCTTCCTTAATCCCTGAAACCAGGCGACCATCAAACTGTACGTCCTTGGTGATGAAGCGACTCGGGCTGCCGCCTGTAAACTTTCCCCTCTCCTTTGCTCCTGCTCTCCAGAGTGATTCATGTCTGTAAAGATGCTGCTGCTCTGAGGAAAACGTGAGCTGCTCTGATGACAGTTGTTGCAACAAGACAAAAGCATTTTTAGAATTATTGCTATTATCTCATGTGAGAGATGCTGACAGTCTCTCTCCATCTTGCCCCCGTAATCCCATTAGATTTCATGAACTTTGCAAGGGCAGCCTTGAGGCCATGGCTGAGATAAAGTACTTTCAGGAATGTTTCTTTTCTGCAGCTAGAATTGTGATTCATATTTCAAGGGATTTGTAAAAACAGATCCTGTCCACAAACGATAGAAAATCCTGGAATTGCAACAAGGTAGCAGGGACTTCAGGTGTCATCAAATTCTTTCCCCTTCCATGTAAATTGCATGCAAAAAAAAAAAGATTTTATGAAGATAGAGAGATGGTAGATAGATGATAGATAGATAGATAGATAGATAGATAGATAGATAGATAGATAGATAGATAGATAGATAGATAGAGCAAGCCAGAGGTTTTCTGGGAAAAACAACTTTATAACTTTCCTAATAACCTTCTAATTTGTCCCAGGGTCTTTTGGTACATCCTATAGAAGCAAACATGAACTATTATTATTCTATTCCTGCCCTTCCCTTGAGGAAGTCTCTGCAAGAGCAAGTGGCTAAAGCCTGAGCAAGAATTTGTTGCTATCAGTTTGCGTTACTCCTGCTGTCCCATCTGTTAGTAGTGTTTTTTTGTTTTTTTATTGCAGTGTGGATGTTATTTTTCAGATTTTTTTTCAGCTGGAGATCCATATAATTTAATATAGGGGAAAGATCCAGAAGTTATATAAATAATACAACCAAATCTTGGTTATTTTGATGGTCCTAGTATTTGTATGATCCTATCCCTCACTTCCTCATGTTGCTCAGTGCCTCACCATTTGATTGCTTTTAGGCATTCTAACTGGGGGCAGAGAACAGAAGAGAAGCAGGGTGATTTTTTTTCTAGTTTACTCATGTAATTTTTATCACCTTCTTATAAAACACCTATTGTGAGCAAGGGAATCATTATGCTCTGATAGATGATGAGAGAAAAAAATATGTGAAGAAAAAATATCCAAGAGCTTGTAATATTGCAACACAACCCAAAGTAGCTAAGGGTAATATAGATAGGCATAGTCACTTCTGGCTGGGATGGATTGTTATAGAAAATAGAATTGGAATTGGGTATCAGAAGCACGTTACATACTTATAAAATAAAATGAAAAGGAAAAGAAAGTCCTGAAAAATGTTTGGTGGCGATGGTGGTAGAAAGGATGGAAGTCGTGGTGATGTTTGTGTTGGTGACAGTGCTGATATGGCGGTAGTGGTGGCAATGGTGGTATAGAGGGTGTTGGTGGCAGCAGGAGTGGCGGCGGTGGTGGTTATAATAACGGTGGTGAAGGTATAGGTGGTGATAATGGTAGTGGTGTGGTGGTAGTGGTAAGGATGTCTGTAGTCTCATAGTGATGATGGTAGAGACAGTGGTAGTGAGGGCGCCATAGGTAGTGGTAATGGCGATAACCATCGTGCGGATGGTAGGGATGGTGCTGCGGGGAATGTTCCTTTTCAGGGACACTCCCAATTACCTATAGAGGTTTTTCACCAAGGGACGGAGAGAAGAGAGCTGATGTGATGGCAGGTGAGGAAGGTGAAAAGAGACCGCTGCCATCCCTAAGGAAAATTCACCGGTTTTTGTGCTGTCTCAGTATGTAGTTTCACAGCACAGTTCCTCTTCGAGACAAATCTCTTTGTGTTATGAGTCAGACACATCATCTTTTTTCAGTAAATGTTCTAAAATGCTAGTTTGTATTTCCAAGTACCAGTAAATGGTTTCAACAGATGGATATACCTTAACAGTGGGTAAGTAAGTAAACCCTAACGCAAAGGTGTTCTTTCCAGTGGTGTATAATGCCGACTGCTTTGTGAAAACTATAAAAAAGGGAGCTTTTGAAGTGTGATTAGCTTCATTGCCAATGTATTTGTTAAGTTCTTACAAAAAAGACATTACCTAAGTTCTTTGTCAGTTCAGAGAGAACAGTGTTGAATCCAAAATGTGCAAACTGATGCCAAGGAAAATGTTCCCAGTGGAGACTGGAACTGCGTTGGCTCTGCATCATTATTGAACTCAAATGCGGAACACGATGTATTTCATTCTAGGAGGGAACTAAAGACATGTTCCATGCTTAAGTGAAAGTTGATCTCTTGCTGCCTCAGTCTCTTTCTTCCTCATTTTATCAAAATTGAACATCTTTCTAATTCTAATATCCCTTGTCTAATGCAGGTTCTCTAAGGAGAGGAAAAGAAAAAGCCCAACATGACAATATTTTCTAGCAACTGTCACTTGAACGACTGTAAAAAAGGGGTAAAAGTTGATTCGCCATCTTGTCGCTCCTCTGTAGACCCATGGCTGTGTGCACGAGGTGTTGCTGATGCATTTCCAATAGCAACATCTGGCTCTCTGGCAGCCGGCTATGCTAACTGTGCTGACCCATTGACGGCTCTAGAACTTTTCAGAAACCGCTGGATGGTTTGGCCAGAATATGCCGAGGCCATAGGGTTTTTTGTTCATCCTCTTGGGTACTATTTATCTGTCAGTCACATTTCATTCTGAGGAATTTACTGTACTTGTCTGTGTCTATTTGAAATGAATAAGGAAACTCCTCATTAAAGATCAGGATTTATATAGCCCAAATGGGAGTATTCCCAGTGCTGTACTTAGGATAGTGGAGGAGCTATACTATTGGTTGGATTGTCCTGAAAATGTCAGTTTTCCCAAAGATGGTCTCAGAGTGTTATGCATCCAATAGAAGCCAAGATGAGAGCATTTTTTTCCAGGGGCTTATGGGATGGGGGATGTGTGGAATCATCACTAATAGAAATTAAATTTTAGGGATTTATGTCGAAGTTCTTGGGGGAGAAAGTTCCTGGTGGAGAAACAAAGAAGGACTGAAATCAAGTGGAAAGGATCCAGACAATATGAAGGAGAAAAGGGAAAGGCAAAAGGAAAGGAAGTGGAGTTATGAGGCCAGATATGGAAATTGAAGTTTGAAAAGGGAGAGAGGTTATTGAACATGAGGCTGAGATGAGTCAAGAGAAAATCAAATGTTGACAGTAACATAAAGTGGTAAGGTTTGAGAAGAGAAGCAGAGAAAACAAAATTCTGGTTTAAAACAAACTGTTTAAACATAAGGAAGAGCTGTCTGGAAAATTGGAAAAGGTATTTTAACAAGGAAAAGATACATGGGGAATGAGGAAAGATTTATCAGGCTACGAAAGAAGAAAACAGGTGACGATTAATAAATTCATTTAAATTGGATATTAACTTATAGTGAATCACATCTTATGCAGAAGGTAAACTCACATCTTGATTTTGAGAAGATAATCTGTACAGATAACATTAAGAGTGTGCATTTACTCACTTGGGTGAGTGATTTTCTTTCTGGTTCAGTTGTAAATGAGAATATCCACATGGAAGTAAAATGCCTTCTTGGAATCATGTGGAAAGGGAATGAACCGTACTGAAGGTACAGTGTGGTTTACTCCAGGTACAGATTTATGACATTAAAATTCATTATTATAATAGTAACCAACACTCATGTGGAGCTTCCTATATGCCAGGTACTGTTGTAAGCAATTTTGATACATCAGCTCTTTTGAACCTCAGCAACAAACCTATGAGGTAGGAATTGTTTAATTACCGCCCATTTGTGGATGGGGAAACTGAAGCACAGACAGGTTGAGTAACTTGTCCAAGGCATAAAGATGGTAAGTGATAGAGTTGAGATTTAAACCCAGGCAGTTCAGCTTCAGGGCCTGTTTTCTCACACTCTGGGAGTCAACGATGAAGACCAAGTTTTCATGGAGAGACCCCTAACCCATGTGCACATAAAATGAGACTAATATATTCATTTTCATGCAAAAATAATGGAAGGAAACTTTCCGGCTTGCAGGCATCGGGCTACAGCTATTGCTATCTTCCCTGCTCCCAGTGAATGTTATTTAATCAGCATGAAAAGCAGATATAGCTTGGATAGCACCATGTAAGAGCCACTGATTTTGCCCCCTCAGTTAAAAAGCTATCAGTGTTTCATTTTTTTAATTAAGTGATTATGGAAGCCCTCAAATAAATGACTAAATCTGCATTGCTTATTATTACTCATTTCCAAAATGGCTAAAGTATCTATACTAGCGGGAGGTGGTGGTTTGTTGACATAATTTGTAAAGTCCTTTAAAACTTTAAGATAACAGGCCTTGTAGAAGTGCAAAGTATTATTCTCATTTACAGCCCAGCCAGATTTAACAAAAAGCCCGAGCATCATAAACCTGCAGACAGAAGGAGTTCCAGGGGGAAAATAGAGGCTTGCTCATAAGCCAGCTGTGCAGAGAGCTGGACTCCGGCTTCCCATCACGGGTGTGCAGCCCAAAGAATGTTGGCTGCCTCTGGGGCCAGCTGGCTCACAGGGACTGTGCTCCTGGAAATCCTGAGATGTCTGTGCAGTACTCCAGCAAATAGAATTTTGGTTAACAGAGGAGCAATCTCATCAGCCAGATTTGAGTCAAGCTGTTTTTCAAAAGCTTAGTAACGTTTAACACTTGACCACTGGGGTTGTCAAATGGGGCTTAGAATTCCTGTCTTTTAGGCTTATTGTTAGGCTTTCATTAATTAATTGATACAAAGCACTTAGCCCAAAGCTTGGCCTAAACTGAGACTTCAATGGCTGGTTTGTTGTGGTGGTTGGTGGTTTTGAAGTTTTCTTTCCAAGATTCTATGCCCTTGGTGCCTCCTTCACCTTTGGATCCATCTCTTCTTCATGGTTTGTGATTGTATATGACACACAGGGACAGATTCTTTCCCAGGAAGTTGATGGAAAATTACAGCAAAATGGCAGGGTGATGTAGCCCACTGCACATGCATAACTTGCTTGATAGCAGCAATGGCGGTTTCTTACCTCAATCCTATAAGACTGGAGCCAAGGAAGCTTCTAATTCTAGAAGGGCAGTGGGGCAAACGGCTTTCCCAGAAATGCCCTCTACCTCCCGTGGCAGCCACCTTGGTTGGCCAAAAGAAACTTCTCTCCCTTCCAAGAACTTCATGAATGACGTTGAGTCCCATGCATGACCAGACCCTACATCCATGCCAAAGCAGGTGGGGGTGGCTGCTGATGGCCAGCATTCCTGCAGGTTGCTGACTGAAGGAAGCATCACCTGACATTCCTCAGATTTTTCTGGAATGCACTTGGGCCAGCCTAGGTCAGAGGGCAAACCAAGAGGAGTTAACAAGGTTCAAAGCTCAGCCGAACTGGTCTGCCTGCTAGGTCCAACGATTCCTCACTGTCCCCAAATTCTCTTTACCCAATGACCTAGAGAGACAGCAATGTTTTTTTCTCTCTTTTTTTTTTCCATTAAAAATTGACCAACATTCAGCTAGTTCTTCTGTAAAGAGGGTAACAAGGAGCTCCTGGCAAACTTGGAGTAGCTTCTATAGTTTAAATAATAACAGTCTCCCATATAACATGAGGTAAAATTTGGAGGCAAAACGTGAAGTAAAGTTGATTCTTTGGCAGAAGTTATTGGTCAAGAACTAGTGAGGAGTCCAGACTCTGCCTTATAAAAACGATTTAAACTCCACCTAATACCCCCTCAGTCAGTAATACTGTCCTGGCATTTTCCTTAATGGCCTCAGCATGGGCACTGTTTATACCCTGTTCAAAAATATTGGTTGCAGAGCTTAAAATAAAATATGTATTTTTGTTTTGTTGATAATGTGCTATGTTCTAGAATTACCCACCCAAAGACCTAGTGTTGCTAAAAAGGTATTAGGCTTACTGCTTTAAGTAAAGATCAGAACCAAACTGAGGTAACAAAGAATAACAGGTCTGCATTTTCAGCATTTCCAAAGTGAGGTATCTGTCTGTAACCCCATCTGGATGGGGACCAGCAGGTTCTGGGAAGAATATTAACCTGAATTGGTGCAGCCTTGTTTCCCAAACTGCTTTATAAACACTTCCCCATATGTGCTGCCAAAGCTTTGCATTTAATGAATCATCCAAATCTTTTTGCCATATATCCTGTGTAGCTATTGATGATGGAATACACGTTCCTGATATCTGAGGAGAAATGAGAACAACACCTAATGTTGCTAGCCAAAATTGCCTCATAACATAATCCTATTAAAATGTTCATTTTGATTTTTAAAAAATACTGACTGTTAAATTTTGGAGTTATTTTAGACCAAATTGCCTTGTAATTTCCTAGGAACCATTATATCTTCTTGGTACTTGTCTTTATTCTGATTAAGCCCAAAAGAAGAACAAATTATTGCTTAATAAATATTCCGATACTTGCTGCTTCATGATTCTTTTGCATTCTTAGTTGCTTTTACCTTATTTTATGAAGAGTATAGCAGTAAAGAGCAGAGGGTAAGTACACAGGTTTTAGACTCAAACATGTTGAATTTCATGTCCAAGTTATGTCTCTGAATAGTTTTATGAACAGGGTAAATTACTTAATATCTCTCAAGCTCAGTTTTCTCATCTATACAGTGGCTTTGACAGTACTCTCTACCTCCTTTGGCTACCATAAAAACAAAATGATGTAATGAATATTAAGTGTTTAGTGTTTGATGCATGGCACATATACACTATTATTATTAAACGGTGTCTAATTCATCGTGATTGGATCATCACTGCTAAAAAAGGGTTATAGGGAAAAAAAACAGAATTTGTCGAACAGTTTTCAAGTTCTTTCCAGCACCCTGAGTGTGCTGTTTTTCCTCCTTCCTTATGTGTTATTGCTGTCCCCATTTCAAAACTACGTGAAATTCTCTCCTTACAGACAACCATTGGCCGTGGAAAATCATGGCGCTTCCTCTGCCTAGTGTTCAAGTGGTGATAGTGAGGAAGGCTTCCCATTGAAGAGATCTGCAGTACCCCACCAGACTCTGGGCTATGCGGCCCCCACTCCACTCTCAACCCCTCACACTGCGCTTTTATGATTTCTTTTCACTTCAAACCTTCCCTTGATTTCCTTAAGCCATGATTCTGTATTTCTCATGCCCCTGGGAATAGCCTCAGAATCCTTAAACTACCAACCCTACTCCTAAATCTAGGGTTTCCTCAATCATATCCTAGAAGTTGCTATTACAAATAATGGTACCCCTCCAAAACTCAGTTTTAAGCATCAACAAACCATCTCCTGTATTTCCATAACTAATGTACATTAGTTAACAACAAATCTAACAATTCTTTTTTCTTTTTTTAAAGATTTTCTTGGGGAATGGGGGGAGGGGAACAGCATTGGGGAATCGAGGAAGGGGAACAGACTGGTAGACAAATTGCTGTTTTGTTCTTCAGTCTTGTTGTGGAGGACGTTGCTTCACTAGCCCATGTTAGTATGGTCATTGTGCTCTTCCTGGGTGAGGCAATCGGTCGCTGGTCATTGGTCGGTCACTCACTGCAGCTCACAGCAGCTCTCGCCGGCTGCCAGCCACTCATGTAGCTCATGGCAGCCCACTGCAGCCCTGCTGCAGCTTACACCATCACCAGTGACTTACAGCAGCCCAGCTCCAGGTCCAGGTCCAGCTCCAGGTCGAGCTGTTGTTCACCATCTTAGCTGTAGAGGGCGCAATGTCACTGGCCCTTAATGTAGGATCTGAACCGCGGCCCTGCTGCTCAGAGCTGGTGCTCCCATGCGAGCTCTTAACCAACTGAGCCACTCAGCCGGCCCCAAATCTAACAATTCTTGAACCTCACTAGGACTTCCAATCCACTGACAATAATTTTCCACAGTCTACCACCTCCATTATGTCCTAATTTTCACCCCAAGCCTAATTTTACATGTACTCTTTGCATATAACCTTGGCAATCCACTGTCTGGGCCCATCTTATCTGCTAGGAAAAACCCATGGACCTGAATTGAGGAATATGGTAGAAGGAAAACAACCTTGCTGTCTGCCTCTTAAATTTGTGACCATGCACCTTAACCGAAGCATTACAGTCACCCTTTGGGTCACATGAACCAGCCTCCTACTACCTTTCTGATATCATCTCCCACCATATTCCATCAACATCATCGCACGGAACTCCTGGTTGTTCCTTGAACATAACAGTTGTTTTCTTGTTTCTGGGGCTTTCACTGCTATGTCTTCCACCAGAATCTTCTTCTTAGTCCCTGCCCCCAATATATTTATGTGCCTCTCTAAATACCAAAAAGCCACCCTCATTCACTCTATTTCAGATAGGACTCTCAGCTACTTTGTATTCCCTTACCTTGCCGTATTTTTCTCGATAGCACTTACCACATAATTTATATATTTTTTTATTTTTAAAGATTTAATACCTCTCTTGCCCCATTGGAAAGTGGTCTATGAAATGAGTACTGTGTATTGTCCACTGCTATTCTTTCAGTATATGCTTCATATATTGTTTATGTATTTAATGTCACTGAATTGTATGCTTAAAAATGGTTAAGATGGTAAATTTCATGTTTTTGTATAACAGAAAGTAAGAATTTGAAAACCTAAGATCCACCTTTCTCAAACTGTCACAAATACTTTCTCATACATACTTCCATATCTGTGTAGTAAATACAAGCAGATGGTGGTAGTAGTTTCCCATTGCTTAAATAAAAGGATTGTGCAAATGAGTTGAGAAAAAACATTCTTAACAGTTATCTCCATAGGTTGGTAATCACAAGTGTATCACCAGAAATTAAAATTTGAAACTGTGAATTTCCACCATCCATCTCCAAGACTCCTTTCATCTTGTAAAACTGCAACTCTGTACCCATTAAACGATAAGTCCCCAATCCCCTCTTCCCCCAGCCCTTGGAAATCACCAATCTACTTTCTGTCTCTGATTATAATTATTCTAAGTACCTCATATAAATGGAATCATATGGTATTTGTCTTTTTGTGACTGGCTTTTTTCAATTAGAATAATGTCCTCAAGGTTCATTCAGGCTGTGTTACAGCATGTGTCAGAATTTCCTTCCTTTTTAAAGCTGAATAATATTTCATGGATTGTATATATCACATTTTGCTTATCCATTCATCTGTTGATGGACACTTGGGTGGCATCCATGTTTTAGTTCTTGTCAGAATAATGCTGCCATAAAACATGGGTGTACAAATATCTACTCAAAGCCCTGCTTTCAATTCTTTTGGGCATACACCCAGAAGTGGAATTGCTGGGTCATATGGTAGCTCTATGTTTAATTTTTGGAGGAACTGCCATACTGTTTTCCTCAGTGGCTGTAGCATTTTAGATCCCCACCAGGGGTACATGAGGATTCCAATTTCTCCATATCCTCGCCAACACTTACTATTTTCTGTTTTTGTTTTTTATATAGTAGTTCTAATATTGATAGATGTGAGATGGTATCATACTATGGTTTTGATTTGCATTTCCCTAATGATTAGTAATGTTGAGTATCTTTTCATGTGCTTATTGACCATTTATATATCTAGTTTAGGAGAAATGTCTGTTTAAGTCCTTTGCCTACTTTTTAATAGGGTTGTTTGTTTTATTGTGTTGAATTTTGGGAGTTCTCTATATACAGAGGGTGCCAAAAAATGTACATACATTTTAAGAAAGGAAACCTATATTAAAATTGTAGTACTCAATATATACTGATAATAAAAGATGAATACAAGTCACATTTGACTTCTGCAACTGCAAGAGATACTCAAAGTGGTTACCATCAGCATCCAGACACTTCTGATTATGGCGAACTACAGTTTGACTAATGTTGACCAAAATGTCTACTTGTATCCATTTTTTTGGCACCCCAGGTATTCTGGATATTAATCCATTATCATATACATGATGCACAAACATTTTCTCCTATTCTGGGGGTTTTCTTTTTTTCTCTGTTGATAATGTCTTTTGATACACAAAATTTTTAAATTTTCATGAAGTCAAGTTTGTCTGTGTTTTCTTTTGTTGCCTGTGCCTTTGTTGTCATATGGAAGAAATCATTGCCAAATCCAATGTCATGAAGATTTTGCATTGTCTTTCCTTCTAAAAGTTTTATAGCTCTAGGTTTTAAATTTGGATCTTTGATCTGTTTTGAGTTGTACATATATTGTTAAGTAAGGGATCAACTTAATTCTTTTGCATGTGGCTATCAAGTATTCCCAGAAGCATTTGTTGAAGAGACTGTCCTTTTCCCATTGAATGGAGGTGGCACTGTTGCCAAAAATCACTTGACCATAAATGTGAGGGTGTATTTCTGGGCTTTCTATTCTGTTCCATTGATCTATATATCTGTCTTTATGCCAGTACAATACTGCTTTGATTACTATAGTTTGTAGTAAGTTTTGAAATAAGAAAGCATGAGTCCTCCAGTTTTGTTCTTCTTTTTCAAGATTAGTTATTTAGGGTCTCTTGAGATTCTATTTGAATTTTAAGATGGGTTTTTCTATTTCTGCAAGAAGTTCACTGGGATTTTAACAGGGGTTGCACTGAATCTGTAGATTGCTTTGGGTAGTATTGACAGCTAAACAATATTAAGTCTTCCAGTCCATGAACATGGGATGTATTCCATTTATTTTATGTCTTCTTTAATTTGTTTCAACAATGTTTTGTAGTTTTCATTTGCAAGTTTTTTACCTCCTTGGTTAAGTTAATGATCATGTGGCTTTTTTCCTTTATTGTGTTAATCTAGTGTATGAAATTGATCAAATTTTGTATTTTGAACTATCCTTGCATTCTAGGTATAAATGTCACTTGGTAATGATGAATAATCCTTTTAATGTGCTGCTGCATTCAGTTTGCTAGTATTTTGTTTAGGATTTTTGCATCAGTGTTCACTACGGGTGTTAGTCCACAGTTTTCTTGTAGTGTCTTTATCTGGCCTTGATATCAGAGAAATAAATAGTAGCCTCAAAGAATGAGTTAGGATGTGTTCCCTCTTAATTGTTTGTTTGTTTGTTTAAATTGAGAAGGATTGGTATTAGTTCTTCTTTAGATGTTTGGTAAAATTCATCAGTGAATAACCAGGTCTAGGACTTTTCTTTGTTGGGAGATTTCTTATTACTGATTCAATCTCCTTACTAATTATAGATCTACTTAGATTTTTATTTCTTTATAAGTTAGTCTTGATAGGTTTTGTGTTTCTAGGAATTTATCCATCTAATATAAATTATCCAATTTGTTGGTGTACAGTTGTTCACAGCACTCTCTTACAATGCTTTTTTATTTCCATAGAATCAGTAGTATTGTCCTCACTTTTATTTCTGATTTTAATAATTTGAATCTTTTTTTTCTTAGTTCATCTAACTAAAGGTTTGTTGGTTCTTTTCATAGAATGAACTTTTGGGTTTATTTATTTTTCTCTATTTTTTTTTCTATTCTCCGTTTCATTTATCTCTGCTCTAATCTTTATTTCCTTTCTTCTGCTAGCTAACTTTGGGTTTAGTTTTTCTTTTTTATAGCTCTTTAAGTTGTAAAGTGAGATTGTTAATTTGAAATCTTTCTTTCTTGCTTTTTAAATATAAGTGTTTGTAGCTATAAATTTCCCTTAGTATCACTTTCACTACATTGCATAATTTTTGGTATGTTGTGCTTTTTTTTTCATTTCACTCTAAGTATTTTCTAATTTCTCTTGTGATTTCTTCTTTGATCTATTGGTTGTTTAAAAGTTTGTTTTTTAACAAACAAACAAACTCATAGATACAGATAAAGAATGATGATTACTGCCGGGGGGGGGGGAGGCTGAAGAGGGTAAAGGGAGTCAAATATATGGTTGATAAAAGGAGACTAGACTTTGGATAGTGAGCACACAATGGAGTATACAGATATGTTGTATTATTAAGTTGTACATCTGAAATTTATATAATGTTATTAACCAATGTTACCCCAATAAATATAAATAAATAAACCTAGGGCCGGCCGAGTGGCGCATTGGTTAGGAGCTGGCTTGGGATGCTAGAGGGCCCAGTTTGGATCCCACATATGAGGGCCAGTGACACTGCCCTCTACAGCTAACATGCTGAACAACAGCTCAACTTGGAGCTGGGCTACCATGAGTCACCGGCGATGGCGTAGGCTGCAACCCCTGCTGCAGTGGGTTGCCATGGGCTAGCGTGTGTAGCCAGCAGCCAGCATGAGCGTCCAGTAGCCGCAGTGAGCAGCCGTCCAGAAGCCGGCGACTGATCCGCCTCGTCCGGGAAGAGCACAATGATGGTGCCAACTTGGGCCAGTGAAGCAACGTCCTCAACAACTAGACTGAGGAACAAAACGACAGCAACTTGTCTGTTCCCCTTCCCCCAATTCCCCAGCGCTGTTCCCATCCCCAAATTCACCAATAAAAAAAATCTTTAAAAAAAAAATTATAAAATAAAATAAAATAAACCTAAATAATCAAACAAACAAATAATAAAGGTATATTGTTTAACTTCCACAATTTTATGACTTTTTGTTTTCCTTTTGTTATTAATTTCTAACTTCATTGTGATCACATAAGGGTTTCTGTATTATATCTATCTTAAAATCTACTGAGACTTAATTTGCACTCTAACATGTTGTTTGTACTGGAAAATGTCCCATGTGCACTTGAGAAGAATATTGTGTTGTTCAAGTCCTCTTTTTCCTTATCTTCTCTTGGTTGTTCCATCTGTTATTGAGAATGAGGTATTGAAGTCTCCAACTCTTGTCGTAGAACTGTCTCTTTCTCCCTTCAGTTCTGTTAGTTTTTCTTTGTATATTTTGATGGTCTGTTATGGTAAATGTTTACAATTGTTTATCTTCTTGCTGTATTAAAACTTTAAAAACATATAATGTCCTCCTATGTCTCTTGTAATTTTTTTTATTTTAAGTTTATTTTCTCTGATATTAGTTTAATCATTCCTACTCTCTTTCGGTTATTATTTGCATGCAATATTTTTTTCCATCCTTTCATTTTCAACCTATTTGTGTCTTTGGATCTAGATGAGTCTTATAGACGATATATAGTTGGATCTTTTTTTTTTTTAATCTAGTCTGCCAGTCTCTGTCTCTTGATTGGAGAGTTTAATTCATTTATATTTAAAGTAATTACTGATAAGAAGGGACTTAATTCTGTCATTTTGCTATTTGTTTTTCATATGTCTTATAGCTTTTTTGTTCCTCACTTTCTTCATTACTATCTTTTGTACTCAGTTGATTTTTTGGTAGTGAAACATTTAAATTTCTTTCTCATTTTTTTGTGTGAATATTCTATATCTATTTTCTTTGTAGTTATCATGAGGATTACATTTAATATCCTGAAGTTATAATACCTTAATTTGAATTTATATAATCTTAACTTCAATAAAACAAAATACTCTGCTCCTTTACAGCTCCATCCCACCCATTTCAGTTGTTGGTACCACAAAATTGCATCTTTATACACTGTATGCCTCAAATTCTTTTTATAATATAACTAATTTGCATGCATAGAGAGTTATTGAGATGTTTTCTTTGTTTCTCCCCACCCCCCTGTACCTATCTGGATGTTTAAAAACTACATAATTGTCAAAAATTATCTGTGATTGCTTTTCTCACTTAATATGTAGGGTAACTTTTAGCGTCAATTTATATACGTGTATATACCTCATTCTACTTAACAGCTTCATGCTATAATATTTCATGAAATAGATATCATAATTTATTTAACTATTTATTCTCCTACTGCTGATTTTTACTTTCTAGAGAATCATAGACAAAATATTTAACTAAGACTTTTAACTTTCTTATTTGCATTCCTGCTCTTTCTATGAGACCAATCAGCAAACCATCAAAGAAGTACCAATCAAGAAGGAGAGCCCCTAGCTCTTCCCTTGCAGACCCTGCTGACACAGAGTTAATGGTGGCAGGGATCATTCCTTAAGAAACTTACAGTCTCTTAAGGACCAAGACATATAAGTAAATAATTATAATAAAAAGTAATAAGTCCTATGATGAAATTTTACTCGAAAGGCTATTAGATCCTAGTGGAGGAAGGCATGTTTTCTTCTTTTTTAGGCTTGAGAAATTTTCTTACAGATACCATTTGGATTATACTTGTTGGATAAATGGAGTAGAGTGGGGTAAATGGAAATAGCATTGGAATGTGTGGTAAGATATGATAAAAAGGGGACTAATTTCCTGACAGTCACAATTTGAGCCCATGTCTTAAGGAGTTATTGAGGCCTTCTGGTGGGCCTTTGAAGGCAATTATATGAGAGAAAAAGAAAAGGGGTGGCAGGAATAGACAGTAAATGGGATTGGGCAGGTGACAGAGGATGATGGAGGCAGAAGCCAAGGAGAAGGTAACCTGTGTGCTTAGGGCCATAAACTGGTAACAAGGTCTTAAGGCCATGGTACTTGCCCAGGGGGCAAGAGAGTGGGCCAAGATAGAGGACAGGGGCACCATGGGAGAGTTCAGGATCAGAGTGGTCGACAGTGAAGTACCTGCCATGTCTTCATGTGCGTGAGATCCTTTTGGATCAACAACCTCATCAATTTACCTTTTTTTTCTGGGAATGAACATCCACTCAATACCTAGAGTCTTTGCTGATTTGAAGGAGTTCTATACTTATGCAAACTAACCATGTAGAAGTATCCAGGGTGAGACAGTAGAACACAAATAGAGCTGCTCTAGGCATTGAGAATATTCTTAAGTTTACATACATTCTCATTATATTCTAACAACAAATTTGTGTATTGGAAATTAGTATACTCATTTTATAAGCAAGGATATTAAAGCTCAGTAAGGTTAAGATCTTTGTCCAAAGTCAACTGTTTTTCTGTGACCATGTTTTACCTTATTAAAAGATTTTACTCTTATAGAGGACACTGTTTCATTCATGCTGTATGTCTGATTGGATCTAGTACAGTGCCTGTAGGTAGCAGGAAAATGTAATGTGTTGGTAAGACTGTGGTGTTAGAGAAATTCAAATTTGAGTTCAAAGTCAGATTCTGCTAATTTCTCAGCGAAACCTGGGCAAATTATTCTTTTATGAGCCCCAATTTCCTCATCTGTCTGGAAAAGCTTCTAATATCTCTTACATAGTTATGAAAAATAAATGAGATAATATATGAAAAAATTAACCTAGCATCTTGTTACATAGTTAGTATATAATTATAATTATTATTATAAGTTACTTACTAAATATGCCCATCAAAAAAGATAATTCTTTGTACACATTATTTTTAATTTCATCAATACATCAATGTCTGACAATGATACAGAAAGTAGAGTTGTTTAGGTATGTAAAATGGCATTTGGCCATCTGCAAGAAGGAACTCGATGTCTTTCCAGCTTTGTAAGTGAGTTCTGTTCACAAACCATTAAGACGTAGCTGTTGTGGCTTATATCTTAGGTGACATCAGGGATGAATGTAGGGGATTCAAGGGCCTTACCAGCTGCTGATGGCTGACTGGAGAGACAATAACCAGGAAACGTTTTTTTCTGATGAACATAGAAAAAGGAAAATTTTTATATTGTATATCCAAATCTTTTCATGAAATTTCCTTTTGAAGATGTCAGAGTCCTAACTGATGCTTTAATAATGTATAAAATATAGTAATATGAAACCAAACCAAACAAAAACAAAAAACAAAGTCCCTAATTTCCCCAAAGTTCAGCGTTAGACAAATGGCTTTCACAGTATTTCTTTTTTACACTCCTACTTTACATTCCAGAGCAGCTAATACTCTTTTTGTTTTACTCCTATGACCACCCAAAGGAGAAAGAATATCATGAAATACTTTTCTCTGCAGATGGCTGAGTAGCAGAGAGTAATCGCAGCCCCATCAGCTTCTTATTTCTGCTTCCACCCAGAAGGGATGGTCTTATCAACCATTCTGTTAACATGAAACAAAAGGACAATTGTAAAAAAAAAATCTAATAAATAGACAAAAAAGTATCAGTCCCTATCTCTTTCTCGAAGAGGCCTCTTCATTGAAAAAGGACTCTGCCTTCATGGAATTTTTAAGCTTACTTTGTGAATATGTTAGTTTCTGCTTCTTCCCAGCTAGTAGTATTTGTTAGTAATTACATTTCCAACTCTTTTTTTATTTTTTATTTTTTTGATAGGTAGTGCAAAGAATACAAATCATAAAGATATTGCTTTAATTGGAAAAAAGCCAAAAGGCCTGTAACTTCCGTACATGATTACTTCTGAGTTAGGGTGACCAGCTCTTCCTGGTTTGCCCAATATGTCTCCACAGTGCCCAGGAAACCTTTTAGTCTCCAACAAACCAGGCAATTGGTCACTGTAGCTGAGATGGTTTCTGTACCTACATAGAAATACACTACTCATGTAATCTGACAGTGTACTAAAAACTACTTAAGTGCCTTATATGAACATCTCTGTAAGAACACTTTGATGGAAGTAGAATTATTTTTACTTCCACTGTACAGAAAAGGAACCTGAAGTTTAGATAGTTAAGGTATTTTGCCAATGGTCCAGAAGGAGCTTTGGTATGGGAATTCTCTGCTAATAACGTCCTATTTTCTTCCCTATGCATCTTTTGCATCTAAAGTAAACTGAGTGTGTCGTTCTTATTTGCTCTATACATGAGCTCATTTATAGGATCAGCATAGAATAAACATGATTCATTCTAATAGTCTCCACAGTTCCCATCACTGCCTCCCTAACAAGCCCAAATGTGTATTCCACACTAACTGTGTTTTGTATTATTCTATTTATGCTTGGTCCCACTGACCCACATACTACTCTAACAGTATTCACATCATGTGGCTCATTACATAATTGAATTTAGTGTTCATGATATTTGGAGCCAGAAAAACAGCATTCCCTGTGGCAGGCCAAATGAAGCTATTTTTCTAGTATGAAGTAGGGAAGTTGAAGAGTCTGAAGACAGAGCTTTTAAACTGTGGTTAAAAGAGATTATTTGCTTCTTGGGGACAGGGCTTTGGGCCAGGAACCATTGTTGTGAAACATTTGAAAGGATGAAGAGACTTGGATAAAGAATTTAGCAGTATTCCCAATGTGTTTCTGCGTTCCACTGTTCAGAGAGTGTGATTGGCTCCAGGAGAGAAAAAATATAATCGCTAAACTCCATGGAGGTTCATTAGCCATGTGCAATGTCACACGTGCTGGCACTTCTAGTTCTGTGCTATTTAAATCAAGGCATGTCAGGACCATTAGAAAGAAACTTGGTAGTGGTGACATCAGGGGAAATGATATGGCATATTTTTCGTTTGGATTGGTGGGTCTCTAAAGGAACTAGGCAAGCAGTTTACATAAATCCTAAATAATAAGACCTTTTCTGTAAATAGAATATTGGTGTAATGGTATTTAGTTTGTTCAAGCAGTCATGCTAGGGACTATGTTGAAATTATATTAAATCAAGACGTGTTCGATCCACTTTGCTAAGAGTCATAAATCTAAAGTAAGAGTCCCTACAGTGGAGACAAATTAATCCATTGCAACAAAATTGGATACAAGTGGGTTGATCCTTTTGAAGAGCATGATGAACAAAATATGCAATTGAAAAATATTTTGGATGCTCAAAAAGTGGATAGAACAATTTTTAAGATCTAAATCAAATTGACAATTAAATTGCTACTGGGAAATATTCACAAAAGTTAGCATGGGTAAGTAAGGTGAATATTTGAACATCATATGGATGATACAGAGGGAGTCATAATGAAGCAGAGTGTGACTAGACTGTGGAAACCACTTTTTGTATGAGTAGTAAATTGCACTTTGGTGGACAGAGAAAAACAGAACAAATCCCCTTGTTAAACTCTTTTAAACTAATAAACAGGATGTGTGGTGCATGGTACTGTGAAAGCAGGCAAGTGTCCAGTGAAAACAGAGGAGAGGAAACACTGCCCACATGAAATGAAATACAAGGATTTAACTTATTGGAAACAATGTGTTATTCATACTTGAACCTAACCTGAAATTGCCAATATTGAATATTTTCTATCATATACCAGTGACATTTGAAACAAAGTAAATTACACACTTAGAAAACTTGGACAGAATTAAAAATAAACCACAACAATATACCTGAGAAATCATTTCTAATATGGAAGAAACTTGTTTGACAGCGTAGATGCATACAGACACAATTACACACCAGCCACAAAACTTTTTACACTTTAATCACTTGTTCTTTAAAAACATGTTAAATAAAGTTTAAGAAGCATCCTCAATTACAATGAATTAAATGGGCAGCTGGGAAAATCTCTAGATATGGTAAATTTTTTTAAAACTACTTTTACCTAAATATTTAGATAATTGAGGAAAGGTTATATATAAGGTTATATTTGTTTTGAAATTATTTATAGACTAGTTTCAACCTTGTATTTCATTTTGAGTATCTAGACTAAAACTTAATAAATCCTTGCAGCATTTTTTGTTTTCTAATTTAAGAAACAATGCATACTTCATTAAAAAACTCATGGTATTTTCCATGTTAAGAAGATATGAGGTATGATCACAAAATACTGTGAATGTTTAAATTTAAAAAAAACTATTACAGTAAAAGACACATTGCCATTAATCCCCCTCACCCTGAACACACTTATCCCATCGGTCTTGTCACTTTCTGAAGCAGTTCTAGAAGTCCTCTTTCATGAGTGTCTTTACTTCATCCTCCATCATGACAACACTCCATGTCACACATAGCTTCTGATATTCAGCAGTTTCTGTCCAATATAGACATTATGGTGTGTCCTCATCCACATTCACCGGATCTGGCACCATGCGACTTCTGGCTCTTCCCCAAAGTCCAAATGACCATGAAAGGTAAAAGTTTTTATTTGATTCAGGACATCAAGGCAGCCACAAAAGCGCAGCTAAAGACACTTACAAAAGAGGACTTCCAGAACTGCTTCAGAAAGTGGCAAGAACATTGGGATAAGTGTGCTCAAAGCAAGGGGGAATATTTTGAGGGGGATAGATGTGTCTTTTACTGTAATACATTTTTTAAAATTTAAATAGTCACCTTATTTTTTTATCGTATCTCATACTTGATGAAAAACTTCTTAGGAGAGCTGCAGTTCTAGTTTGCAAAACATCACAAAAGGAACAAGGATACATGACAATTTAGCAAATAACTGTGTCCATTCATTTGAGTGGGAACAAACTTTTGGATCAGAAACCCCTTCACAATAAAACTGCCTAGACTACGTTAAAGAAAATACCTAGTGATATTTCCCTTGCTCAAACGGATGTTGTTAAGAAAAAAAAAATCAGCATCTTCATTTATATGCATTTATTTGTTCCTCCTCATATTTCTGACCATGGTGGAGACATAAATGAGAGCATGAGGTGGAAGGAAAAATGGTCAGACCCTCCAGGGCTCAGATTCTGGGTCCCCCAGTTATCAGCTAGGTATTTTGTTAAATTTGTTAACTCTTGAGCCTTATTTCTTCATAAGTAAAATGGAGATAATGCTACTGAACTGTGTGTGTGGTAGTGGTTTGTTGTGTTAGTTAGTAAGCTGTCCAAGGGAGGAGTGCTGTGAGATCTGTTAATTTTATCTCTAGTATGACTACAGGACAGCTGTACATACCACTATTCGGGAGTGTTCATTACATTTCTGTGAGCCTCTTCTACTTCAAATTAAACTTCTTCTCAGTGTATCTAGCTTTCCTACTATTATTCTGCTACCTTTGACTCTGACCCAAGGTGCAGGAAGTAGGTGAGGACACTGGAGATTTCAAGGAGCAGTAGTCAGGTCTCCAGACAGGCCATGTTCCTATTCCCAGTAGAGTCCTAAGTATCTTCCCACTATACTCTACAGTCAAAAGGAACATTGCCATGACAGACTAGTACTCATATCTTTAAAAATGTTTGGAGGGGAGGCCCCAGGAAAGTGTTGGTAGTTCCTTTCACTGTACTAAGAAGATGTACCAACAATAATTTGTTCATCGAACAAATATATATTGGGCTCTTATTTTATTCTTGCCATGCTAATCACTAGAGGTTCTGAAAAGAATAAAACAGGTATGGCTATTACCCTTACAGAGCTTATAGTCTAGGGGAGGAAAAAGATATTAAACAAAAAAGTAATCATATGAATATAGCAACAAGAAAAAAAATAAATATTGATGGAAAGTGTGTTAGTCTTTGGGAGATAATGTTCTTATTTATGAAATTATCTTGATGGCTTTTCTGAGTGTCAAAGACAGAATCCATAGGACATGGATGGGATAAACTAGGTAAACTCAGAGTTATAAATAACTTGCTTGACATATTAAAGTTGGAAAAGTTTTTACTTTTCTGAAGCAATGGGGAAGTAGCAGTTTAGGAACCCAAGAGAAAAAAGGAGATAGAGCAAGAATGACATCTAACAGCAAGGTGAGATGCTGGGGAAATACTCAGGAGAAAAATTGGCCAGTCAGAAATTCTACAGCACATTATACAGAATAGTGGAAAAGAACCTTACTGTTGAAACACAAAGCTCAGTTTTCCAAATTAGGGCCCAATTATTGTAACAATCTTCAAACACCTGCTGAGGTTGATTATCTTAGTATAATCAATTTTGTTTAAATATTTGGACTTCTTTTTTTCTGTCTCGATGTATGTTACATTTATCTCCCAAATTGGTCATCCATTATCATTGTGCTAGACCTGGTTCAGTTGCATTTGAAAAGGGTGTTTCTCCAAGTTGGCATTCTCATGGACCTAACTTTCATTTGGACTTGATTATACTAGAGGATGGTACCTTCTCTTTAGATACTTAATGTGCTTGTGTTGGGCACCAGTCTCACTGCCTTTCAGAAGTGTATGACTTTCTGTGCCTTTAATTAGATGATTCATTTGTTTGCCTCTGACAGAACCTCTTTCCTTACCATCAGATGGCTGTCCCTCTCAAGGATCTCTTTGGTCTGTCTTAAAATTCTTATGTAAAGTCTCATTAATGAGGAAGTGAGATTTGTCTGTCATCATGGTGGCATTTTCTATATATACTTATATTTATTATGTGTCTACAGAAAAAAAGGGAAATTAATATCAGACATTGCAAATTTACAAACATTTTAAATCCTGCCCCCAACCTCAACTCTCCTCAATCAATTCTTACATGCATGATATGATAAAATTCAAAGTATATAAATTTTACAAGTCTTACAATTTCACAAAGTCTATAAAACCACATTTCTCATTAAAAAGAAGAAAACTTTGAGGACCCTCAAGCCCCACAAAGTCTATTTTGATATTACATAGCCTGTATTTTACATACAACCATCTCAAACATATTTGAGATTTGGAGGACAATATAGCTAACATTTTTCACATAATGTAACAGTCAGGAACTGTTACGGACCCCTCTGGGTCAGAGACCCAAACCAAGGTCCTCCTGCCCACTGTCCTTCACACCAAAAAAATGAGACTACATTCCATAAGGCAGAGCAGAAACTTTATTCTTTGATCAAGAAATGGAGAAGGGTGAGCACATGCTCTAATGGCATTTTCTCCCTGACTAGGAAGGACCTTTTTGTATTTACAGACTGTGGTGTGGAGTGATTAAGTTCTTTTAGGCATGTGTATTTAGTTATTCTTCTGTTGCACCTGGCCCCTTTTGCACATGGCGCTTTTTGTGCATGATGCCCCATCGCCATCTTGGTTTTTGCACTGGGCTCCTTGGTCTTTGCGCTGGGCTGTAGGGAATCCTATTGAGTTCCTGCGAGCAAGCGTAGCTCATGACATAGTTTAGGGGTTGAGAAATGTTAGAGTCTTTTAGACAATAGCCCAGCAACAGGAATAAATTCTATTTTTAGATATTAAAGGAAGGGTGATCCTACAAGACTAAATGATTTGGAGTCCCAAATGACTGTATAGGCACAAATGTAATAAGTGCTATGCATGAATAATATGGGATGCTTTGAAATGACACAACAGGAGAAACTGATCTGTAATGCAGTGTCAGGAAAAGTTTCTCTGAAGCAGTGAAATTGAAACAGGGACTCTAAAATTGCCATTAGAATTAAGAAGTAAGCCAGGTGAATAGAGAGGGAGAGGACGTAGTGACGTGACAGGAAATGTTTCAGTTAAAGGGATAGGATGGGGGGGGGAAGACCTTGAGGCAGAAAAGAGAGGAGTCCATAATTGGGGAACAAAAACAGGACATTTGGAGCCAAAGGCTGGAGTGGTGCACAGGGGCCAGATTTTTGAGTCTGCAAGATTATGCTGAGGGATTTTGCCCTTATTCTAAAAGAAATGAGATGACATTGAAGAGTTTTAAACACATGACTGACTTAAATGAATGTAATGGAGAATGGAAACAATTTAGGTAAGAAACATCAGGGAGATCATTTAGAAGGTAGTTTGCATAGTTGAAGTCAGCATATCTGGGGTCTTGAACTGGGACAGTGGTGGAAACTCAGAGAAGTTGAAGGATTTGAGGTATGGTAGAGGCTTTTAAGATACAATTTGAAGGTAGACTCATCAGGTTTTGATAACTATGGAACAGTAAGAGGAAAGGAATGTCGAGAATGATACTCAGGTTTTTAGTAAGAGCAGTTGGGTGAATCATCAAAAGTGATTTTAGATACATGAATATATTGTTAAATTTTGGGTTGTCACTTAATTATGCAGACAAAGTTCTTAATCATCTATTTCATTTTACATAAATTTGCAAAATCTCACTGATTCAAACTGCAAAGACTTTGCTGACCCCTGGTGTTAGTTAGAGTCTTTTGTTTCAGGTAACAGAAATGACTCAAAGTAATTCATGGCAGGGGAGTTTTATTATAAGGATTTACAGAGAAAAACCAATTTCTCAGCCATGGTGGCCAAGAGCCAGGTAAACCTGCTCAGAAAAGGACTGGCATCCAGAAAACATTTTAACAAATAGAACGTCATTCAGGGGCCCAGTGCTGCTTTTTCAATAATTACAATGATTATGACTTTCTTTGAGCAGTTTATAAGAATCAGCTATTCTTTCTAGCTCTACTCTTTTCTGTGTATCGTTTCTCTTCAGTTTCCTACCTAACTCTTTGAGTTTCCGTACTCATTAACTCCCTGAGTTCCCAATTCTAATTCCTGAGAGAGTCACTGTGGTAACTGTTGAGTGAAGCTCTAATACTAGGCTACCTGACAAGCTGCTTGCCTGTCTATCGATTGGTTTCCTCTCTGTCATATAGCCTCCCTGGCCCAGTGCTTTCTACCAGAGGGTCTGCATATATGGGCAGAACACTACCACTTTAAAATAAGGGACTTTTTAAAAACTCCTTTGGCAGGGACTAGGGAGGTGACAGTATCTCTCAAAAGAAACCTATAGGCAAGGCAGGCACAATGAGGATAAAAGATTCTGCTCCACCATCTTCTAATTTTATGCACTTCCTCTTAAATTTTATTTAAGTTATTTATTTCCTCTGAGCAAAGAATAAGTAGATCTAGGCTGGCCATGAGGAACCCCATCACTTCAAAACACTGAAATAGAAAAGAATAGTTGCTTTAAGATTAGTCTGAGATGTGAATGGGGATGAAAATAAATGGTGCCAAGAAACCCTCCAAGGTGGGTGACACAGAAGTGCTACTATGAAGAGTGTTCTAAGGGACCAGTCTCACTGGGGACCCCTTTTGTACTTACAGTCATTTTAATTTATCATCACATTTCAGGAAATTAAAAAAAAATGGAATAGCAGTTATTTCCTGCCTTTCTCTTTTCCTTTGAAAAGCATGAGGTGTCCTGGTGAGCTCAACATACTCCAATCATGATGACAAAACGTCTTTCTAACAGCTAATAATTTCAGGAAAATGACCTGTGTAAAAGGCTGCAGTTGTTACAAATGGGTTGGAAGGCACATGTTTCAAAAATGTTTTTCTCACTCTTTTCCCCCCTTTCTCTCTTCCTTTCTGTTTTCAAAGTCCAGGTTTTTGGACATCCTGAACTCTTTGCATGTAAATCTGCGTGGGTGGATGTGATGAGAAGCAGTTGAATAAACTTCCCTTAGAGCCGCTAAAGCTCTTTTAGAGGCTAACAGTGGGCAGGAGCTGATCAAATGGTACAGAGTTAACAAGAGATCCATGAGTACTGACCTTAATTCATCAGGTTCCCCTTCTCCCAAATACAAAAGGAAATATTTCCTTTAAAAAAAATGATGGGGGGGGGAGAGGAGAGCCTGATTAAGATTTATTGAGGAATTATGACTTTTTGCATGTTATAACCTATGTGTGCAATCATTAAATTGTAGATTTACCCTTTTGCTTATTTGTAGTAAATGAAAATTAGAAGCACTTAAAACACATTGGAGACCTACATTTATAATATTTAGAATCTCATTGTTTAGCTATGTAGCTTTATATCTGTTTTTGAATCAATACATTTATGTGTACGTTTGGGAATATATTTCACGTCTAGGAAATGGTATATTCAGTTCCTGGTTTTCAAGTATAAATTCTCTAAACAAATAGACAGGCATGCAAAATGTGATAGGAATGGACACACAGGACTGTAAACTCAGGCTATAAATGCAACTCAGCAAATTTGTTTTATCTCATAAACTCAAGGCTTCAAAAAAATTAAGCCTGACCTATATAAAATAAATGGTAGAAGTTGGTAAAGTTTCTATGAAGACTGCAAAAGAATATTTATTTGATTTATTTATTTTCATTATGAAAATTTGTTTCTGTCGCTTTTTTGTACATAGTAGGCATTTAAAATATGTTAATTCTTTCCCTTTTACTGCTGTCTCTCCATTCTCTATATCTTACACTGGAATATATTTTCCAAACTTTCTTTTTATAACTATTATAAAAATTAGTTTCAGTAGCTTCAGATATGGTGGTATCCATCTACTTAAAATGGAATGGAGTGGAGCATATATAATTCTTGTATATACATGATATTTATTTATTACTCTTCTTATCCAGATATAGAGTCTCTAAAATGAATACTTAGACTTTGAAGACCATGCTAAAAATAAATACGCACCATACTAGTTTTATTCTATAGAATGGAGAAAGCATGAATATGAGAAGATAAATTTCTGAAGCCAGGAAATGGAAGTCCAAAAACATATTTACTTAGGGTTTTGCTCGTGCATGAAATAATTCATACAGTTATTTATTTTATTTTATTGAAATTTAAGAATTTTTGTAGAGGAAAGTAATGCAGAAAACTGAGCTCAGCAGGGATAATGAAATTAAATAGGAAGGCATTTTATATGAGGCTACATTCCGTGGGAATCGGTTGGTTTTTGAGAACACTAAATTCAGACTTTTTCCACTTGTTAACTATTTGGGTTATCACCTAAACATTGTAATGTTCCTTTGATTAAAGAGAAGAAAAGTACTAAATGTTTCTTTATGGAAATTTGAAAGTGAATTTTCTTCTTTCTATTGAGAGAGTATAATTTGCTAAATTATATATAAATTGGCCCTATGCATTTTTAAAACTTTATTATTGATTAAATTTTTAAATATCAATTTTCAATATTTAAGTTGCCTTCAGTAGAAAAACCTAGGGAGATTCTGGTGGCTCAAATAGCATGTACAACCCCAGATGGAATGGCTTCATGAATTAAACATCTGCTTCATATTGTGAAAGTATTTGATTTAGATTTCCGACGTTATTAGAACTAGATTGTTGGTGTATTTTTTAAAATTTGCATTACAGATTAAGTTTTACAAATTTTAAGATAAATATATCTAAACAATTTCATGTTAAATGTAAAATTATCAAAATTATTGTGTGAACCGTTTGTCATTTATGTGTAGTATAAGATTCTCTCCCTCCCTCTCTGTCCTCTCTTCTTCTCTCTCCCCTCCCCTCCCCTCTTCTCTCTCTCTCTCTCCCTTTGCAGCTAAGTATAATATTTATCTATAAAATATATGACATAAGCAATTATATGGATATTTTCTCTTCACAAAACATTATTTCTGTTTTGAGGTCATTTAATGACACTCTTCATGTAAAATAAAATCATGAGGGATAAAATTAGCATCTCTCCTATAGTATCTTCAACCAGATTTTGTAGCCTTAGCATATCACCTTACATAAAAATTAGATAATAGGTAATCGAACTGAATGCTTTAGTGTCTAGGCTGAGCCAAAACAATATTTACAAGAAGACCACATTCAGATATAGGTAAAAGACCTGTCGTGCTTGGCATGATTGGTTTTATAAACAGCGTGTCTTATTTTGGCATGTCCAGCATCCCTCTACCTTATATCTGGTAAGAGCAACCCTTAACTCCATGTAGACATAGTAGAGCTGCCTATCATGTCCCCTCCCCACAGATCTGCTTCTTGTCCCAGTCTGTGTTTTAATTTAGAGCTTCTTAAGGGGTGGGGAGGTAATTATTACTATTGTCAAGCAAGAGATGCCAGGCAGGGAGAGTTTGGGAGAAGATGGGGTATTGAATTGTCTCTCTTCTCCAACTCCTGACTGTATCTCTTGCTCTAGTTCCTGGCTCCCTGCCCTTGTCAACACTGACTTTAACTTGGCACCAGTAATTTAACTTTTGGACAGATCTTCTTGGTTCTGCAAGAAAGAGACCATCTGTGGTCCAAGCTGGCCTGTCTAAAATCAGAGCAGTGAGAGCAGATAGCATTGCTAAAATTGGCCTTTTTGTTGGCAGATGTGAATCCTGGATGGCTGAGTCAGGTCAGCATGGACTCCATATACTTCTCCCACCCAAACAAAGAGACGGGCACAGGACCCAGGGCAGACCAACCAAGAATGCCATCCCTCTGTCCAAAGTGAGTAGTTAAAAAGGAGACTGTGGCTCAAAGCAACATTAGGAATCCTCCCAAAGGTTTGTTGCATGGATGCTGGGGTAGAAAGCATGCCTCTTTTGCTGTGTATTGAAAGTTGTAAGAATATCTTAAGCAGATGTATGTGGCCATCTTTTTAATTTAATTTAATTTTGTTTTGTTTTATTTTACTTAAATGATTGTTCTGGCTGAGCAGGAAATTGAGATAGTTATGGCCTGATTATGGAGAGCCCTGCATGTCAAAGTAACCAGTTTGATCTTAATTCTAGTATTGATGGAGAACCACTTGATAGCTTTAAATAGGGAAAGATATGTCCAGATTAGCATTTGACATATGTCACTCTATCCTTAATGTTGCAGAAATATCTATATCAACTAAGAGTGGTTTTTAATAATACCACAGAATGTGAATGTTAATAAACAAAATATAGAGAAAAGAATAATTTATAATGCACTTCCAAGAAATCTTTTGAAATATATTTTGAACCCATAATATATAACTCTGTGAAAAAGTTTATTTCAGCTCTGCTAATTAATGTCAGTGTGATTGTGGATAAGTTACCTGTCCTCGATATTTCAGGTATTCTCAATGTCAGCACTGTTACCAGCTTTTAAGACAAGTTTTTTTAGAGTGTGACCATCTTTTTAATTTATTCCCTCTATCAGAGGGAATAATCTGCAAACTGAAGCTGTATTAAGACATTGTTTGGGTCCCTGGACTTGCTGTGTTTGAAGTTCATATACCCTTGAATTTTCAGTTACATTAGCAAAAGAAATTTCTGCTTCTGTGAAAGCATAGTTTGAAATGTGTGTCTGTCATTTGTAGCTGAAAATTTTGTTTACCACATGTAATAAAAATAACCTCAAAATGTGTTCAGAGATTCATATTTGTGTGTTGGTTTTACTTACAGGTTAAGCAGTGATTGGAGTGATCAGAATAAACATCATTGATTTATACATTGATTTTAATGCTCTTAGCATTGTAGGTGTCTAAACTTAATTGACTCAATTGCTAGGCAAGTCAAGCCATGGTTTGGAGATAAAACCACACAGAGTTGTTGTTTTTTTAATGGTTTTTTATTATTGTGTCTGGGGTAGAGATACTATTAATCTCTGTGATTTACTACTTACAGAAAGATATTGCCCTTTTAAATGCAATCCCAAAATTCTTTGGGCAATGACATAGCAAATAGTGCCCAGAGCAGCATATTATGGTATTAACTGGTAGGCTAATGGGAAAGGCTCTTGAAGGTATAGAAATGAATAAGAAGAGAAAAAGTAAGCAGATTATCTGAGGAGGTGAATTTAATAGTTCTACTAATGACATCTGCCATTTTCGCTGTGTTAACGTTCCCGTTTCCTTTAGCTTTCATCTTTTTTCCTCAAGCAGTTGCTAATAACCACTGCGTACTTTTATAGGAAAGTGACTTTGAAGGTTGGCTAACAAGGATTTCAGTTTTTGTTTTAAGTATAACTTTCCCAGGAAGGGAAAGGTCAAAAAATTTTAACCCAGTGGAATATAAACTGGTGTTTCTCTTTCTTCCCTCTAAGCATATTCAGAGCCCACTCTATTTCTAAAGCACCATTGGGGCAGAATGTATAATGACTAATGGCCTGGCAGAGACCCAAGTGACATGGGAACAGTGCGCCTTGGCCACAGCCAGTTACACTGGAGCAGACGCCAAGGTTTATTGTCTTTGCAGTTTCCTGGCCTCCACCAGTAAGAGGAGTCATGACTCTCACCAGACTTTTTAGCTAGAGTATTCATGAATTGCATATTTATGGGCATTTCATAGCAAGAGGCCTTATTGTATGTGAGTCAATGGCCAGAGAAGACTCACATATAATGCAATTAGGAAAGAGTCATGTTATTTTACAGTTATGCTGTAAAACAGGGTCCATGAGTCCCTTTGTTTGTCATTATATTTTTACACATAAACAGTCACAGGTACAGGGAAAGACATTTGTAAATTTTGTTGTGTGTCCTGAAGTTACCAGCTTTTAAGATAAGGGTGCTGGGGTAGCAGAGGCCTGGTGTCTGGGAACAATTTCATGTTGGAGCTTGCCTTACTCAAGTCACTCTTGGGGCTTTGAGATCACTTAACCCAGGTCACTTGGGTACAGGTGGGAAAAATTCCTGTTCTGACCCATTTTTATTTCATTGTCTTTAGCTACTACTGCCATATAGTAATAGTTATCCAGCTCAGTTCCTGGGCCGGACACTGGGATTAAAACTCCTCATGGGCATATGAAAGTTCTACCCACTCCTTCCTGCTCTGGTCTTCCAAAACCCATGCTTCCCATTCTCATTAGCAGCAGACCTAGGTTTAGGCTTACCAAAATTGTCTAGCTGCAACAGAGGATAAAGACTAAGTTCATATTCAGGGTTCGTTGCTTGTTTGTTTGTTTATTTATTTATTTTAAATCTATCTATTCATCTTTCTATCTATCTCAGGTATATTTTCCCTCTCTGGCTTGCTTTTTCACTTTCTTAATGGTGTCTTTTGACAAACACAAATTCTTATTTTAATGAAGTCCTATATATTAATCTTTTCCTTTGTGGTTCATTTTTTTTATGTGTTATTTAAGAATTATTTCACCACCTTGAATTTAAGAATATATTCTTCTATATTACCTTCTAGTAGGTTTATTGTTTTGTTTTTCTTTTTTAAAGATTTTATTGGGGAATTGGGGAAGGGGAACAGCCAAGTTGTCTTTCAATCTTAGTTGTGGTGGGCTCAGCAAGTTCAGCTCCAAGTCCGGTTGCCATCCGGCTGCCAGTCGGCAGCTCAAGGCTGCTCAGCTCAAGGTGCCGTGTTCAATTTTAGTTGCGGGGTGTGCAGCCCACCATCCCATGTGGAAGATGAACCAGAAACCTTGTTGCTCAGAGCACACATCTAACCACTGAGCCATCCAGCTGCCCAGGGCTACCTTTTTAATACATAAGATGCCTTGTATAAAATTTAGAAGTCTAGTAGAGAATCACTTAGAATTCCAATATTCTTGTAATTTTCTCCTGATAAACATTTAAGTGTTATTGTTTAGGGATTGAAGACTTGTTTGTAAAATGCACTACTTTTACCTGAAATAGATCTAACATTTACGAAGTGTGATCAAACAATATGGTGAATTTTTAAATTAAAAAAAATTATTACAGTAAAAAAACACATTGCCATTTATCCCCCTCAAAACACTCCCCCTCAGTTCGAACATACTTATCCCATCATTCTTTCCACTTTCTGAAGCAGTTCTGGAAGTCCTCTTTTGTGAGTATCCTTAGTTGACTACCTCAATGTCCTGAATCATTTTGACTTTGGGGAAAAGCCAGAAGTCACATGTTGCCAGATCCGGTGAATAAGGTGGATGAAGACACACTGTAATGTTTTCATTTGACAGAAATTGCTGTACCAGAAGTGATGTGTGACACGGAACATTGTTATGATGGGTTTACGGTGCAATTTAAAACACACCTTCCCTCACCCATAACTCACACCCAACTGACTGCACCAAACAAGTTGAAACTTGTCACACACTGTTACTAAGGTTTGACACACTGCTTCCCATATTGAAGATCTCTGCCTTCCTGTTGGATGGCACTCGATAACAGCATTCACCATATTTTTTATCACACAAAAAAAATGCAAACCGTGTCACACATTGCTTCTGGTACAGCAATTTCTGTCATATAAAAACATTATGGAGTGTCCTCATTTACCATATTCACCAGATCTGGCACCGGGTGACTTCTGGCTCTTCCCCAAAGTCAAAATGACCATGAAAGGTAAATGTTTTGAATCGATTCAGGACATACAGGCAGCCACAACAGCACAACTAAAGACACTCAGGAAAGAGGACTTCCAGAACTGACTCAGAAAGTGGCAAGAACGATGGGATAAGTGTGTTCAAAGCAAGGGGAAGTATTTTGAGGGGGATTAATGGCAATGTGTCTTTTACTGTAATAAATCTTTGTAAATTTAAATATTCATTGTATTTTTTTATCACACCTCATACTTTGTTCTAACATCCATAAAATCCTGCTGAAGAAAAGGGTAGGTAGAGAAAAGACAGAAAATGAAAATGGTAGGTAGAGAAATGAACACTGCATGTTCATTTACTGCCAATGGGAAATTTTACATCAATAATTCCCCAAGAGGCTCTGGAGTCTTAACTTAAGCTCCTTGATCACCTCACATGAAAGTCTAGGAGATACATCCTTATGATTCCCTTTGAATCATCCTTGATAATGATGACATTATCAGAGCAGATCTAAAACCCAAATTCCATGCTTGATAGCACAGAAATCAACCTTTCCAAGTGTTTTTGAAGTGCTAAAGGAACTGCTCCATTTATTGCACCAACAATACATCTTTAGGCTTATGTTTTTTCTAAACAAGGAGTTGATAGAATTCTTGTTTGTCTACGGGTTGATATTCATTGTTGATCTGTTTTTATTTTGTGGGTTTATCAATAAAAAACTGTATTTATTTATTTATTTATTCATTTATCTCTAGATGTAGATATAGATCCTAAAGCATTTTATGATCCCTTTAAATTACCACAAAGGTCAGAGGGTTAACCTAGAAAAGCCAGCTTGGGGGTAAGGCGGCCATGATGAAGCCCCCAAGTGGAAATAGAAGCCTTTCCCTCCCCTCAGCCAAGGAGAAGATTTCCTAATCTAAGCTCTGTTCATTCATTCCATGGGGACCACTAGGTTCTGTGACGTTCATCACAGACTTAGAATCATGCAGATATTTAGAACCAAAACAAATATTTTTTGGTTCCCTGCATCACAGAGCTTATCTCCCTTTATCCTCAAAACTTGATGTGAGTCATAACTCCATTAAGTAGGGGTCAGCAATATACTATAACTCTAACATAAATAAATTATTTCTAACATGCAGCCTATTAAAAGATGCCTGAATAATATGGAAATTTAGTATTATAAAATAAAAAATATAATAAAAATATAATAGTAAAATGAATAAAGTAAGTATAAAATTTAAAGAACTGAAAAAAGAATAAAAGTGCCAATGAAAATAAAAAGAATGAATTAATAAGAGTAGAAATTAATTAAATAGACAATATAAAAAATAAATTAATGAACAAAACCAATGTGTTTTTCTGTTAAGTCCAATGAAATAGACCTTAGGGAAAAATTAGAATGCTCACTAACAACATAACAATCTAATTGGCACTGGAGGTCCTCAATGATGCAATGAGTCAAGAAAAATACATCTTACATGTCATAAAAAATGTGTATGTATATAGGATATGTGTATATTTTAGATATGTCTATATATCTATAGTTATAGCTATCTATCTCTGAATGGAAGAAACACAAAACTGATACTTATTTATAAGTAAATAACTGAAAAGTTACTAGAATCAGTAAGATAATTCAGATGGGTGACTGAATAAAAGACCAACATATGAAAATTGGTAACTTTTCTACGCATCAATGATATCCACTTAGAAAAATTTTATGCTAATGTATTTCACAAAAATTATAAATGCCTTAGGCATAGAGATAACAAGAACCATATCAAACTGTATGAATAAAATTATAAGCTGCTGCTAAAAGATCTACCCCATAAATACCTAAACAAATAGAAGAGGCATATCATGATTTATAAGAGAAGACTCAAAGCATAAAGATGCTAATTTTTGAGAAAATAGTGATCAAATTCAATGGAATTCAGTCAAAATCAGAATATTTTTTCATATGCAATGACAAGCTCTTTCTAAAGTTTATATGGAAAACTAAAATAACTAAGAAAGTTCTGAAGATGAACAGTCACTCCAAATATCAAGCATATTTAAAAGCTGTGCTTTATGTAGTCTGGTTTAGGGCAGGCAAAAACAGATGGAAAAATGGAAAACCATGAACTCCAGAAAGAAGTTCCTTTATATCAGCTAATTCAATTTGTGATAAAGAAGGTTTTTTAAACCAGTAAGGAAAAAATAGATACTTTGTTTAATGTCCTGGTAAAATTGACTCTCCTTTGGAACAAATTAATTCCAACATACAGTTCACAGCATACATAAAGATAAACTTGAACTACATATATGTAAACTGTGACCAAACAAAACTGTAATGTTATTAAAGGAAAACTCAATAAACATTAGCCACAAAATGTACCAAAAATATCTTCTTAGCTTCACTGACAGTCAAGGAAATGTTAACATATTAGAGATTCTTTTACTGCATCAGAACATTGCTTGTACAAATTCAGTCCAGGACTGCAAGAATTCAGGCATGAGGACGCTGTGCAGCCGGCTCCCACAGGCAGACCCAAGATGGACAGAACCTTGGAATCCCTCAGACACATCATTGCCCAAGTCTTGCCTCACAGAGACCCGGCTCTAGTCTTCAAAGATTTGAATGTTGTGTCAATGTTACAGGAATTTTGGGAAAGCAAGCAGCAACAGAAGGCTGCGTTCCCAAGTGAAGGTGTGGTGATCTATGAGTCGCTGCCATCTCCTGGACCGCCTTTTGTGAGCTATGTGACCCTCCCTGGGGGAAGCTGTTTTGGCAACTTTCAGTGCTGCTTAAATAGAACGGAGGCCAGATGGGATGCCACCAAAGTGGCCCTAATCAACTCCCTCTTCAACGAGCTGCCCTCTCGCAGGATCACCAAGGAATTAATTATGGAGAGTGTGCAGGAAGCAGTTGCCTCCACCAGCGGCACTTTGGATGACGCGGACGACCCCAGCACCAGCGTGGGAGCCTATCACTACATGTTGGAGTCAAACATGGGGAAGACCATGCTGGAATTCCAGGAGCTGATGACCATTTTCCAACTCTTACACTGGAATGGAAGCCTAAAAGCTCTTCGTGAAACGAAGTGTTCCCGACAGTCATCTCCTACTATTCCCAGTATTCCCTGGATGAGAAGATGCGCAGCCACATGGCCCTGGACTGGATCATGAAGGAGAGGGAGTCACTGGGAATTCTCTCTCAAGAGCTACGAATGGCCCTGAGGGAGCTGGAGGAAGCCAGAAAAGCAGGACAAGAACTACGATTTTACAAAGAAAAGAAGGAAATTCTGAGTTTAGCCCTGACTCAGATCTACAGCGATCCTGACACCTCCTCACCCAGCGATGACCAGCTGAGCCTCACAGCCCTTTGTGGCTATCACTAGCAAGGCCAGGTTCCTCCAACCCCCAAAGATGGCAGAGGCCAGACTCTAAGATTAGGAAGCTCATAAAGCAGGTCATTGGAGGCTTTAGCACCTAGATAGCTAATACCTGAAGGCTGTACTAATTCTCCCCTCCCATTCCATTCACAGAATCTGAGAGTAGTAGGACCCTTAACGGGTCCAATCGCCCTTTTCCCATCATGCTCTGTATATAGTTCCACTTCAGAACGAAAGGATGGAGACAGGATGGTTTGAAAAATATTTTCCAGCCCCGGCTCCAACCAAAAGCCCGGTTGACATGTGCCTTGCTAGATTACATATGTTGTTTCAAAGAATGGGTCCTTGTAGCATCCCTCAAGAGAGCATCAGCCATGATTGGTAGAGGTAGCATGATAGCAATTTTCAAGAATACATGGGATTAAACAATATGAATTGTTTTTTTTTAAGTATCCAAGAGTCAGAGTTACTTCCTAAAGTTTGTAAGATGAAAGATAGCTTACACTCTAGTAGCTGTAATCCAGAACTATAGTGGGGATTTTATCTGGACATTTCACTATCCAAGATCTCGAAGTGGTGATAGTATAAAGATACCAGAAAAAATTTAATGAGGCTTACAATGCAATTGTCATAATAATTTTTAAAAATCCACACTCTCCCATATGGGCATAAATGTCACTACAATAGAACCCTCATATTCCTCAAGAAGAATTAATGTCCAATTTTTATGAGTCCTGTAGTCAATCATGTTCATTTGTAATTTGCAAATAGATAACTTAAATTGATTTGTTTTTATTTTTGCCACCTCAGTCATATATCTCTAATGGAGAAAGTTACTGGTATTTCAAAGGTTAAAACATTTTGAAAAATCATTGGCATTTAACAGTGTTTGCGTTTGATTGGCTTCTCAATGAGAAGAAATCCTTAGCTGTCTTTGTTGTTATTCAAGAACATAAGCTACCAGTAGCTCCAATCTATACTTTTTAAATTTAAATTACTGGAATCTTCTTTAAAGAAGCATAAGACATTGTCATTGCTCTTTGAAAATAGCTTGGGTCAAACAACTGATTAGAAAACCAAGAGCAAATACAAACTAATGTTTAAAGGATTCCTGGTCACTCAGATTTAAGAATGGCAGCAGTAAACAATTTTGAACGCGTGTAGGTATTTCCATACCCATAACATGAAAATGAGTATCCTGCATTTTGTCCAAAGACTCAAATTAAAGGAAACAATTTTTTTTATTTTTTTTCTTATTGTTTAGGCGAATGAAAACTAACTTCCCTGAAAGCCAAAACTGTTATAATTACATTAAAGTTTACAAAAATATAATACTTTAGCCTTAAATCTAAATATGTACAAAAGCAGTTTTCTCTCCTTAAAGTCCCATGAAAACTACTGTGTACTGATCATATATATTTCGGAATTAGGCTTGATAATAAAAAATTAACTTCACCTATTACATTTCTCACACCAGGGGAAAATTAAGCTCCATATCTGCCCTACTCTAATGTTTTGAAAAGGTAATACTATATAATAGTAGATAAATTTTATTTTAAAATATTGTTTTAACAAAAATCACATTCCTCCCATAATGAGGCTGAATGTCACCTAGAAGAAAACTTTCTTCCCTTATATTCCCAAAAAGCAATTAGAATTAATAATTGTAAGTTGGGTAAATTTTGAGGGGGCTTTCTATTTAAAATGACTTTTTTCTGAAGTCATTACTCTTCATCATTTGAAAAAAGCCAAAATTTCCCATGTTTGAGTAGAACTTAAAGTATGTCCCCCTTTACGGCATTTGCAGCCTTTGACGAGGACCACCTCAGGCTCACACCCTCTGATTAGATTCTGGAAGAGGAATCAGCTGGGAAAATACCAAAGTGACTCTCTGCCCTACAATTAGAACACTGCACCCACTCTGTAAATGGTAAATACAAGCTCTCCTCTAGCCACTCTCAGTTTTCCCTGCTGGTCCAACCTGCCCACACTTCCTGGAATGGCATGGAAGCTATAGCAAAAGAAACAAAAGTCAGAATCTTCGCCACTGCTGACTCTTTGGATGCTTGCTCATTTATAGCAAACCAATTAGAGCTAAGACACAACAGCTGTCAGTACCTCACATCAACATCCACAGTCCTGGCCCAAAGAAGAGCAGGGATGAGGAGCAATGTTGAATATTATTATTTTTCCTTTTCTATATCTTGTTCTTAGTAGCACTGTGTTGAAGGGGCCTAGAGTGAAGAATTCTCTGATTTAATATATGGATCTCTGAATCCTAATCTTTTGTGGTTATAAACCCTTTGGGAATCTGATAAAAGCTGTGGGCCTTCTCCTAGGAAAATAGAACTAAGCATATGCATTTAAAATTACACAGACAGTTTCAGAGAGTATATAAACCTCCCCAAATTCCATGGATTGCTCTGTCCAAGAACCCCCAGTGTAGAACTCTTAATTTTGGGCACAGGCTTACAGTCTCTTAAACTTTTCAGCAGGGACCCAACTTAGCTCAGACATAGCCCCTGGAACCTATTTCTAACATTAACTTCATCATCCTTAAATACAGAATTTCACTGTATTTAGACAAGAGATAAGTTTAATTTTCACAAGAGCCAAATACACAGATTATTATGAAAAAAAAACACAAAACTTAAAGCAAACTAGTCATAAACTTGTGTGAAACAACCAGAAAATCACAGATTTAATAAAGTTGTTGTTCCTCTAAAAAAAAAAAAAAAGAACATTGCTTGTAAGGTATTTTATATTCTGTTGGTTGCCTTTTGGAAGGCAATTGATTGCCATTTCTTAAAACCTTAAAACTTAGAATGCAGACATCCTTACATCCAACAATTCCACTTCTGGGGATGTAGCTTAAAGAAGTAATTACTCATTTGTGCAAAAGTGTAAGCGTACTTTTAATGATAAAAATAAGAAACACTGTAATTGTCCAACAATAAGGAGTTAAGTAAATCACAGTAGTGCCATACTTTGAATAATAACATAGTTTAAAAGAGAGAGCTGTAGACCTATAGGCATTGATATGAAAATGTCCCCAAACTTATACAGGAAAAAGGAGTTGCAGAATACTACAATTAGTGTAATGTTGTTTATGGAATGTAAAAGACATTTGTTTATTTGAAAATATATATGTAAATGCATAGAAAGAGGACAAGGTGGAAGAACGCATGACAAATGTTAACATTGTTACCTCTGAGGAGGAGAATGGGATTGAAGGTGAGAAAATTGAGAATATCATATTTTTCTCAGAAAAATTCTATATTCTTTCAATCATGCATAGCAATTATTATTCACATATTACTTGTGTAATTTTTTAAAATGCTGCAAATAAATAGGAAAATCCAAAGAAAGGGGGATGAAAGCTCAGTGTATGAGAATGATTCTTTAATCACAAGGAGAAATAGATAACAAATCCTATAGTTAGAAAATAAAAATCAAATGAGAGGGTGGAAAAGTTGGTTTATTAGACAAAGAGAAAGGTACTAGTTTGAAGGTCTATGTGATTGGTGGGAGAAGAGGGAAGTACTAATGAGTTATAACCTAGTGAAATGAACAATGTCTTGGAAGGCAGGCTAAAGAGGGATAAGTGGCAGAAATAGCTAGAGAGGAAGATGATCTAAATAGAACCTATTTAATGTACACACCACTGAACATACATACTGAACACTAAAATCATTTCTAAAAAGTGAGGAAAGGTGAGAATTATGGGGATTGAGGAAACAAAAAGAGGGAAAGTATTAAATTTTGATTAAGTCAAATTAAAAATTTTTTCCTCTTATGGATAATGCATTTGGTGTCAAGTCTAAGAACTTTTGCCTAGACTTTCTCTTTTTTTCCCCAAAGTTTTTATAGTTTAGTATTTTACATTTAAGTCAACTCCATGATCCAATTTGAGTTAATTTTTTTATAAGGTATGAAGCTGAGGTTAAAGTTCATTTTTTTCCAGTGATGCCCAATTGCTCCAGCACCATTTATTGAAAAAGCCTATATTTCCTCTATTGAATTGCTTTTTCACTTTTGTCAAAAATCAGTTGGGTATGTTTGTGTGGATCAATTTCTGAGTTCTCTATTCTGTTCCATTGATTTATATGTTTATCTCTCTGTCAACTACCAGTAATGATGACTATAGCTGTTTAATAAGGCTTGGAGGGCCGGCTGAGTGGCGTGTTGATTGGGAGTTGGCTTGGGACACCAGTTCTGAGAAGCGGGGCCCCGGTTCGGATCCCACATGAGGGCCAGTGACGCTGTGCCCTCTACAACTAAGATGGTGAGCAGCAGCTCGACCTGGAGCTGGGCTGCCATGAGTCGCCGGCGACGGCGTAGGCTGCAGCCTCTGCTGCAGTGGGCTGCCATAAGCTACTGAGAGTGGCTGACAGCTGGCGTGAGCGGCTGGCAGCCAGCGTGAACTGCCAAGAGCCGCCATGAGCGGCCATCCAGTGGCCAGTCACTGATCTGCCTCACCTGGGAAGAGCACAATGATAGTACCAATACGGGCCAGTGAAGCTACGTCCTCCACAACTAGACTAAAGAACAAAAGTACAGCAACTTGTCGGTTCCCCTTCCCTGATTCCCCAATGCTATTTCCCACCCCCCAATTCTCCAATAAAATCTTTTAAAAAATCAATAAATAAATAAGGCTTGGAATCAGATACACTGATTTCTACCGCTTTATTCTTACTTAAAAATTGTGTTAGCTCTTCTAGTTCCTCAGCCTTTTGATGTAAATTTTAAGGTAATCTTATCTATATCCACAAGAATCTTGCCAGAGTTTTGATAATAATTTCATTGAACCTGCATATCAATTTGAGGAGAATTGACATCTTGAATATTGAAGTTTCAATCCTTAAGCAAAGCATGTCTCTCCATTTATTTAGATCTCTTTCACCCCTCATCCCACCCTCCCACTTTTGTGCTCTCTCAATTGTAAATGGCATTGTATTTTTAATTTTGATATCCACTTGTAAAATTGCTAGTAAGTATATAGAGATACAAAAGATTTTTGTATGTTTATCTTTTTTTTCTTCCTTTTTTTTTTTTTTTAGTTTCAGGTGTATATTATATTCTGTGACCTTTCTGAACTCACTTATTAGTTTTATGAGTGTTTGTAAATACCTTTTGATTTCCTATATAGACAAATATAGATTTAAGATTTTTCCTGTTTTTTAATGTATGCATTTAGTGTTATAAATTTCCATTCAGCACTGCTTTTGCTGTATTCCACATATTTTGATATGTTTAATCTTTATTTGTATTTAGTTTAACATATTTTTAAATTTCTTTTGAGACTTCATATTTGACCTGTAGATTATTATTTACAAATGTATTGTTAGATTTCCAAGCACTTGGAGATCTTCCTGTTATCTTTCTATTATTCATTTCTAATTTGATTCCCTTGTGGTTGGAGGACACACACTGTATCATTTCAGTTATTTTAAATTTGTTGAGCTTTGTTTTTTGGCCCAGGATCTGGTCTTCTTGGTATGTATTCTGGAGGTACTTGAAAAGAGTGTCCTGCTATTGTTGAGTGAAGTGGTCAATGAATGTTGATTAGAGCCTGTTGGATGTTGGTGTTATTGAGTATCTTATATATCCTTGCTGATTTTTTTACCTAGTTGTTCTATCAATGTTGACAGAATAGTGTTGAAGCCTCCAACTATAATTGTAGATTTGTCTATGTCTCTTTTCAGTGCTATCAGTTTTTGCTTCATATATTTTGTAGCTTTGTTGTTTGGTGCACACACCTCTATGGATTGTCTTTTTTCATTTAGTTTGCTATCTTCCTGGTTCTTGGTATAATGAGTGATTTTTTTTATAGAAACATATATGTTTTGGCTGTTTCGCTATGAGACTTTGATCTTATTTAAACCTTCTGTTTTAGCAAGCTTTTTCTGACATGGCTACAGCAGGGGGAGGAGGTGGGAGGGCACTGCCTCATTACTGCTAAGTGGGAATAGAAGTCCAGGTTCCCATTGGCATCAGTTGACATCTGCAGTGATGAGTAGTAATGAGACTCTTCACTACTACTAGGCAGGAAAAAGAGTTACAACTCCCTACTAGGTCTCCATTGATACATTACCAGCTGGGAAGGGTAGCCATGCCTTGTGAGGTCACTCCTACTGCCCAATTGGCTCTTACTGACACCACAGGGTGGAGGAGTGGCTTCCTTATGGCCAGCTTCCTACTCAGCCTTCTCTGATACTACCCTGGCTCCAATGGGGTGGGAGAATGGGGGTGGGACATCTTGTTATAGCTTGGTGAGGGTGGACTTCTAAGTTCCTCACTGAACCTTTGTTGGTGTGGTAAGGATGTTTTGTCTTGTTTTTCTGTGGCGTTTGGCTATAGTGCAGCAGGTATTATCTAAAAGTCTTCTATCTTACTAAACTACTTATTTCCTGGTTTTTGGGCTGGAAGAGCAAGCTTTTCTTGGGCCTTTTTTTGTCTGCACCCATTTGTTTTTCAAGGTTGCCACCTTCTTCAGCTGCCAGTCTGGGATATGTGAGGCTATGCTGTTGTTCTTTGGGTCCTGAGGACCTAGTTGGTCTGCTTTCCTATCTCTGTCTTTCAGATTCTTCTTAGTGTGTTTTCTATACAATGTCCAGAATTTTTAGTAGTAATTGTTAGGAGGATTAGGGGGAACGTAGAGTTTTTGAAGGAGGCTGGCTTCTAGTAAAGATATCCTCATGGAGAAAGGGCCTGTTACGACCTGGTAAACCTCTCCACAAGCTTTTTGCCACAATTACTCCACCCGTGTCTGACTTAAAACAACCTGCTTAATCCCAAGCTTCTTCTAGGAAGACACCATCCATTATGCCAGACTCCTTGGTGGTTTTGTGCTTTGGCCAAATACACTAAGAACAAATGTCTAGAGTTAGACCACCCAAGATATTTTCACTTCTGTGGTTAACCATCTTTGAATTCAGGTTTCTTGGGGTGAAAAGGTTATTCACATTGTGAACACATTAATACCTCCAACTTTTTATGTTCTTACCACCACAATGATGTTACAGATATTGGGTTCCCACTGTAGGAACACTAGGAAATTTGTATTCTAACAGTAGCATTTAACTTTAACTAAATAGATCAAAATCAACTGTTGTCACCATAGTTCTTATTATTTCCACTGAATTTTATTTATTGGGGAGTAAATATAAAAATATTCTGGGTATTTGGTAGCCAGTCATTTGGCTGCCATGCATATCAAAATATAGGAAAGGAATTGACTAGAACTATGGGTGCACCAAAGTGGAAACATTCTTCTCTCTATAATTTACATTTACTTAGAGAGACTTTATATAGCTCCATTCCTACTTGGTTCCAGATGGGTTGTAGTTCTCTGTGAACCGGGAGACAGACACTGTATAATTTATAGCCTGTTTTAGCTTGCTTTGATAAAGAAAATGTTATCTTCCTTCTTAAGAAAATACAGGCTGCATAGCATGATGCAGTTGTTTATGGAAACCATAAACTTCATTTCAGCCCTTACCTTGCAGAATCTGCTTCTCTAACTGTGTGTGAAAACTGATGTTTCACTGATCAAAATATCCTAAAAGGGATAGTATTGTAGCAATGATATAGGAAGCTAAGCACCATGTTTATTTTAAAGCAAAGCAACAAATTTATCTTTTTGAAATTAAGTTAGGTTTAAGAAAACAAGGGAAAATAGCATCTTGTTTTGCTTTAATTGAGATATTTTTGTTCTGATTCAGTTCTTTTTAACATGCATACTTAATTTATTAAGTAATAAATGATCATAATTTAAAGAATCAAATATTATCATACAACTTATAATGTAAATCAAGTCTTACTCTGAGGGTGCTATTTCCAACACTTTTAATTAGGAATTTTAGAATTAATAGAATTCTGAAACTTTTCTAAAAATAGTTAAACACAATAGGTAATCTGCGAGTTCTATCTTCCTCACCCCCAATATCCCTCCTTTAATCTGAACCATATTTGTCCTGGGACATCCCTTCCAATCACCCTGGCAAGCCTGTTCTTTCATCTACATCTCTTATCCCCTAAATCCTGAATTCCTTTTTCTTGGTTTACAAACTTTATTTTGGTCCATATGCTCCAATAGCTTCTCGAGCAAAAATTCATAAGAGGTACACTTGTTATTGCTTCTATACTTTAGTCTGTTTGAGTAGAGTATCTTATTTTAGGTTGGAAATAATTTTCTCTTGGAATTTCAAAGGCATCTCTCTATTGTCAGCACCTAACATAGTGCCTGGTGCAGAGTAGGCACTTAACAAATCACTGCTGAATGAATTCTTTTCTAGCTTACAGTGTTGCTGTTTTGAAAAGTCCAACACCGTATGCCATTGTCATGACTATGCCTTCATATATTACACTGTTTGGAAACTTTTAGAATCTCCTCTTTACCCCCAGAGATTTGGTATTTCACAATGATGTGCATTGGTACAGATTTTTTTAAAAATTGTCCTGCTGTACATTTTATATAGACATCTAGGTTTTTTCTAATTATAGAAAATTATATCTTATTATGTTTTTGGTAATTTCCCTTTCTCCGTTTCTCAGTCGTTTTTCCTATAATTTTTTAGTAGTGGAATGTTGAATTTCTTGAATAGATTGTCAAGTTTTTATCCTTTTTCTTAAAATTTTTATCACTTTGACTTTTAGTTCTTTCTAGGCAATATGTTCCACTTTATCTTCCAATCCTCTATGACATTATTAAAATAATTTCATCACTTTTTAAATGACTAATAACTCTTTCTTATTTTATATGTCAACTAGGTCATTGATCACATGAATCTAAAATTCTGGAGCAATATCTAGGCTTAGGATATACATTTCGAAGTTGTCCACATTGGTGAGATTTAAAGTCAGGAGACTAGATGAGATCACCAAGCAACTGAATAGAAACAGAGAAGAGAAATACAAGGGCAGAGGCATTCTAACTATTAGAAGTCAGATTGCTAAGGGAGAACCAAGATAGGGAGCAAGTTAGTGAGGGAGGGAAATGAAACACACAAGTATGTAATGTCCCAGAAGTCAAAGTGAGAAAGTGTTTCATGACCAAAGGGTATGATTATCTGTGACAAATGCCACTCATAGGTCAGGTGAGATGAGAATTGACTACTGGATTTAGCAACAAGGAGGTCATTGGGTCACTAGTGTTCTTGAAAACATGCTGTTTAAATACAGCAGTGGGGGCGAAAGCCTGAGTGCAGCATGATCAGGAATGAATGGGTATTATAGTGGATATTATAGTCCACTCTTTTTGCCACATAGGAGAACAGAAATGGAGCTGTGGGGGGTGGAGGAGAATGTGGTGTTCACAGAGGGTTTTCTGGAAGAGTGGGGGAATCAAATTCTTCCTAGAAAATGGTAGTATCTGTCAAAAGCTGTGGAAATATAGCGACTTCCAGGGATGAGGAGTTTTAGAGATAAAATAAAGCATAAGATTTAGGTAATGTAAAATTTTCATCAAAAATAGAATATTTATCAGAATAATCATACCTCTATTCATGATGTTTGCTGAGTATCAAGCTAATATAAAATAGAGACTTGCTTTGGATATCTTAATTTGTGATGTGTTTCTCATTAAACTCAACTACTATTAACCACTATTTAATTATCCTGACTTAATTCAGGCTATTTTTCACAAGAATCTGATACGAGTCCTTTCAGGTGTTAGGAGGGCAATTCCTTAGTTGATCAATCCTTGTCTTGAGTGTGCATTGAGTGCTGTTCCTGTGCATGTGAACCCCTTATTGCATGCAGAATAAATATAATAATATGTTACAGACTGCTTTCTTCAACCCTTCAAGTCTTTGACCTTGACTTTTCAAGATCAGCAACAGAAGATGCTATTTGTCTTCTTAGGGATATGCAGACCCAGGTTGTGATAATTTATTTTTTATTTTTATTTACTGTGCTTTGTATACCATTTTATTTTAACTAAGAGAAACTTCTTATTAAAAGAGCCAATCTTTCTGTGTAAAACTTTAGGGCTTAGTGTCAACATAACAGACCATTTTTTTTTCAAAGTGTCATATTTATTGTAGTATTTATAATTTTTGAGCAGAACCATTTTTATAAACAGAACCCCCCTCTCACAGAGGACATTCTAGGAGGATGTAATAAGAGGTGTGATAAGAGAGTGTAATATTGGGCAAGGTACTGAAAGTCTGAGTGTCCGTTTTCTTATTTGAAATAAAAGATATCATAAGCAAGCCTGGTCCCAAGGCCTCCTGCCTTTCAGTCTGTGTACTTTGAGAAGGTGAGTCCTTGGTTTCAGTATTCACCAATCCTCATTACTTACAGATTTGTATCTCTGCCAGAGTTGTCCTCTGGCATCTGACTCGCCCGTCAAACATTTAAAACAGTTTAAAGCCTTCCCTAATGAGATCTGCAAAGTCTTGTGTGACCAGCCACTGCCTGCCACTTTCAGCCTCGTGCTGCACCAGCATTCTCTTTGCTTTCCATGCTCCACACTCCTGGGCCTTCCTTCAATTCCTCCAGGGCATTGTGCTTGACCCACCCACTCAGCCTTTGCCCAGGCTTTTCCCTCTGTCTGAAATGTTCTTCTTACCCTAATACCCTCTCTACCTTGGCCTAGTTAACTCCTAATCTAATTCAGGCCTCTGGTAAATACTGCCAGTGCTATCTATAGCTTAACTATATATGAGGTGTGATAAAAAAATACAGTTAATGTTTAAATTTAAAAAATATTACAGTAAAAGACACACTGCCATTAATCCCCCTCAAAATACTCCCCCTTACTTCGAACACACTTATCCTATCATTCTTGCCACTTTCTGAAGCAGTTTTGGAAGTCCTCTTTCCTGAGTGTCTTTAATTGTGCTGCTGTGGCTG
>NW_017731371.1:6459715-6484867 GCF_001890085.2 Hipposideros armiger
TTTCCTGAGTGTCTTTAATTGTGCTGCTGTGGCTGCCTCGATGTCTTGAATTGATTCAAAACATTTACCTTTCATGGTAATTTTTACTTTGGGGAAAAGCCAGAAGTTGCACGGTGCCAGGTCATGGTCACGCAGTAACACCATAAACTAATTTTAACATTTTTTTCTGTTTCTTTAGCACTTTTTTGAAGTTTGATATAAAATTTCATGCATTGTTCATGATCCATGATTTACGGCACACTTTAAAACACACCTGCTATCAACTGTAGCTCTCACTTGACTGATTGTACCAAACAAGTTGAAACTTGTCACACACTGTTACTAAGGTTCAATGCACTGCTTCCCATGTTAAAAATCCCTGCCTTTCCGTTGGATGGCACTCAGCAGCAGCACTCACTGTATATATTGATCTCACCTCATACATAGCCCTAAGGAAATTTTTTCCTGGATCTTTTATGAAATCCAGTAGTCCTACACTCTTCCTGGTGAGCACCCCCCTAGGTATACTGGCTTGCTGTTTTGGGCTTCTAGTTGCCAAAGTGGGGCTGGCACTCATTTTTACTTAAACTAGTAATTAAAAAGACATAACACTATGTCAGCTTGTTTTCTAGTTGCAACAATGTTCTGTGTGGTTCTCCTTAAATATTATAAGGAAATAGTATTTCTTCACTAAGGTATGCTTTCCCATATGTAACAAACTTGAACTAATTTTTTGTCAGAAAGTGTTTCAAATATCCATTTGTGAAACATCAATGGGTGTGTACAAATAATGGAACACCACCACTCAGGCCATTCCTAACTACCCAACAGATGCAACACTGAGGAGAACACTGAGAAAGTCCTTTCTTCCTCCTCTTCTGAGGACACAAATGCTCATGCCCATAAAGCAATCACCTATCCTGGAGATCTTTCATTGGAAATGAATTATTTTGAATATGGCCTTCATTAGCTTCCTACATCTGTGGTAACATAGTACTATAAATGGGATGGCTCAAAATAACAGAAATTTATTGTCTCACAGTTTTGAAGGCCAGAAGTCTGAAATCAGGTGTTGGCAGGGCCATCCTCCCTCTGAAACCTGGAGGGAAGGATCCTTCCTTGCCTGTGCCTAGCCTCTGGTAGATAGCCAGAAATCCGTGGCCTCTCATGGCTTGCAGTTACAGCACTTCAGTCTCTGCTTCCATCATCACAGGGAGATGGGTAAGATGATAGACGTCTTTAGATATGGAATGAGCCCACCAGGAAAATAAATGGACTTGAAAGAAAAACAATGCAACTTTGGATAAGATATAAACATGACTCTTAAAAGGATCAGTGAATTGACAAGAAAGTAAGGAAGTATCAGTCTAAAGTCAGAACTAAGTGGACCCCTGTGCTGCAACTGGGTTTTACTCAGGATATTTGTTGAATGAAATCAACCTGAACTTTGATGTTGATGGTCTCATATGGCTGAAAAAAGAAGAGACAAAGTCAAAGTTCCACCCATAATGAGAAGTCTTATAGATATCCTCCCCATCCCATACAGCTGAGACCCCAAATGGCAACACTCTCTGAGTAAAAGTAAAATGGGAAAACTGTGTTCTTAATCATGGGCCGAAAAGAAAAATCAGCCCTCTCAAACATAGGTGCTGAATGAGAGGGAAAATGAAACTGTTGAGGATTTATAACCACAAACCATGCGTTTGAAGCCTAAATACACAGCACAGGGGTGGTCAAAAAGCTCAATCTGAGAACTTAGAGTGATCCCATATTGTTGGTGTCCCAAAGACCACCTGGCAGAAGCAAATATAAGTTTCTACAAGGACCCATCATCATGCCAGTCCCCGATGGATTTCCATACTAAATGCTGAGGCAATTGAGAAGCCCACAATAAAAAATAACTAAACAAGACACCATGAGGAACAGCAGAAACAGACTCAAGAATTTTAAGGACAATGAAATACCAGACACAAATTACAACATATGTTTGATCTCTTATATGAATAAAAGCTAAATTTGAAAATATATGTAGAGCATAAGGGTATAACAAATGACCAAGCAGCTTTGAAAAATAACCAAATAAAATTTTTAGAAATAAAAGATGTAATTGGAATTAAAAAGTCAAGGGACATTTTTAACCCAAAACATACCTGGCAAGAGAAAGACTTAGTGATTTGAACAACAGACCTGAAACAATTAGGCACAAAGAGGCAAAGAGATGAAAAGTATGAAGGAGAGATTAAGAGACATTGAAGAACCTGTGAGAAGGTCCTCTACTTAGAGAAGGACTACTACTTAGACTTCTGGTTATGAAACTTCAAAATGCATCAGAATCACCTGGAGGACTTATTAGAATACCTATTGCTGGGTCCCACCCAGAGCCTCACATTTATTTTAGCTGGATAGAAGACAGATAATTTGCATTTCTAAAAAGATCTTAAGTCATGGTGATGATGCTGGTCCAGTAATATTGAGAGCCATTAACAGGGAGAATAAAAGGTATAGAATAACCTAATGAAGGAGAACTTTGCCCCAAGAAATTGTACTAACCTACACTTAATGTCTTTTCCTGGGGTCATCACATTAGGACGAGGATAAAAGGGAAGAGAGAGAAAGCCATCTGTAAACGGCTTAGTCCTGGACAGGCCTAGTGAGACTTGGTCTGGCGTTGCTTATTAAAGTAATTTAGCCCCCACTGGGACCTAATAAATATTTGATGACACAATGTTTACTTCTATTGGGTTGTCAGAAAAGTCATGACGTATTTTTTTCTGTTTTTCATTGCAAAAATGCGTCATGACTTTTCCAACAACCCAATAATTTCTAATGGTGCCCACTGAATTCAGTCCTTTCCCATAACCCTTTGACCATGTAATGGAAAAAAAATATTTTTTAATGCATAAACACATCTCATGTAGGCAGAAATGCAGCTTCTTTTGCTCCATAACTGAGTTCAAGCTCTTAATGAGGCCACACACATCCTTAAAGGCAAGAAAAACTTCATTTCATTTTCAGGATAACAATGTCTTTTCTAATTTCAAAGTAATCTCTTACTACTATTTACTTGATCAGCTTCGTGTGCACTTTCAATCACTTACCTGTTTAACTTCCTCATTAGAGCTGTATCTCTCCCTTAAGGAAATTCTCTTCTTCTTCCAGGGGCTAGTGCTGAGCACATCATTCCCTTCAAAACTGTAGACATTGCCGCTTCTAGTTCAAAGGGATGATTTTTCCATCCTCTTGATTGGTAACATTTTTTTCCCATAGTCCTCATTTTAATTTTCTCTACTTATTCTCATAAGAGAGATGATCTAGCCATATTCCTTCAAAAGTCAGAGTATGTGGATTCTCTGTTGCTTTGGGACATTGCTGAATCTCATTCTTGGTTGTACAGTTAGAGGGCAATTTCTAGTAGATATTTACATGGTGTGGCTCACCTCTGCATCTTCTCCTGTCCCCATCTTGTGATATCTGACACTGTGAACTCATGGAATATATGAACACCTACCAGCAGACACTACTGCCAAGGACAGTGGTCTCTTCTCTGGCCTGCAGTGCTTCATACAACTCCCAGGATGTTGTGTATTCCTGCCGGTTCCCTCCCCCACCACTCCTTCCCAGTTCCTTGCCTACCTTCCCCCTCAATAATTGCCATCTCTTATTGAATAGAGAAAGATGGTTAGTGGGGAACAGAAGTGGAGGGGAATGGTGGGAGAAGCTCTCCAGACCTCAGTGTTCTAGTATGCTCAGAAAACCTAGCTTTCATCTTGCTATAGACCCTGATTTTCTGGGTCTTGGAGTAGTTGGCGAGAAGGGAGTAACCTGAGGTTTTAATTGTGCCCCTAACTTTTTTGAAGTATTTATATTATAAGAAGCTTTGTCTGATGGGCCGGCCACATGGCTCAGTTCATTAAGAGCTCACTCAAGAGTGTGAGCTCTGAGCAACAGGGCCACCGGTCCGAATCACGGCCCAAGCTGAGCTGCCACTGAGCTGCCAACAGGTGGCAGGATGGCTCAGCTAAAAAAAGAAGAAGAAGAAGAAGAAGAAGAAGAAGAAGAAGAAGAAGAAGAAGAAGAAGAAGAAGAAGAAGAAGAAGAAGAAGAAGAAGAAGAAGAAGAAGCTTTCTCTGGGTAGGTAAACAAACAAATAAACAAACAAAAATAACAAGACTTCTTCAGTCCTTCAGCCTTACAACTTCCATTTCTAACATTTGAAACAAGTCAGACAGATTAACTTTAGGAAAGCATAGAAGACTTAGGTAATCGTATTAAAGAGATGATGAAAAAGCAAAGTCTTCATTTATTTTTAGCAAAAGAAAGAAACTTTTTACCTGTTGTATATTTTAAACTTTCAGTGGAATTTGAAAATTAACCTCCTCATGCACATAATTTGTTTTACAGTTGAGATTTTTCAAGATCCCATTCAGCTCCAAAGACTAGTGCCATTAGCCATATCTGTAGCCCTTTGGAAGATTCAGTGGGATTGAATTTCAATGATACAGGGAGGCCCTGCTCATGCTAAAAGCTGCAGGGGGATCTTGCCTTGCCTTAACAGCCTCAGGTGTTCAGGTCTGCTGAGAGGCAGATGGCTTCCTAATTGGTCATCATCCCACTCTGAGACAGAAAGAGCCAAGGGTAACAGAACTCTAGTTGGTGTGTGTACCTCCTGAGCAGGAAGCTATGGCTCCCTTATCCCTAGGACACAGTGAGTGCTTTTCACATCATATTTCACTGAATCACAGTTTTCTGAGAATGTCCTAACAGCTTCAAAATGACATTTTTATGTGGCTTAATGTTTCTAATTTGCTACAACTTACATTACATCTCTACTTGCCTAAACCAAGGACCAGATGGAATACATTCTGGTCAGGCATCCAGACAGTTACTATTTAGGGGATAATGTAGCCTTTTTAAATTTTTCACAAGAAAGTAAGAGCCTGATTTTAGTACTCTCTACTCACAGGATAAATTTTATGCCAAGATAAATTTTAGTCTCCAATATTACCTTTCAGTCGGAAACATTTTATCTTGGTTTTAGGGATCCATTTGGTTTTCTTATATTTTCTGGTAGCAGTTTGCTAACATTTAAAATGAGATATAAATATTTGGCAAAGCATATAAACAGTTTCCTTGATCTACTGAAAAAAATATTGAATTTATGTTTCAGCACAGAAGTACAGTTAATAGATATTATATTTATGAGATGTAAAAATGATTATATGTTGGAACTTGTAAGAATTGTACAATCAAGTACTTGAAAACATTTCTGTTTAATCAATTTTAGTAAGCAATACACTTTGAAATGAGTAACTTTTGGGGAAAATAATGTTAATGGATTTATGATAGACTACTCTTTTAAAAGCCAAACTTCACATCCCATTTGTTGAACCTAGTAACCTCTTCCCAGTCACCACCCTACTTGACTTCATAGACCAGTTGACACTCCTATTTCTTCTCTCCTTCACAGATGCTCCCTACTTTGTTTCTGTAATGTCATTCCTAGTTCTCCTTCTATCTCTGTGAATGTTCCCATTCAGCTTCTGGTATTAATTTCTTTCTCCATAATTGTAGATATGCCTCAAGATTCTGCCATCTTTTTTTCTGTTCTTCTTTCTCTTATACTCACTTCTCAAAAACCAAGCCAAAACAACAACAAAACCCTCGTCTGTTCATGTAGGTTTAAGGAGCTGTTTTTCAACACAGATCCCCTAATTATTCTCTTCTGAATAGTAATCCTGAATTTCTGACGGGCTGATTACATTTCTACCTTTACAACTCATACAACCATGACACATAACAATTAATAATTAAATTCATTGTTTTCCTCTTAAAACTGATTTCCCTTCATTCATATATGCATGTGTAGTCTTCTCGTCACTCAGGCTCCAAAACTTGGCGCTGTCTTTAAATCCTCCTTACTACTGTTAACAAAAATTCAAAAAGAAATTTTAAAAGAGTTTCATTCAGATATGATTTGCAAATCAGGGACATAGCCCTTAATATGAACTGAAGACATGTTCCAAAGCAGGGGGATAGAGCAAAGTTTTTAAAGGTAAAAGTGCAAGGAGCTGGTGATCAAAGAGATGGGTTGATGGTGGAAACATACCACAAATTTACATCATTAGTTTTCTGATTGGTGGGGGCAACTGAAAAATTCAATGGTCAGCTGACTCAGTGGTCAGCAAATGAGGCTGTGATATAAGAACAATGGGCAACATGTGATTAGGCACTGTAATATCCTAGTTCTGGTTCACGCTTGTAGAACAAAAGCTTTTGGGTTACTTATCAATAGAGATCAAACAGCACAGAGAGACTGTTCTGCAGGTAGTTTCCAAGTCCAAGGAACAGAGTCATGCTCTGTAAGCAGCCTCAGAGTACAAACTGCAAAAATCCAAATGTTGGGCCACAAGTTATGATATTAAAGTTCTCATAAGTCCTCACTACCCACATCTAATTTGCCACCATGTTCTGTTGAATCTGGTTGCTAAAGTGTCCTCAAAGATTTCACCAAGTTACAAAAATCCTTACCATACAGTATGCAATTTTTTTCTGCAGCAGTGTCAATATTGTGTACTAAAAATGTTGTAATCTTTAGAGGGAGCATTACTACCAACCTTAAGGAAATAAAATGAACTATAAGGGAATACTATGAAAAATTGTATGCTGAAAAATGAAATTACTTACAAATGGCCAAATTCCTGTAAATACACAAACTATTAAAACTGACAAGAAGAAATAGAATATTGGATTAGACCAATAACAGCTAAAGAGATTGAATTAGTAATTTAAAAACTTTTCAAAAGAAAGGCTCAGACCCAGATGGCTTCACTGGTGAATTTGTCAAACATTTATGGAAGAATTAACAACTATTCTTTAAAAATTCTCCCTAAAATATAGCAAAGGAGAGAAATTTTATCCATTTAGTCTATGAAGTCATTATTACCTGGATACCAGACCAGAAAAAAACATCACAAGAGAAGAAAACAACAATGGATCAATATCTTTTGTGATTATAATTTCAAAAATCCTCAACAAATACTAGCAAACCAAACCTGGCACCATTTTTACATAACAAACAAATGGGATTTATCTCAGGAATGCAAGGTAGGTTCAACATAAAAAAATCAATTAATGTCAATAGAATAAAGAACAAAGACTATAGGATCATTTCAATAGACAGAGGAAAAGGTTTGACAAAAATCTAACACCTTTTCATGATAAAAACACTCTGAAAACTAAGAATAGAAGGGAAGTTCATCAACCTGATAAAGGGCATCTATAAAACCCAATACTCAAACTGATGGCTGCCAGAGGGGAGGGGGTAGAAGAGGAGTAAAAAGGGGGAAGAGAATTAAGAAGTACAAACTTCCAGTTATAAGTCATAGGGATATAATTAATGTACAGCACAGGGAACAGAGTCAATAACACTAATATGTATGGTGTCAGATGGTTATTAGACTTATTGTGGTGATGATTTTGCAAGGTATACAAATGTTGAATCATTATGTTGTACACTTGAAACTAATATAACACTGTATTCAATTATAATTAAAAATAAATTAATAAAGTAAACCCCCAGTACTAACATTATACAGTGGATGCCAAAAAAATGTATACACATTTTAAGAAAGGAAAAAACTGTATTAAAATTGTAATACTCAATATATACTGATAACAAAAGATGAATGCAAGTCACATTTGACTTCTGCAATTGCAAGAGGTGCTCAAAGTGGTTACCATAAGCATCCAGAGATTTCTGATTACAGCAAACTACTGCTTGAGCAATGTTGACCAAAGTGTCCATTTATATCACTGCACGTGCTGTTTCAATTTCTCCTTGAAGTACCATGCGTTTCAGACTTATCACAAATGCGTGCAGTTGTTAGGCGTTTTGGAGGTTCTGTTGCATACTCACGCCTCCATTGTCATTGTACTACCACAATGTTCTTGAATTTCAACTACCACTTCAAAATGGTCTTGTGCTTCTTGAATGACAACCATACTTTGCCATTTTCTTTGACTGTCCTGCCTGTAGCATGGTGACACTAGCATTTATTTGATTAACACCATCTTTTGAGTGAACATCATACTACAAATTGCTACCATAATTCAATTCAACTTTGAAAAGTAATACATAGATAACATCTCTTAAAATGTGTATACATTCTTTTGGCATTCCCAGTATTTAACAGTGAAAGACTGAAAGTTTCCCCCCTAAGATCAAGAACAAGACAAGAGTGACAATTTTTGCCACTGAAGAATCTAGCCTGGCTCCATAAGGCAAGAAAAAAAAATAATAAAGAGCTTCCATATTGGAAAGAAAGAAGTAATACTGTCTGTATTTGCACATTACATAATTTTTTTTTGTTTTTTTAAGATTTTATTGGAAAATTGGGGGAGGGGAACAGTGTTGGAAATCAGGGAAGGGGAACAGACAGGTTGCTGTCCTTTTGTTGTTCAGTCTAGTTGTGAAGGACGTCATTTCACTGGCCCATGTTGGTATTATCATTGTGCTCTTCCCAGGTGAGGCAGTTGCTCACCGGCCATTGGACGGCCACTCACGGTGGCTCACAGCAGCTCACAAAAGCTCACACCTGCTGTCGACCAGCCCCACTGCAGCATACGCCATCATCGGTGACTCACAGCAGCCCAGCTCCAGGTCTGGCTGTTGTTCACCACCTTAGCTGTAGAGGGTGCAGCATCACTGCCTCTCATGTGGGATCCGAACCCGGGGCCCTGCTGCTCAGAGCTGGCATCCCAACCCAACTCTCAATCAATGCACCACTCGGCCGGCCCTGCACATTACATAATCTTTATATAGAGGAAATCCTAAGGAATCTCATAAAAACCTTTGAGATCTAATAAATGAGTTCAACAAAGTCACAAGATACAAGATCAATATACAAAAATCAGTTGCATTTCTATATACCTGCAATAAAAATCTGAAAATGAAATTAAAAAAACAATTCCATTTACAATGGCATCAAAAAGAATAAAATACTTAGAAATATATTTAAACAAAGAAGTGCATGGTTTGTAAAATGAACACTATAAAACTTGCTGAAAAAATTGAAGACCTAAATAAATGGAAAGACATCTAATATTAATGGATCAGAAGACATATTGTGACATCACGAGACTCCCAAAATGATCTAGAGATTTAACAAATCTCTCTCAAAATCTCAGCTGAATTCTTTGTAAAAATTAACAAGCTTATCTTAAAATGCATATGGAAATACAAGGGACAAAAATAGCTAAGACAATCCTGAAAAAGATCAAAGTTGGAGAACTCACTCTTTGTGATTTTAAAACTTACTATAAACTATAGTAATACAAGCAATGTGTGCAGGCATAAGAATAGACATATAGATCAATGCAATTGAATTTAGAGTCTAGAAATATACCCACCAAACATTTGTGGTCAATTGATATTTGACAAGGGTACCAAGACAATTTGATCAATAAAAAAATTGTCTTTCTAACAAATGGCCCTGGAGCAAATTGGTATCCACAGGTCAGAACATGTATGAAAATAAAATTTTAACCTAAAACCTGCAGCAACCAGCTCAGGAAACCAATCCATTATCTAGCTATAGATAGTCAGCCTGTTATCTATAAGTCAGACTTGTAGGAAGTCAGACTACTAACTCTAGTAACCATATGTACAGAAGCCAAAAACTGAAAACTTTCCTAATTTTGTCCCACGTCTAACTTAGGCCCAACCAGAGAAAGCCAAATATGTACCCTTAACCCACTCTGGTTTGCCCACGTACAGTCAACATGTCAAAAGCCAACAGCCTTTAATCAGGGCAAATGAGCCTTCCCTTCTTCCCTTGCTAAAGCTTTCCCACTCTGCTGCCTGCCTTTGAGTCTCTACCAAATGCAAATGATGATGGCTGGCTCCCTTGCTATAGCAAGCTCTGAATAAATAGCCTTTGCTTGTTCTCATTTGGTTGGTCTTCATTTACTTCCAAAAGTGTTACTCTTCTGTGTGTATATGTCTGTGTTTTCCATTGCATTGTGTGCTTGAAAACTAGGCTCTTGATTTATCCTTAGTTACATCTCCCTGAGCATAACCTAGTGTGTTTTACATTAGTAGGCAGCCAGAATATTTGTTAAATAGAATCTTCTATGAGAATTTGATTCGCTTATGTTTCCTTGTGCTATATAACAATGCCTCCCTCTGTAGTAGTTATTTAGAGTTTAATAAATTATGCTGAAAAGACATTACCTCTGTTCTGCAGTAGCAATGATGGTGATATAATAGATTAGTAGTAATGGCACAAATCGTATGTCAGGAATTATTTTAGTTGTTTAAAGCGTATTAACTCTCAATACACCCTTATGAGGTGGGCATTATGATGATTTCTGGTTTATGTCTGAAGGAACTAAGGACAAACCTTAATTAAGTTTGCTTAAAGCCACAGAGACCGGAAAGTGGTACAGTCAATATTTAAACTCAAGGAATCTAGGCCTAGAGCCTGTGCTCCTAATTGCTACACTGTAACACCTCTCAATTTTAAACACATATATAATATTGTTGACTTTGGTTCTGGGATCTAGGCATCAAGTCCTGGGGGCACAATAGTGAATAAAATAGGATCCTTGCTTTTGTGGAATAAGGTGTTGTAAAAAATTGCATCTTTGGGGAGGGGAAGTGAGGGCAGTGAGGGATTCATAGAAAAGGGGGTATGGGGTAGGTGTTGGAAGATGAATTTTGTGGTGGGAAGTTATTTCCCCCCAGAGACTCAGCAAAAGCATGACTGGAGATGAGGTCTGAAGAGGGAGTGAAAAGGTAGACGCGTCCTTAGAGGAGACTGAGGCCAAATCCTGGAGTTCCTTGTACACTGCGTGCAAGAGCTTGGCTTTTATCCAAGTTTTATAAAAAGGAGACATTGAAAAATTTTAACTGTGGTGTGGGAGTGGGAGTTGACATTATCAGAATTAAGTATACATATATTTCTTTATTTTTGATTCAACGCTCTTTACAGAGCAGATGAAACAACAAATACGAGTTTTTCAGAGGACACAGAGGAAGGCCTGAGCTTGGCCATAAGTAGAGATGGGGAACCTAACATACCTGATCTCATTTAATCTCACAACAACCCCTAAGGGAGGTGGCACTAAATAAGAAAGCCAACCCAAAGGGTTAGGAAGTGGTGAGATGGGACAGAAACTCAGGTCTGCCTGACTTGCACAGCATCACAGAGAGTTGCTTCCATTCCTCATTCTGATTTTGAATGAATCACTTCAACCACTCCAATCCTTAAATGTAAAACTAGGCCATATTACACCTCAATCTTTAGGATTCTGTAATTCTAATATAGAAACAATACAAGCTTGGTGAAATGCTTAACCTTCTCAAATGCAGACAATATTAACAATCTCTGTGTATAGTGGGCTGAAGTCCTGTCATTCCTAAAAGTGACCCCAGGGAGTGGGTTATTGCTTTCCAAACACAATAAAGAGGCCATGAAACAAAAGTGTTTGAAATTCTACCAATATAAACAGACTGCTTCTCCTCTATTAATGCATTAAAACAATTCTATAAAAAGCAGAAAATTCCTTGCAGACCCAACTGCAGAATCTGCCCCTGAGTTCCAAGGAGTCTTCATCTCCCAAGTCAGAGTCTAGATTTCAAAGATGAGCTGAATGAAGAGGAAAAAAATTCTCTCTGCTTTGGCCTGGTCCCAAGAATGTCAGCACTGGTGACCTGTGAGCTCCTGCCCCCGTTGCAATCATCTCTAAACAATGGCCTCTTAGACTGAGCTAGCATTAGGTATGAAAGGTCTTAGTGGCAAAGAAGAATAGCATAGAGGAAGTCTAGAAATTACAAAAAAAGTAAGAGTTAAAAAAATTATTCCTGGCACCACACTAGTTCCGTTATCATTGGTGTATTTTTCTGTCTAGAATACGAATACATTTCTGTTTGCTCTTTTACATAGCTCCAACAATACAATATAAACAATTGATATGCTGCGAAAATTTTCTTCTGATTGAAATTTGGTAAATGAGATGCCTTATTGAAATTAATTGATTAATTTAATCTCTTGAAAAATAGATCCATGGGACTGCACACAAGAAAACATTTATAAAATAACCAATGTTGTTCAACATATCCCAAACAAAAATGATAAGTTCTCCTAAAATGAAATATCACCAGATAAGTATTATGCTTCTATATGCCAAACAAATGTATTCAGCTTTAGTGTAAAAAATGGCAAATCACTCTATTTGTGGTAATTAGAAGAATAGGAACTGGAGTACAGAATATGTTAAAAGTTTGATCAAAATAAAAACAGAATACGGATAGAAGTTTTTGCAAGTAAAAGAGACAAAGAAAGGTAAATACCTAACCATAGAGGAGATTGAGAGATAACTGGTTTCTCTTCCCTAAAATTCTTGACCATAGAGCAAAAAAATACCTAACTAAGAGAGATATATTTACATTATGAAGATGAAATAAGAGTAAGAAAGGCCATTTGAGCTTCCTTTGCTCGGCCCACTCCAAACTCTTTGGAGTGTACTTTCTTTTCTAATAATGGCCCTTGAGCCATTCTCTACTGCTTGAGCCCATTTCTGCTTCTTTGAAATGTATTTTTACTTCTAATAAACTTCTTTTCTGCAACTTTAAAAAAAAAAAAAGAAAAACAAAGCAAAACAAAACAAAAAGTAAGAAAGATACTGGCTAACTTATAAGAATATACTATGTATTATAAATAATTTACTTTCCAAAATGTAGAAAGCTTTAAAGAACAAACATTGAATGGTGTCTTTTTTTTTTTCAGTAAAATAGCTGATCTTTCAAAAAACATAAAATAGCTCAAGAACACATTAATCCAGAAGAGAATAAATGTCCTAGAATGTGTTAACACGTTAAGTGGCTGTTTAAAATGCATTTTGGCCTAATTAAATGAGATGATTACATAGAATTTTTTTAAAGACTAGTCAAATAAAATGATAATGAATAGTAACATAATTATTTTGCCATTGCTAAGCTAGATGTCATTATTTAAATCATGAATATTCATGGGACATTTTATTTGGGGAGTAGAGGTGTGGATTGGTGTGGATGAATTAATCAAAGCCAGTTAGTATAGTGGGGAAGAGTTTAGGCCACTTCCTGGTTCCATGATCTTGGGCAAGTTAGTTTTCCCCATCAGTAAAATGGGAATAATAGTACCTACCTCATATGACTACTATGACATTAAAGATGAGGTATTAAAAGGGCATGACACGGTGTGGCATATAGACCCAAAAGGAACCAGTCATTAAACAAGATGAAATAACTGAGGATCAGATTTGGAATTCATGTTTTCTTCCCTCCCTTTTGATGTTACTTAGGAAGTAGTAATATGAGTATTTATTTCTAAAGATATTATCATAGACAAAGTCAGTGATCCCTGACTTATACAGTTTACACCTTCCTTTTATGGGGGACAAAGGCAGAGAAAAAAACAGTAATCTTCACTTATTTCCCCCTGAACACCTATGCTGTTTAAAACAGAAGCTTGAACTAGAAGTTTAATGACCTAAAAAAAAAAAAAAGAGATAAAAATAATCTGGTAGAAGAAAAATTTCACCCAGATGACATTTGAACTTGTAATGATCATTTCTGTGCTATCTAAAGGTCCACTAATTTAATTATGACTGTAATCCCATCCTAGATTTAATGGCGGTCAAACAAGAACTGCCTAATCTCTAAACCAAAACCTAAATTAAAATGTAAAGGTGCAAATGTAATCATGTTGCTATGTGTTCACCCTTCATGTGACTTGTTAATGGATATTTTAGACTCTGGTGGAATGGAGTCAAGGAACTGGGTTTGATTCCATGTGGGCCAGTTAACTGCTTTAATACATGTTTACATAAGTCAAACTTGGCTTGTCAGCTTGCAAATGCACTGTTTTGAAAGGAACAGTTAGGGAGGGTAAGAGATAGTTAAGAGAGTGGGAGAAGTTCAGTTATAATAATGGTATATTACTTCAATGATAGCAGATTCACATGAAAATATAGTATAAAGTGATGTGTTCATTTAGAAACACAAGTGTTTTGTAAGGCGTATTTAAAAAGTGAAAAACAGACGTTTAATTCTGGTTTGCTATATGATCATATTCACCTTCTCCAAAGAAACGGAAGACAAATATTCCAATAATCTCAAAAACCCATTTTAACTTCTCTTTGTTCAGTTGTTTTCATTAGCTTTACTTTTCCAGATAAGGCCTCTTATTGGGCCTGTTTCATATTTCCATAATCTTTTTAGGAAGTCAGGACCCCAGACCCCTCTATGGCCTTTATTATTCATAAGATCAGATCAGATTATCTTCTTACCTGGAGGGCAGTGACAAAACTTTGGTGTGACTTAGAATCTTTCCATCTGCCTTGAGTAAAGCTTCCTGTTAAGGCTTGATTTCTTTGATCTTTTATTAGAAGGTCCAAGTTTGATAAGTTGGTCTGTAACATCCTAGCACCTCACTTTTTTCTTTGGTCTTTTATTGAACTGCATTCCCTACATTTTGGAGTTGCGAATAAAAAAGGCAATTCCTTACAAGTAAAGGGACTCTGAGATGTAATTTAATATGAACTTCCATTCTAAAGGACAAAATAATATATCCATCTCTGTTATGAATTGTGTGTAGAATATACTTGTATCATCTTCCCTTGCTTGCTGAGTGCATGCTGGAATAAATCTCTGTGATGTGAGATTTATGAAGCCCCTTCCTTCTTTCAGTCTCTCTCGGCCTATTTAAGTTGACTATCCTCCAAGCATCAGACCCTTCCTGACAGATATGATGGAACTGGTACTGGTAGTCACTCCCAGCCAAGACTGTCTTTGATGTTTTATTAAGTGTATGATTTACTATTTCTTCATTTGATTTACTAAGGAGAGAAGAACCTTAGGTTGGTAACAAAATCCAAATGGTCACTTTTAAGGAATTGCTTTATATGTACTAGTTTTCAGAATACTGAGACCTCCACTAAGAGTATTTTCTCATCATCAAACATGACAAAATTTAAAGATAGTTTTATGGTCTAATAGTACCATTTGAAGAACTTTTAAGCACTCAACTAGCAGGAAAAGTGCTCCCCCCCCTCTGTGTGTGTGTGTGTGTGTGTGTGTGTGTGTGTGTGTGTGTGTGTGTGTGTTGTATGTGTATATAAATTAGCAAATTCTTTCCTCTGGTAAAAAAAAGTAACGATGATGTCACCTCATCCAGCTCCTTGCAACCTAGATTAGAGCTAGAAGTTGATCAGTGTTCCAGGTTTTTCTTCCTTCCTCTATGATCCTAATAATCAGCATTTCTGAACACTAGAATACAGAATGCCAGATGTTTATCACTACACAGTGCTTCGAAGGACACTGCAAGGAATGCTGACATTTTGGAACTTGGGATCTTGTTATGCTTGAAGCTTAACTGGTGGAACATCAACATTCTTTGCTTTTTCTTTGCAAAATATTTGCTATAAAGTGTAAATAAAGAAAGGGAGTATTTCTTCACATTGCTATGCTAAAACATCTGGCATCTGGGGTTGTGTTTATACCCTTCTGCACTGCAGGCTCCTCCTTCAAAGCAATCTGAATTTTTCTTTCACCTCCTTGAATGTCCAAAAAAGTAATTTTTATGTTTTTCTTGGGAAGACAATTTTGTCCAAGCATATGAAGCATCTTAAATACTGGGGCCAAAAAACAAGTCATTTAAGCAAAGTTCCCTAATTTATCTGTACAGCACACCTGCTTTTATCCCAAGGGCTGTGTGTCACTCAGGGCTCTACCTCATTCTCAAGATAAGATCCAAAAATAACACAGTGCTTTTTGGAATACAATCTCACTTTAAAATGTATTTCCACCTTGCCTTCTTCCCAACAATATGATTACAAAGAATCATTCAATATGATAAAGCAAATAAATAAAAACTGAGAGAGGAAGTTAGGTAGAAAATCTAATGGAAATTGAACAGAAAATAAGGATAGGGAAACAAGAAATATGCTTAATACACAAAATGTATGCCATATAGTCACTAAAGATGAGCCACAAATGTGGCTCTGAATTTCCTAGCCAACAAGCTAAGAAGAGAAACAGGGTTAATCATGAGTTTCAATGTCAAGGAACAAAAACAAACCAGCTGCTCAGGAGAAATTCTCTCTCTTTCTGGTACAGAGAATTATGAGAAGTTTTTTCTTTGTGTCTTCATAAAGAGAACATGTTAATGGTGAAAACAATATCTGTAATATCATTCTTGTTAAGAATGGAACAATGAGTTTCACAAAGCTGTGGCAATAATGTTCCATAAAGTGGGTCCACAAAGTTCCTTCAGGGCAAAGTTCCATAAATGAAATCCTAAAATGTCATCTGAGAACACAGATCACTGGTGGTCTCACAGAATCCAAGATTACATTTTAGCTTACTGACTGCTTAGCCTTAAGAAGAATTCTCCGTAAGTATCCATTCATGCATTTGTTGAACAAAAAATATTTGTTAATCCCTGGTTATGTACCAACCATTATTCCTGGTGTTGGGGATGTAGCAAAATAGGCAAAGTCTCTGTTTTCATGAAGCTTAAATCCTAGTGAGAATGGGAGCAACAGACAATTAAAAAGTAAATGAAGAAAATAAATGCTTTTACAGGATGATAGTGATAATGCTGAGAAAAAAAATCAACAGGGTAATGGTACAAACAAGGTCTACTTTCAGTGCGTTGGTCAGGAGATGCCTCTCTCAGGCAGTGACAATTGAGCTGAGTTATGAATAATGAGAAAGAGCCAGGCAAAAATCTGGAAAATCCCAGCAATCCCAGCAGAGTGGACACGAATGCTAGTTTCCGAGAGTAGACGTGAGCTTGATGTGTTGGAGAGGTTGTGGGACTGGAATGTACTGTGCTGGGGAAGGTAGTGGAAAGACCTTGAATCTATGGCTCTAGGAGGCTCCTCTGTGCAAATTAGAAAAAGGCTCATCTACGTTAAAACACTTGAGTCCTATCACTTGGTAATTGTTGTAATGCCTTATAATTATGGTAATTGTTTAGTATTGTAATATGTCAAAAGAAGACCATTGATTAATATATGTTGAAAAATTGTCACAATAAATACAGACATCTATAATGTCATGTGATTCGTGTTGATAGCTGTTATAAAAATACTCCAATATTATTTTGGGAAAGATCATGGTTGGTAAGCTAACACAACAGATGAGGTCAATCAATAGACCTTTGTATTGTGGAATTCGACTCACTGATTTCAGTGACACTAAATCTGCCATCATGAGTCTTCACAGATCATGGGTATCTGCAGGATGCAAGCTGGCCAGTGTTAGAAGCACAGGAGTTCTTTCAGGTGCTAAGGAGCCCCTTGAGGCACTGTATTAGAGGTAGGTGAATATTAAATCATCACTCAAGCTGCAAATCATCTCCACAAGTCTTTAAATATGAACAATTTACTCCTTCATTCTTGGCAAGATTGGAAAATTATTGTTAGAGACAGGAATATACTTTTTAACTAAGGTCATCTGAGGCTTTAAAAATCTCTAGTCTAGGACCGGCCGAGTGGCGCATTGGTTAAGAGCTGGCTTGGGACGCCAGAGGGCCTGGTTCGGATCCCACATATGAGGGCCAGTGACACTGCCCTCTACAGCTAAGATGCTGAACAACAGCTCAACCTGGAGCTGGGCTGCCGTGAGTCACCGGCGATGGCGTACGCTGCAGCTCCTGTGGCAGTGGGTTGCCATGGGCTACCGTGTGTAGCCAGCAGCCAGCGTGAGCGGCCAGCAGCCGCAGTGAGCAGCCGTCCAGAAGCCGGCGACTGATCTGCCTCGCCCGGGAAGAGCGCAATGATGGTGCCAACTTGGGCCAGTGAAGAAACATCCTCCACAACTAGACTGAAGAACAAAATGACAGCAACTTGTCTGTTCCCCTTCCCCCCAATTCTCCAGTGCTGTTCCCATCCCCCAATTCCCCAATTTTTTAAAAAAAAATCTCTAGTCTAGTTAAGCAATAGTTTGCTAAAATGCACAAAATATAGAGCACAATGATAGCACTGGAAATAAAACATGCAGCAGAAGAAGCTATAATTCACAATTCTGGAGGTGTTCAGTCTTAATGTTTAAAGATAACATCTTTTGATATGCTATTAATTGTTGTAAAAGATTTTTATAAATGGCAGAATTTTCTAGGAAAAATAATAAATGCACTTTCAAATGAAAGTGATACCATCCTCTAAGATTTGAGCACATCTTGAAAACAGCTGTCACAACAGCTTTTTTTTCTACCATACTTTCTTAATTAACACCATTGTGCTATCAGTCTATGGCTGCCAGTAAATCATTGTCAAAAAAGAAATCTGTTTAAGATGGCAGAGTAGGTAAACACTATGCTTGCCTCCTCTCATGGCCACATCAAAATTACAACTAAGCCACAGAATAACTATCATTGAGAGTCACCTGAAGTCTAGCTGAACAGAAGTGCTACAACTAAGGACATACAGGTGAAGCCACCTTGAGGCTGGTAGGTGGGGCAGAGACACAGAATGAGCTGGTCCCACACCCACGTGTGGTGCTTAAAAATTGGGAGGGCTATCTCAGCTACGGAGGTCACTTCTGGAAGAGCAAGGGGTCTCAGCCCCATACCAGGGTTCCAGTGCCAGGGAGAGAAATCCCCATAACTTCTGGCTGTGAAAACCAGTGGAGATTGTGGCGACAGAGGGTGAGACAAGTGAGACGGAGGCTGGCTGCATTCCCAGATATTCCTCTTAAAGGGCCCACTCATGGACTTACTCACTGATGGACTCACTTGCTCTGAGCTCCAGCACTGGTGCAGCAGCTCAGAAGGTGCAGGGATGTATAGAGAAGAACTGAGTTATCTGGCTTCCGAGTAACTTTCTCCCAGACAGAAGTATTGGCAGAATCCATTGTTTCTTTGTTGAGCCCTCCCCACTCCCTGTATACAGATGCAGGCAGCTGCCATATCTGAATCTCCATCAACCTAGCTAACTCCGTTCATGTTTTGTGCTTTGTGGCCTCAGCAAGATACAGGCTGCAGCTGAAGTTGGCCTGTGGCAGTGTCCCTCCCAGGAAGCCTGGGGCTGGCACTCCCAGTGGCCAGCTTCAGACTGAGCCCAAGCATCACCCTGCCACCTCCGAGAGTGACACACTCAAAGGCATACTGGGCAGACACCAGGGCCCTGCTAAAGTGAATCCACCTCCATTGGGTCATCCCCTGCACCAGAGCTCCTCTACTGTACTCAGGGCCAGCCCTCACCAATCAGCCCAAGGGTCAATCCCTCCCATTAACACAGAAACAGCAACCAAGGCTCAACTACAACAGGAGGGCACACACAACCCACACCAGGGATTGGAATACCCACCACAGGTGACCCAGGAGACTGCACCACTGGGCTCCAAGAGGCACTTACTATGTAAGGTCACCTCTGCTAAGACTAGGAGATATAGCAGCACTACCTAACATATAGAAACAAACACAAGGAGGCAACCAAAATAGGAAGACAAAGAAACATGTCCCAAGTGAAAAAACACTACAAAGCTCCAGAAAAAGAACTAAAAATGGAGACAAGCTATCTACTAGATATAGAGCTCCAAACACTGACTGTAAGTATGATCAATGATCTCACTGAGAATTTCAACAAATTGATCAGAAACATAAAATTGCAGATAGAAAACATAAAAAAAAACAATCAGAATTAAAGAATACAATAACTGAAATGAAGAATGCATTAGAGGGAATCAACAGTAGATTACATAAAGCAGAGGACTGAATCAGTGATTTGGAAGATAAGGTAGCAGAAAACACCCACTCAACCAGAACAACAAAAAGAAAACAGAATCCAAAAAAATGATGTGTAAAGGGTCTCTGGGACAACATCAAGCACACCAACACTTGCATCATACAGGTGCCAGAAGGAGAACAGAGAGAGCAAGGCATTGAAAACCTATTTGAAGAAATAATGACAGAAAACTTCCTAACCTGGCAAAAGAAATGGACATACAAGCCCAGGATATGCAGAGAGTCCCAAACAAGATGAACCCAAAGAGGCCCACACCAAGACACATCATAATTAAGATGCCAACAGTTAAAGAACAAGAGAGAATCTTGAAAGCAGCTAGAGAGAAGCAATTAGTTACCTACAAGGGAGCCCCCATAAGACTCTAAGCTGATTTCTCAACAGTAACTTTGCAGACCAAAATGGATCGGCACAAAATATTCAAAGTGATGAAAAGCAAGGACCTACAACCAAGATTACTCTACCCAGCAAAGCTATCAGAATCAAACAATAAAGAGCTTCCCAGACAAGGAAAAGCTCAAGGATTTCATCACCACTAAAGCAATATTACAAGGAATATTACAGGGACTTCTTTAAGACAAAAAAAATAAAAAAGATAAAAAATATGAAGAACGAAATGGCAATAATTACATATCTATCAATAATTACTTTAAATGTAAATGGATTACATACTCCAATCAAAAGATAGAGTGGCTCAATGAATAAGAAAACAAGACCCTGGGCTGGCTGAGTGGCTTAATTGGTTAAGAGTGTGAACTCTGAGCAACAGGGTCCCACATGGGCAGGTGAGCTGCGCCTGAGCTGAGCTGCCAACAGGTGGCAGGATGGCTCAGCTGGTGAGAGCACATGCTTCTAACAACAAGGTTTCCGGTTAGACTCCCACATGGGATGGGGGGCTGCGCCCCACCCCTCCCATAACTACCATGTTTCCCTGAAAATAAGACCAGATCTTATATTAATTTTTGCTCCAACAATCTACACTTATTCATTTATTCATGTACAAAAATCTACATTTACTCAAACAGTCATGTCTGGCTGAGGATCTTAACTGGGGCTTATGTTTGGGTTAGGACTTATATTACAAGCATCCTGAAAAATCATGCTAGGGCTTATTTTCCGGTCAGGTCTTATTTTGGGGAAAACACAGTAAGATTGAACACAGCACCTTGAGCTGAGCAGCCGCAAGCTGACGATGGGCAGCCGGATGGCAACTGGACTTGGAGCTGAGTTAGCTGCACCCTCCACACCTAAGATTGAAGGACAACAACTTGGCTGTTCCCCTTCCCCAATTCCCTAACACTGTTTCCCTCCCCCAATTCCCCAATAAAATCTTTAAAAAAAAAAAAAGAAAGAAAAGAAAACAAGACCCTTATGTATGCGAGGCACCTACAAGAGACTCACTTGAGATCAAGACACAGGCAGATTGAAAGTAAGGGATAGAAAAAGATTTTTCATGAAAACACAAATGAAAAAAAAAAACCTGAGGTAGCAATACTTGCACCAGACAAAATAGATTTTAAAACAAAGGCTAAAACAAAAGATAAAGAAGGACTCAGTAATCCCACTTCCTGGTATTTATCTGAAGAAACCCCAAATGCTACTTCAAGGGGACATGTGCATCCATATGTTCACTGCAGCATTGTTTACAATGGCCAAGATGTAGAGGCAGCATGGGTGTTCGTTGATGAAAGAATGGAGAAAGAGGTGGTGGTGCGTGTATATAATGGAATATTGCTTGGCCATGAAGGGAATGGGTTTTTGCCATCAGTGGCGGCATGGATGGACCTGGAAGGCATTGTGCTTAGTGGAGTATGTCAGACAGATGCAATGTGATTTTGCTTATATGTAGAATCTAAAGAACAAAATAAACAAACTTACAAAACAGAAACAAACTCATAGATACAGAGAACATTTTGATGGTTGCAAGCTGGGAGGGAGATGGGGAGTGGTAAAAAAAGGAAGGGATTAAGAAATGCAAATTAGTAGTTACAAAATAGTCATGGGGATATAAATTAAAGCACAGGGAATATAATCAATAGTATGTAATAACTATATATAGTGCCAGTTTGGTACTAGACTAGACAAGGGGGATCACTTCGTAAATTATATAAATGTCTAACCATTGTACTGTACTCCGGAAATTAATATAAAACCATATTGAGTGTCAACTGTAATTGAAACATTAAAAAAAGGAAGAAAAGGTAAAGGGCACTAAAAGGTTCAAATTTCCAGGTATAAAACAAATAAGTATGGGGGTGTAATGTACAGCATAGGGAATATAGTTAATACTATTGTGATAGCGTGGTACAGTGTCAGATGGTTGCTAGACTTATCATGGTGATCACTTCTTTAGGTACATGAATGTTGAGTAATTATGGTGTGCACCTGAAACTAATATATTAGCTATATTTTAATAAAAATCTTTTAAAAATACAGCAAAAAAATATGAAGATAACCAATGAGCAAATGGGAATAAAAGAAAAATAAATCTACTTAATTTTAGAAGATTCCAGAGGGAAGCAAATATTTAAATCTAGAAACCAAAACAAATAATATTCTTTAATTTATACACTATTATATTCCTTTTTACTAAATGCTATATAGAAAGTTAAAAGGTAATAGAAGGAGGAAAAGTTTCTTTAAAAATAGCAAATATCCTCCTACTTCCACAGACTACTTATAATTTGCCGCGAACTCTGAATTGCTGTTTAGCTTGAATAAATGTTATAACCATTCCTTGGTATGGTATCTTCTTTCTTTTAGTTCAGTTAGAAAGTAGGACCATAAGCCATATTTTCAAGGGATTTCCAGAATTTTGCAGATCATTACAAACTGATAGTCCGGATGTGTTCATATTTAAGCTTTCTTAAGTTTTTTCAGTTCTCTCTCCTTCTAAGGAGGGGTACACAGACACAAACTCCTACTCATCCTCTCCCTTCTTCTGCGAATATCTTCAACTTGTATGAAAGATTGATAGAATTGGGTGTGAGGAAATAAAATATCAAGGCATTTCAAAAACCTTCTTTAACAGCCAAATTATGTCAATAGTTGGAAAAAAGCAGACTAAAAGTCCATTTATTTATATTAGTCAGAATTCTCAACATTGAAATAATCCTATCATTGATCTGGGTTTGAAGATGCACTCTGCCCCTCCAACAGCAAACTAACAATTCCTTCCTTTGCTGCTGTTAGGCACAGCATATTTCTCGGATGTGCAAACAGTGATTCTCTGTCTATACTGCAAAAAGTTAAGCAGACACTTGGCAGTTGTTCAGTTCCTTGTACCAGGAGAGACAACCAGCTGTCTTGAATTATTTATCAGTTCTCACAAAGGAATGCTCACTTCACCTAATAGCTATATAGACTGCACCAGAGAATAGGGCACTAGAATTAACTCAAAACAGCGTAATTTGCTACAAATTATGCTAAAGAGCATCATTACATTCTCCATATTTTCCTGGAACAAAACCAAGCAAATTTTATGGTATTCAAGGGCTTTTTTACCTCTAAAACAATATTGGGGAAAACTGCTGTAAAAGAACGCTTTTGACATAAAAGGACCTCCCAATAACAGCTTAGATGTTGGTAGGCTCTTCCTGTCCTCTGGGCATCGTGCTGAGCTCCTTGCGTGCATTATTTCATCCTTTCATCACAAAATCCCTGTGGGCCATTTATTACCATCACAATTTCAGAGAACCAAGGTTTAGAAATGTGCAGCAACTCGCCTAAGTTTAGACAGCTAGTAGTTTAAGTGGAGTAGTTGGTTTTGAATCTTGCTGTCTGTCTCCTTAACATCGTTAATAATAGTGTGGGCAGCTTAGCCCAGGGTCATCCAGGGTGTGAGGTTTGATAGGCTGAGAGGTACAATATCATTGAATACAAAATGAAGGCAATAGCTATTTTCTGAAACTCATAGGGCTAGTTTTGGAGATAATTATGTCAGTCAAAGCCTGTATCCTGCTGAGTATTTAGAAAAGAAAATCAAAACTGACTGTCAAAAAATCTGGTTTTCCAGCTTTTATCAATTGATTCGCTTCCCTTTCACTTCTACATAATCCCTTTTCCTCTCTAAATCCTCGAATGCTGTGGAACACAAGGAAGGGAACACAAAATAACTAATGTGGAACTTTATATAGAATATAAAAACCTTTTAAGATGAAAAAAATGATTTATTTAGGAAAGCACTGGCAATGAATTATGAAAAAAACTAAAGAGATATTTGAGCATAAGGTCATTTCTAAAATTATGATGAACTTCACAGGTTATATTGTTGTTATTTATTGTATAACAGAAAGGCCATCTGTATAATGAAAAAAATGAATTTACTGGTAATATGTTTAAACCACCCAAAATGATTACTTCCATCCAGCTGTGCCCCAAGCAGGGTGACTGACTGGGTGGGTCATGGTCATTGAGCTCAGAGTCAGAGCCTAGGCTTCGCACGGCCTGAGAAACCCATGACACGTAGGGCAAGTAAGGGGACTCCAGAGGATCTTTGTGTTAATCCCACATGAATGATGACAATATTAAAATTTAGCGTGCCTCTTCTAACTAGACTGACTGGTCTAGGAAGCTATTCATTTTGCGGAGAAAAGGGGTCTGGTGTTATTAGTTTTTTTTCTTTTCTGGCCTCACTACTGTAAGGAACTGTGAGAAGCAATGCGGTGGACGTTTGTTAGTTGTCTCTCCTCGTTCTTTCTCCTTCATCCCTTCCTAACTTCACTCTGAATTTCCTAGCCATATGGTTTGCTATGTGGTTTACCACCCCACCCCAAGCTCTACTGAGTCCTGACTTGGACTAACCTTCACAGTTCATACCCCTACTGTAATTTGTTCAAGAGTAGGCATTTAACACACACCAGGCAACCGAGGGCCGGAAGATGTAATTCTGGGATTTGGGATTGAGGTATCTGAGAAGCAGACATTCTCATTATCCACTGGAAATGAACAAAGAAGTATTTTATACCAGGAGGCTCTGAAGATACTTTTTATCACAAAGGAGACTCAGGTAGGCATATCTACTTATTATTAGGAAGTGATGAATACATAGTAAGTTAAAGAATGGCAAGTTCCTAAAGCATGTTCTCTCAAGCTTTAATATTGAGCTTTTTTTTAAAAAATGGTGCTTGTCTTGTTTTATCATTGTTATTTCAGGATATCAGAGCCATTAGGTTACCTAAGGTCAACCAGGGAACTGCAAACCCTTTAAAATTTGTGTTCAACAGGTTTACATTTAACCTATGAGTTATTTGTTTCCTCAGAAATCTGTAAAGTGAAAAGTACATTCCTTTCCTAAATGTTTCATTTGTAATCTGTGAGGTTTCCTTTGTCAGGCTATCCTTTGCATTAGCTCAATAAGTGAAAACAAATTGCTTTTTATTT
>NW_017731371.1:6485308-6624534 GCF_001890085.2 Hipposideros armiger
GTCACTCGGCCGGCCCACAGATTGCTTTTTAAATATGTCTTAAACTGCTACCATTCATTTTGACAAGAACTTCAGCTGCCCTTACAGTCATTTCTCAAAGCATTTTTTAAAATAAATATAATTCTTGTTTAGGCACATTAATGCTTACTATCCACTTGGAAGTTCTAGACACACTAATGCTTTGTCACATGAGACCATGCTCCATGTTGTGCCACATGACAGTGAGTTCACATGTCACTCAGACCAAAGTGTGTTCCCAGCTTCTCAGTGGTTTCTGGATTGATTGCCTACCAATAAATCAATTAATCCATGCTATTATTTATTACTCCAGAAATAAGCCACACCCCCATAAAAGCTAATATTTTTAAACTTTAGTCTCCCAAATAAAACTTTGATCTGTGTGTTACATGGTTCTTTTTACTCTGATTTGGCAAAGGACTGAAGGGACACTGATACTTATTGAGGGCTGCCTTAGTGTCAAATGCTATTTTATACATTATCTCATTGTGGTCTTGCAAAAACCACAAGAGTTAGATATCACCTTCATTTTATAGATAAGCTTAAGCAATACTCGTATGTCATAGCTAATGAAGATAGGAATAATACTAGAATAATAATAGAAGAAGAAGATAGGAATTGAACCCCTTTGCCACTGACCAGTCTCAGGTCATCTTTCAGCTCACCACCCTGCCTCTCTGGGCAGTGGTGGTTTCTGAGGATTTCATAAGGCTGATCATAAGTGCTTTTTCAGCTATAACTTAGATTATTGGTCAAAGTGGAAACTAAAAGCCAGGATATATATCAGATAGTATTTCTTTAGACCACAAATAGTTTGCCATTCATCCAATGCTATAAAAAAAATTCACTGATACACAAATCTTTAAAAGTATGAGAGGCGTTAGGGATTGTTTGATCTGTCCTTTTCATTTTTCAGATGAAGCAGCTGAACTTCTGGACTCCTAATCACAGAATCCCTATAGAAGAACCACTAGAACTGGAATCAAGTTGCCCTGGCTTGATATTTTACATACTTGATCCAACTCCAAAAACCAACCAGTAATAAGGTGAATTAAGAGAAATTAGGGAAGAGAAAAGGGACTTATTGAGGGAGAGTCATAATAGCTAAATCCACGTGAAAATTAAGTTATGCAAGTGACAATTTAATATGTTTGTGGGTTAAGGAGAAGCAATTTTTGTTAATGTAAGAAAAACATAGATTCAATACAGTGAACACTTGCTACTCTCATATTCATTATTTAGAATTGTAATATGATGTATAGCTGTGTTAACTGGTTTTTGAGGAGAAAAGGAAAAGAAAGAAAAACAAATAATTAAATAATATAAAACTTCAGTGACAAAGTGGACATATGGCAATAGTAGAAAATGGATTTTTAAAAATATTAAGCAAAACAAAATCCAAGAGTAAATTTTAATTGTTTCTATATATTACTACATTTTCTTAAACATTTGGTTGTCAGATATTGGTCAATAATTTCATCTTTCGTGGGCTAAGCTAAAAGACACAGATGGAAATTATTCTGCACATGGATAGAACCTTCAGCTTTGACAACAGGACCGTGGTGTATGACCACACATGTCGTCCACTGTATAACTCCAGATGGTATCATTCATAGAGACTGCGATGGAAATGTCTTGCCCTAGAGTTGGTCCCTGCATGACTCAATTGTACATGGCATTCCTGTCTGGTGGAAGCTGTTGGATAATTGATTATATCATAAAGGTTGTATCCCATCACAGTAAATAACTGTTTTCCTCTTATTTTTCAAGGTATAATTTGGGGATACACTGTAGATTACAAAAATGTAAAACGAGTTGGCTGTGTGAAAAGGGTTTTCCTAAAGGACCAAACAAGACACACATATGTCTTGAAGCTGGTTACCTGCTATGTTGACACACCCAGACTTCTAGATCTGACAAATGGACAGAAAGATTTATTTTGTGTTATCTGTGTTACTTTAAACAAAGGGCACAAAATGCTTTCTTAAAAGGTCATTTTTTAAATATCTTATTGTCACACTGTGAAATCCCACTCACTGGTGACCAGCACAGTTACTACACCTAAATAAATAGAGAGGAAGGGTACCCCCCATGAAACACTTAAGAAAGAAATGGAGAAACTTGCAGTTTCTAACCTCAGCTCTGACCCTAACATGGTGTGTGGTCCTGAAAAAGCCATTTAACCTCTTGATGTCTCAGGTTCCCTTTAGTCTTGAATTTCAGGGAGTGAAGTGAGGATAGGGTTTTGGAATTATCTCTATTAAAACCCAAGAATGCTACAAGAATGAACGAATATTTTCTAACTGCAGAATAAAATTAAGTTTTCAATAGGAAAATATTTTGACTAAGACCTTTGTGTGGGGCAGATAAGGAGTTTGAGTGATTTTAGATTATCCTGTCAAATTACTTTTGTTTGTTTATTTTCTTTCCCGGGGGATATCTTAATAAGTTTGTGGGTTAAGGCAAAAGCACAATTTTTATTAATAAGGAGAAAAAATAGATTCAAGACAGTTTTCAGCATATGAACATTTGCTATCCCCAAATCCATTATTAAGAACTGCAATATGATACAGGCACATTGCTCTCTCATGCGGTGTATAGAAATGTACAGCAAATGAGCTATGTTTCTGATTGGTGACACGTCAGTTTATATAAGGCAAGTAAAGCACGTTTCTAGTATCTAAAGAGCTCAAAGACATTTTCAGCAATTCCAGGCCCCATTGTTAAAAACAAATCTGCATCTCTAATATTTATTTATAAAATACAGACATCCTAACATATACAAACACCCTGGAAATCTTAATCTTTGGAGTTCTGTGCTATGAGTCCTTGGAAGAGGTTCAAAATATGGCTAACATTAAAAATACTTACTACTTATTGAGCATCTAGTATATAATTTATATATTATATACTTATATAATTTATACAAATTAATATTTAAACTAACCCATTTAAATGTTTAACAAGTGGGAGAGGGAGAGAAGGAGGATAATGCAGAAAGTCTAGGCAAGAGGCTGTTTTAAAAGCCCAGACCAGAGACTACGAAGTGGGGACTGTTGCTGTATCTGTTTTAGAAATGAGGAAACTGAGGCCCAGATACAGTAAGTCACCTGACAAACATAAATGGAGAGCTGGGACAGGCTCTATGGCAGAATTATGGACTCTATAGGTGGTAGATAATGGCTGCACCATAAGATTAAAGGTAGATGTTCAATCTCAACAGACAAATCAAAGTTGGAGAGTTAGAACTTCGGGAAATATTATACGAAATGAATGTGGAACTTGTTCTTTGAGCTGATCACTAGGCAATGCAAGCTAGGGCACATCAATGACATCTGAGCATTTACTCCAACTCTGGTAGTGCTGGAGATACAGAAATGAAAATCCACAGTCCCAGCCACAGTGGCTAAAAACCAGGTCTCTTGGTTATCTGTCTATACTAACTCGTGACATTCGTTTGACTGTTTGGCTTCAATTCAAACTAAATCTTCATTGAGGACCTTCTGTCTGCTAAGAACTGTGCTTGGTCCCAGGGATACGAACGTGACTGATATACAGCTCAGGCATTCAAGGAGTTTCCAACCTGGCAAAGTAGCCTGTCATATATACACAGTCCCACAATACCAGGTGGAAAGTTTATATAGGCTATATGAGCAAAACTGCATGGGAGCCCAAGAAAGGACTATTAATTGTGCCAGGAGTTAGAAGACAGGCAAGAGTCAGCAAATGGGAACAACAAGCAAAAGAGAATGATCCGGCGTGAGTACACACATGGATGCACTCTATATGTATGTGGCTGATTCTGCCTATGGTAAGTGTTCAGGTATAACCATACATCTAGAAACAAAGGGGAGAATCACAGGGTACAATGAGGCGGGGGCTAGATTGTGAAGACATCATAACTCTACACTGTAGACAATGGAGAGTCACTAAAAGCTTTGTTTTTAAGGAAGGGTTAAGTGGCATGATCAGACACAAATTTTAGAAAGATGAATTTTAGAACTGGATGGGAGACAGCGAGTACAGGGGATTCAATTAGGACATATTTGTGATACCGCAGACAAGAAAAGTTGGAGAAAACAAGAGCAGAGGGATATACTGGAGATAGAATTTATAGGATTTTTGTGAACCGTTATATGTGGGGCAGGACAGGCTGACAACAAGGGAAGTCAAAGTTGACTCAAGGTCTGTTACTTGTGCAGGTGGGTTGGTGCTTATGATAAAATAGAAGATCACAAATGGACAGGTTCCATTTGGAGTGGAGGACACAATGTGTACAATACTGAACATCTGGTTTTGAGGAGCCTGTAAAATATATAAGCAAATGTGAGATGATTAGTAGGCAGTAGTAACCTGGGTGAAGAGTCCAGGAAGGGAATGATTGGACCTTTGATATAGAGCTGGGAGGGAGTCACTGGTATACAGTTAACAGAAGATGCATGAGTATAAATGAATTCTCTTAATGAAAGAGTATAAAATAGGAGCAAAGCAGATAAAAAGAATAGAATATGTCCATTTCAAGCAGTAGGCCTCATACGCACAGCATCAGAGTCAGCATTTGTTAGAAATACAAATTCTCGAGCCCTTCCCCAGAGAGCCTGAATCATGAACTTTTGGGTAGAACACACAAATCTCTGTTCCAACTACTTTTGATGCACTGATTTCTTATACTGGAAGAAAAAAAGGAGCCATCTAGTGAACAGTCAGAGAAATAAGAGGGAGTCTAAGACAGACATGTGATGTTACAGAAGTTTTCATGGAGAGAATTCCAGGTATGGTCAGTGTCAGATACTGCAGAAATGTCAAGTATGGAAGGGACTAATTAAAGGTCACTGGAAGCTTTGTGAGGGTAAATACACTAAACAAAAACCAAGAATAGATTATAGCTTGTGGAGGCATAGATCTACAATCAGGATAACAGAATGCAAGTGTAGGCTACTTATTCAAGACGTTTGTAAAAGAAGTAAAATGTTAATGTGTGAATTACACTCTGCGTATGTAGGGTACCAAAGAAAGTTTGGGGTTTTTCTAAAGTGAAATATTTTAATATCATTTTATTAAGGGGAAGTAAGATACTAGTTCATGAGGGAGTATGACTTTTGGGTGGAATGGGATGCTATGAAGATCACAGCTTGAAAGGCTAGAAAAGCGGTGGAGGTGAGATAAGAGATAAGACTTAGTAAACAGAAGGTTAAGTTTGTAGTGGGAAAGGAGGGAACTCGAGGGAGCTCATGCCAGCGAACCTCTGTTCCCAGGGAAGCAATAGGAAGGCTATTTTCTGTGAGTGAGAGCTGGCAAGACGGGAAGAACTTGAGAGTGGTCGTGGTTTGCAAAATATCTGTGGGAATAGGAGGAACACTGGAGGAAGCCCAACGGCCTGTCAATCAGAAATGGCCTCAGTTTCCTCCTCTTGCTCAGTTCTTAGGTTTTTGTACATTTCCCAAGTTGCAACATATCATTGTATACTTAATGCCCCACCTTGTGGCCTGGCAGACTTTTCTTTTCCCTAAGAGACTCACCCAACTCTGGCACAGTTTTGACTTTGAAATTTGGTGAGCAGAATGAGTAACAGAGGTGCTCTTTACCCAGTTCAGTTCACCTCAGAAAACTCCATTTTGAAGAAACTGATGAGTATTGTTTGTGGGCTTAGAAAGACCTAGCCGAAGGACTCAATTAATTAGTTTTTAGGATCCAAATACCCAGGAATGATAATAATGCATGAGTGTTAGAATATGCATTTTTCCTGCAGATCAGTTTTCTGGTGTTTGCATGGGCTTCAAATGAATTAGGTAAATGCATTTTCCAGATCTTCCCATTATTCTAAAACATATAATGGCATTTCAATTTATATAGTCTAGACTTGCTATCTCATACTGCTATTAAGCCATTAAACTCAGAATTTCCCAGGCCACAGATTTCCCTTTTGGCCATTTCACTCATCAGTTCTGTCCCACCAAAGTGCACATTACTCACAGATTTGAGACATAAGAGGAGAGTGAAGTTAATATTGTTGGATGACTATGCAAATATGTGAAAGAATCCTATTCCATTTATTTATTCCTTATAAGTCATCCAGGCTACCATTTGCAGATGCTCCAAATAGCTGAGGTCTTTGACCAGGGATATTTTAAATTTTGGAGGCTTACTCTTTCAGCCCTGTGATAGACGTTGAACTCTGGAGGACCAAATATTTCAGTTAGACAAGGAAACTGCTCAGGGGGATAAGCTATATAATACCCACTTTACTTCCAGTCATTAACAAATGTCCCCCAGTTTTAAAATTAATGAATAGAATCTGCAAAGCAGAAAATACCAGATGGCTAGATATACCTATCAGTTCACCTCCTAAAGTCTCATAAAAAACTACAAAGGTCGGGCCAGCCAAGTGGCGCCATGGTTAAGAACTGGCTTGGGATGCCAGAGGGCCCCGGTTCAGATCCCACATATGAGGGCCAGTGACACTGCCCTCCAAGAAAAAAAAAAAACTACAAAGGTCATGGGCATGAATAAAAAAAGTGGAAAGGGCTTGGGAAGGAAGGGACTATGGATAGAACAATGAAGCAGACAGGATGTCTTTTAACTTTGCATCTTGATATTTAGGAGTTTGCAAGAACGAATCCTTGTTCCTTTTTAATAGACAATCTAGAATGACTACTCAGTAACTGTCTGCAAATAAACTTCTTCCAAGAGTGAAAACAAGTCAAAGTTTTTTTCATTTAAGTTACTATCTTCATTTTTATCTAATGAACTCTTTGCCTTATTCTAAATAACTTTATATTTTAATTAATATTCAATTTATTCTAGGTTAGAAAACGCTTTTGTGTAGAATTAGGGGATGGTGAAACTCTCTTCTCATTGGAGACTTACTATCTTCAAATTGTGAAATCACCCAAATTATCTAACTAAAACCAATAGCATAAAAAATTGCCCATGCCAGGGCCGGCCGAGTAGTGCAATGGTTAAGAACTGGATTGGGACACCAGAGGGCCCCGGTTCAGATCCCACATATGAGGGCCAGTGACACTGCCCTCCACAGCTAAGATGCTGAACAACAGCTCAACCTGGAGCTGGGCTGCCATGAGTCGCTGGCGACGGCATAGGCTGCAGTCCCTGCTGCAGTGGGTTGCCATGGGCTACCGTGTGTAGCCAGCAGCCAGCGTGAGCGGCCAGCAGCCGCAGTGAGCGGCCGTCCAGAAGCCGGTGATCTGCCTTGCCCGGGAAGAGCGCAATGATGGTGCCAACTTGGGCCAGTGAAGCAACGTCCTCCACAACTAGACTGAAGAACAAAAGGACAGCAACTTGTCTGTTCCCCTTCCCCCAATTCCCCAGCACTGTTCCCTTACCCCCAATACCCCAATAAAAATCTTAAAAAAAAAAAGTCCCCATGCCAATATTTACATTATTCTGTGTATTGCACTTCTAAATCCAATATCTATGATTGTGTTCAGAATGCTCCCCTCTGAAATATCTTTATAACAATTTCTTTGGAATGGAAAGAGAGTGATAAAGTTCCGCTCAAGTAATAACGCTTTTGAAATGGAAGATGCCCTCAGTCCATCCTTTTATTAAAAATAGACAATAATATCATTTTTCTTATATCAAATTCAAACTATAAAGAAATAGAAAGTTAATAATATAAGTTTTTCTTCATCTTTTCTCAGACTTACTTCCTGTCCAGAGGCAATCACTCCATTAGCTAATGTGCTTCTTCTAGAACTTTATGCGTTAGTTTTCTTTGGTTTGATGGTAGTATAAGCAGCCACTGGCTGCTCTCTCTATGCCCAAAATATACAAAAGGATGGACTAATTAGATGGGCCAATGAAAAATTTGGAAACCATATAGGGTTTCTGAAGCCCAATAAATAATCTGTCGCCTTAACATTTTATTACACAGCCTTATCAGTGTCAGTTAGATGCTACAAATATTTTGTACATTTGTAATCACTTATGTCCAGGTGCCATATAAATGAGCAGACGTGTCCAATATGCTTTGGAATTTACATTCTTTATGAATACTACATGAATGTTGTCTCCAAAATTCTAGTTAAACAGTTACTGAAATAGTGAGACTATTCTAAGGCTTTTTTTACTCTTATATTTGGTCAGGGAATTGGCTGTTCAAATTTCCCAGGTGACAACAGAATTAAAATTTGTGAAATACTGCCCTCTAATGGATAAGTAAATATTTAATATATTACATAAAAAAAGAAAGGGTACTTGAAAGACACAAAAATTAAATTGCTTTCCTAATGCTAGTATCTAGCACAATGTAATCGACACTAGTAGATGTTTACAGTAAGGCAGAGTGGGGTTATTTGGAGCCAATACTATAACCTAAATTTTTGATTCAAGATCCTGCAGGATCATTTTGTATACAGCAAGCATGCCCTTGAATAGGAGTCTTATATGTGACTTCATGGGAATCATATTGTAAAATTTAGTAAAAATACCAGACAGCCTGTATAATTATAGACAGGACTGCATAAACTATGTCATTTCAAACTCTGCCAACTATTTCTCAGACCTGAGAGTAAAAATGGCAAAAACCCAATAACTGACTGGCATAAAACAAATATTTCTACTAAAGAAATAATTCAGTACAACAGAGTCTTTGTACGTCACATACATTTCATGGTCATCATAATTGACTCTTCTTCATGTGTATATAATTCAATTTTGTTCTTATTCCCTTTCCATCATTCATCATTCTGACGACTATAACTACTTTTGTTGTTTAGCTCACCATGCATAGCATCTCACAAACATACTACCAATAGAGAGAAAAAAAGAAAATATACATAAGGTTGAAGTAAGGGAATGGCAGAGTGAGACAAATGTTTGGACTTCATACATTTCACACTCTATGTAATACCCAACTCCCCAAATGACCCCTAGTTAAACAAGAGGCTCTCTACTCCCACCTGCCTTACTCCTAACTGACAATGAAACCATTTGTTCCTGGGCAAAGTAAATGAGAAAAGTTCAATTCACTCTTGTGATGTTCTGCTTAAGAAGTCACTTAATCTCTCTGGTTCTTTATCGTTACAAGTTGGACAATGATTTTTGCCCTCTACTTTCTCTTGGATTAGGGTGGTTCATGAAATGCTCTGTTTGCTTTTGAATACCAAACTGTGATCATGAGCTCCTTGAGGACAGGGAGGGACTGAGCAACCCATCATTCTAGTCCTCTCTTAGAGCAATGCTTAGTGTTTTATAGACAGTTTCAATTTTAGCGTGTGAACTAGAATCTGCCTTAGTATCTATTGATCTGCAAGAGCTGCCATAACTAAGTACAAAACAACAACAACAAAAACTGGGTGGCTTAAACAAAGAAGTGTGTTGTCTCACAGTTCTGGAGGCTAGAAGTCCAAAACCAAGATGCAAGGGAAGGATCTGTTCCAGATCCCTGTCCTTGACCTGTAGATAGGCAGCTTCTCCCTGTGTTTCTTCACATACCTTCCCTCTGTACATACCTGTTTCTATGTCCATATTTCCCCTTTTATAAAGACACATCAGCCATGTTGGATTAGGGGCTTATTCTATTGCAGTACAACCTTATCTTAACCAATTACACTGGCAATGACTCTTTTTCCAAATAAGGTCACATTCTGTTCTGAGATTTAGACATAAACATATGAATTTTAGGAGACAATTCAACCCATAACAGCATCCCTTTAAGGACAAACTATTATAATTATCAGAAATTCAAAAAAATATATAAAAAAAATAACCTAGGCTCTGAATAGGATCTGGTCTGCAACATAATGCTATATGTTTTTTGGTGAGGCCTAAACTCCAGAAAGAAAGAAACTTAGTCCATAAATATATGTTCATGTGTGCTGTCCGTCTCCATCTTGTTATCTTCCTTTCTTTCTCTCTAACTTTTGACACTTCCTTTCTCTCTAACTCAGTTTCCTTTTAATAACCTACCCCCAGCAAATACAAGGAATGCACACATGCAGGATAGAACATACTCTGGCTTGCCTAGTAATATTTTTGAAAGGGGGGGGTCTGGCTCAATAAAATTTATTTTCTTCTGCTCTGGACCACATGCAAAGGTCTTTAAATAATACCATCTCCCTAACCCCACCCCCATCAAACCCTGAGTTGATAGTCTCTAGAAGCTGAAGCAAAAGAAAAGAATGCAGCATTTCTTTTGCTTTGGATCACATCTACCTCTTTGTTCAGGATGTAGACTTGACCCTGAGCCATCTATTATGTGTTTTTGTTCCTGACCTTGGTTATGCATTTCAGATGTGAAATTGCTCACAGATGGCTCAGTGATGGTCTTTTGTAACTTACCTTGGAAAAAATTATTTTGTGTCTATGCATGCATGTCTAATAAGAGAAACAATATCTGTATACTAAGAAAGAGAGATGGATTAGTGCTCTGTAAATCTATTGAGGATATTTTGATAGTAAGCCTGATCCAAAATATTTGATCAATGAGACCATAATTTAGACTTTTTTGCAGCCTGTTCCATGCAACAACCAAGTCAAAATTTTGAACACATTCAAACTTTTTATAAGATAGAATTTCATGAATCAAAAATCACCTTCATAAGTGTATATCTCAATAGAGAGGTTAATGAATTTCTATTGAGCAGGATATCAACATATATGAGGAATGATAAAAAAATACGGTGAATGTTTAAATAAAAAATAATTTACTACAGTAAAAGACACATTACCATTAATCCCCTTCAAAATACTCGCCCTCACTTCAAACACACTTATCCCATCATTCCTTCCACTTTCTGAGGCAGTTCTGGAAGTCCTCTTTCATGAGTATCTTTAGTTGCGCTGTCATGGCTGCCTCGATATCCTGAATCCATTAAAAACATTTACCTTCATTGTTATTTTGGCTTTGGGGAAGAGCCAGAAGTCACATGGTGCCAGATCCACTAAATAAGGTAGATGAGGACACACTATAATGTTTTTATTTGACAGAAATTGCCGTACCAGAAGCGATATGTGACACGGAGGGTTGTCATGCTGGAGAATGAAACTGTTCGTCCATTTCATGTTAATACATTGTTTGTGATCCATGATTTATAGCACACTTTAAAACACACCTTCTCTCAACCATAGCTCACACCCAACTGACTTCATCAAACAAGTTGAAACTTGTCACACACGGTTACTAAGTTTTGATGTGCTGCTTCCCGTATTAAAGATCCCTGCCTTTCCGTTGGCTGGCACTCGGCAGCAGCATTCAACGTATTTATTGATCAAACCTCGTATAAATTTTTCAATCAAATACTCAAGGTAAAATTATGAAGTAATTTAAACCTGTGCTTTTGTGTGTATGTATGTCCAAATTAGGAAACCTTTTCCCTTTCATTTCAGATGTTCAGCATTCTTTAGTTCTCTATTCATCAAATCTTACCCATAGAGAAAGATCTGAAACTCGTTTATATATATTCAAGTGCTTGATAATAGTTTAAAGTGTTGCACCCTCCAAACAGAATTGTATTTATTAATGGTAGTAGTAGTAGCAGTAGCAGTAGTAGTAGGAATTGAACCTTTAACAGAAGGCAATTAAGATTTCACAGTGGGATTTCAGGCCTCTGTAATACGAATATATCTGAGGGAACAATTTTAAAAGACAACAGCAGAAATAATCTTTCTGCATCATTGAAGACCTCCTGTGTAAGTAAAAGCCATCTCTATCACCTAGGGTAGGCTTTTCAACTTTGTGAACTATTAGGTTTTCATGAAATTGATTTGGTGGGGTGCAACCCAGAATGTTTTTAAAGAAATAAATAGAATGAGTTGTCAAGAATAGACTAGAAAGTATCGGTCTTGTGTATATATGTACATATCCTCAAAGACAAAAGCCTAATTAAAAATACTATTTATTAAATATGGAGTCGCTACATAATTGTATATTTTACTGGTGTCATAGTGGAAAAGGCACTGACGTAGGTGGAAGATGCAGTTTAAGAATACTACAGAGGATATTCATGAAAAATACTTAAAATCACCCAAAGACTGTCAAATTTATATGTTTGGAATGTCAACTCTACTGTCAATCTTAAAAGAAAACCTTCCACATGCCTAATATCATCAAATTAGGCATATATTTACTGGGTGCTTACTAGGTCCAGTCAGTATTCCATACAAGACAAACAAGTTAAATATGACAGGGTCTCGGCCCTTGAGAAGTCCCCATTCTTGTGGGAAAACAGACCAAAGAAACAACTACAATACAGTGTGAAAGTGAGCATGATGATCACAGAGGATTCTAGGAGGCCGAGTCAGACCAGGAAGGCTTCCTGAAGGTGGTGACCCCAGATCTTAGTCCATGTGGAAATAGAGTTCATTAGATCTATCAGTCAGGGAAATGGGACTCACTACATGTGGTTCAAGAGGGGATATTTAACAGACAGAAGTAGCTGCAAAAATGCTGGAAGAGTTGATAGAGCAAATAGCAAAAGCTGAAGCAATTCAAAGATTAGCACCTGCAGGGAACAACTCAGGCTGGAGAGATAAAGAGAAGAGATGGTGGTACCCAGCAGGAGTGGTACAGCTGGGGCTGCCAGGTGGAAACAGAGCTATGGAGGAGTCTGCTTACCGGAAACTGGGACCATTGAGGACACGCAGCACTGCCAGGGAAGCTGCCTGTAGCAGAGAATGAGTGGAAGAAAATACCTTGATTTGTACCTTCCTCCTTCTTGCCAGTTTCCTATTCCTTTCTCCCACTAGCTGGCAAGGGAGTCTAGGAATATGTTTTGCAGGGGTCAGCTCCCTGTAATACAGAACAGATAAAGGAAAAGACGGGAAATGGATGGGAGAGCCAATGGGCAAATAACGAGCAGAAGAAAATGCAGGGATGTTAAGGGGCAACCGGAAAAGACAAGTCTGGAGGAGCTTTAAGCGGCTCGATATGGCTGGATGGCAGGTGGACCCTGGAAACTGGTGGAAGAGGTTAGACAGGTAATCAGTTCTGGGTCATGAATGGCCGTGATCATCCTAAGAAGTTTGCGTTGTTTTGTTTTGTTTTGTTGTTTTGTTATCAAGATGATGCAAACCATTGAAGATTCTGGTGTGATCGTATGCCTATGTGTACATATGCAAAAGGTTTTGTTAAAATCAAAGTAAAACAGGTACAACAGTAAAGGGCTTAGCTGCAAAGCAACATTCTGCACATCTCTTTTTCTGTACCCATTTTTATTTCACAAACCAATCGCTTTAATCACTTTAGTTTTAGTTCTATTTGTGGTTTTATTGGGAAGTTTAAATATGTTGCTTATTCCATTATGCCGTTTTCTGTATTTTAAAACATTAGACAGTATATTTGACCATTCCTCTACTATAGAAGATAAGGGCTTAGTTTGCTTTAGCTAAACTCCATTTCTTTCTTCTTCTCCCAATTTTTGATAAGTACATTAATTGTTTTTAGTGATTATGTTTTTGTTTTACCTTTTGGAGTGTCAAATGTTAATACTTTTTGTTCGAGCAATGTTTAACAGTATCTCTTGAAACCCCCTTCATCTTGTGAAGTAAGAATGTGAATGCTCCCTTATCCCTTTTTGCAGCTCGTTACCTGCTTCTATCTCCCAACCTTTGCCAGATTTAAATTCACTTATTAGCCTAGCAAGAAATTAGATATTTATAAGCTGAATTCAGGGAAATTAAATCTACCTGTATAATATAAAGTGGTGAAATCATTCAAGTCTTTCTGACACTATAGTCCACTTTATTTGCCCCTATTCTCCATCCCATAATGGAGTGTGAATTATTCCTAGATGCAGTGCTGTGTTGGAAACACAAGTGATGTGATTACAAACCATATCCTTACTAAAATAATGTCTCTATTATTATTTCTAGAAATAGGTGGTCAAATAGGCAAAACGATTTCACTAGCATTGAAATAATAAAAATTATTTTCCTAAAGAGTCAACTTAAGGGGAAAGTTAGCTTAAATCTAAGTTCATATCTAAATGATGAAATAATAACTTGAAACTGATCTGTCTTTGGGAAAATAAACAGAGTCCTTCACAAATAGAAAGGAGAACCATCTGCATGGTTATACCTTTCTGTACGTAATTGATGAGGCCTTAAAAAGTTTTGTGCTGATCATATGCTTATAAACAGAATTGTATTGCTGGATCATTAACAGACCTCACTATTCAAAATAATTCCATGATGAATCATTTATAAAGCACAGAATTCTTTTATGGCACAAATAATTATCTTCGGTTTATTTTTCAGTCAATCCAAATTTTCACATATTGGGTTTGCTTAACTCACGACACAGCTGTGTTTATGGAGAAAACTGAACTCTTATAGATGAGTAACATTATCATCATTTATTTTCTCCAGACTATGAGGGATAGGCAAAGATGACAGCTATGATCCTTAAGGCTTGCCAAGAGCTTACCAGAGTGATCTTTTATAAACATGCTATGGATATTTTCCCTAAGATACACACATTTTCATTTCCTTCAAAATAGTTTCCATGAAGGCTGAGCCAGGAAGAAAAGAGAGATAAGGCTGTGCTGTCCACCTCTATTTGCCCCCGTCCTCCTTCCTTCACACAGCCTCACCTCTAAGCTTAAGAGCGAGGTCTTCAGTATTTCTAAGAATTAGCAGTGACCGCGTTCCACAGCCTCTTCCGTAGCCCCATATGGCTCTGGACTTTTTATGGGGTCATCGGTCTTCAAATAATGTGACTCCTGGCTACCTAGGTTAAATACATTTAGCTTAATAAACACAGAAGATTGATCTGGTATACTAAGGCAGATCATAGTGTTGAGCAATTTGTAATTTCTGAGAATGGCTTAGAGAAAACATTCTTATAGGAAAAAAGTTCCCAGTAATGTACAATAATTTCTGTGAATTGAGTCTAAAAGACATTAATCCAATAAAAGAAAGATAAAGTATTTTTTGTAACATAATAAAAGGTAAAGAATAAAAGTAGCCAACCGAAGAGGAAGGCAAAATTATGTACCGCATGAGATATTAGGTCGCCATTATACAGATAACGATGATGACTAAGGAGCAATAAGGAAATGCTTATGAATGGCATCTGTAGACTCATTACAGTGATGTAAGGAGATGAACATCGATAGACAAGTACTAGAAAAGAACACACACAAGTTTTGTTAGGAAGGATCAATTATAAGTAATATTTCTGTAATGTCACAGTATTTTTAATGCTTTATATGATCTTTATGATTAAAAAAAGAAGAAATACTTTAAGTAGCTTTTTACAATATGATTTTTAAGGGAAAAAATTAAAAGGAAAGGAATTACTTCTGAATTCTGAGAAGCAAAGCTATCCTAAATGAATTACTTCAGCTTTTGAATATGTCATTCCTTGTTTATGATTGCAAGTATATTTCGGTAAGTGCAGAATTTTCCCATTGATGAATTCTTGCTGAACAGAACCTAATAGAAAGCTTAGGGAGAAAACTGGAAGGAAGATCTTCGGGAGCTGAGGATGATCATATAAATGAATGGTCTAGAATGTCAGGAAGGCGTAGGGGAGAATGAGGGAGAAAAAGGGAGGCAGGAATGATTATTTATGAAATACCTACAGTTTGCTAGGTTCTTTTCACATACGTATGAATCACTTAGTACCAGCTACAAAGGAGAGTCTCATGGCATAACTATTGCTGCTGCTTTTGTTAACCCTCTAAGAAGTTGGTATTTGTAAAACTCTATAATTGATTCTACAAATTCAGGGTACAAACGCATTCACATCTCCTTACTTTTCTTACATGCCTTATTAAGACCACTATTTCTCCCGGAGATCTGCCCTTCTCTTGAATTATCCTTTACCACAGGGCAAGAGGAGATGGCCAAACAAGCTTTCCCTGAATGATATGATTTCTATATAGAGCAGTGGGGTGTTTTTTTCTGCGATTGAATGAAAATTATGGATGCACTCCTTCCTAAGAACACACATATTGACATATGAGAAATAAGTGTGCCTATTGTATCAGGAGGTGTGCTTTGGCCTCCGAGCTGAGAATACCTGATCTAGGGATAGTGACAGCAGTTATATAGCTGATATCCAGTGGGTGGTGGACTCCAATGATGTGGATGAAAACTGCACTCACAGTGTAAAACTTCCCTTTTCTCCTAACACTCTGTCCTCCAAGAGCCTCTGCAAAGGTCTGAATCCACAGAGAGCACTAAGGGAGGAGGAATCCTTGAAGAAAAGAGGTCACGCCCAGCTGGGGCAGAGGGGATGATTGGATCTCAGATCAAGTGCAGAGTTTTGATGATTCTGTTTGGGACTATATGCTCTAATATTTTAATTGAAGTTTGTTTGGAACTGAAAGAGACCAAAAGATATGTTCAAGATGGGGTCTATTCAGAAAAAAAGACATTATACAGGGAAATATTACCCGTAAATCAATTTTAAAAGGAATAATGAAAGATAATAACAAACTTTCATTTTGATATACTTGTACTATCCATGTACACTATGAATATACATATATGAATACATGTAATATATAAATCTATATGTTTGTATATACACTACACTATATCTACAGGTATATGTGTATGTATGTTATATACGTAATTTAACATACTGATTGCCAGAATTATGCTAGTTTCTCAATATACATTATTTTATTGACTCATAGTAATCCAATGACATAGGCACTGTATTGTCTCTAATTTACAAATTAGCAAACTGAATCACAGAGAAATGAAGCTACTTACCTAAAGTCACATAGCTCATATGTCACATTTTAAACATAAGCAGTCTGAATTCAGAGTTGGTTTCCTTAACATCTAGAATCTTACCAGCTTGAATTACTTTCTTTTGCTCCCCTCTTGGAAAGTTGATCATCACTACCGCCTACATCACTAAGGCATATTCCACTTAGAAGGCAGAGTGGACAGAATTGCCCCGCAGGCATTTTCATATGAGAGCGTTATCCAAGTTAGGCTCTTGGGCCACACTGTGTCTTCACAGAAAAACACACGAGCATAGATCCAAATGCAGTGATAGTCTTTAGGCCATCTATTTATAGGACAAGCACTGTGAGCATTTTATGGCTGCCCAGATCATTGGCAGAAATTCAGCTAAATAGATAAAGCTATACCTAGACATGTATAGCCAATTTGAATATTTATCTTACCTAGATAAAAAATACCTTAATGATGGAAATTAAACTCTTTGAATGCCATGAAGTATAAACATTGTGAGAAATTTAGTCCATTCTGAGACATTTGCATTTCTTAGTCAACTTTGTTGTAAAGGATTTCATATACTATATATTATGTGCTTGCTTACAACTGCAAAAAACAAGTACTTCTCTTTAGAATATCAGGATAATTATCTCGTATTTTTCTCAGGCTTTAGCCCAAAATTCATAATCAGTAGGCAGAGTCTCATTCAATGTCTTGTGTTTTTTCTTGTCCGCTTTCCTGGCTGGGCTGTAATCTCTCTGAAAGCAAGAACCAGTCAGTGTTGTCCCCTTACTGTGTCCTGAGTTTTTAGGAGAGTACCTAACATAGGGTAGGATGCAGTCAACATTTTTGAATGCACAGATGAACTAGAATAAAGGCTACCGTTCTGTGGTGGTTAATCTTAAGTGTCAACTTGGCTGGGCTACAGTGCCCAAATGTTTGGTCAAACACCAGCCTAGATGTTGCTGTGAAGGTATTTTTAAGATGTAATCAACATTTAAATCAGTAAGCAGATAAAACAGATGACCCTCCATAATATGGGTGATCTTATCCATTTAGTTGAAGGCCTTAAGAGAAATAGCTGAGACCCCCTGAGGAAGAAGGAATTCTACCTCCAGATTTTCTTCAGACTCAAGATTGCAACAACTCTTCCCTGGGTCTCTAGCCTGCTGATCTTCTCTGCAAATTTTGGACTTGCCAGCTCCCACAATCACATGAGCCAGTTCACTAAAATAAATTTTTCTCTCTCCATCTCTCTCTCTCTCTCTCCCTCTCTCTCTCTTACACACACACACACACACACACACACACACACACACACACACACACACACACAATTGGTTCTGTTTCTCTGAAGAACCCTGCCTAATACATAGGTCTTTTATTCTTAGTCCTTCCAGGTCATGACACAACATTTAAGGGTCCACCTAAGGTCATGCAAAAGTATGGCTCCTGGCTTCTTGGTAGATATGGCCGCCGCACTGGCAGTTCAGCTGGGGACACTCACATGGAATCTGAATCCAGGCTCACTGCTCATCATGTTGCCTGTTTTCTCACCCAGGACTGTGTAAATACTAGCTTCCTAGGTTGTGAAAGGAGAGGTTAAATGAGCATTTTTACCTCTTGTGAGCTTCTTCTAGCAGCCAAACCACCAACTTGGGGTTCCAGATTACAAATCCAATCTGTTCCATATGAAAGATACTTTGGCTGCACTGCCATGTCTCAAGCCAATCTTTCAATCATTTTATTCTCTAATCCAGTTTGTATGGCTGTACCTGGCTAATTCACCTTCTAATTTCCATATCAGCAGCCAATTATGTGGATTGCTCTGCTACAGCCAAAAGATTTAAGTCAATTTATAGCATTAAAGGTAACTGAAGCCAAATCAAATCACAATTGAGGCTTATTGTTTATATTTCAACATTTGAAGAGTTGTTAAAAAAAAAGCCATTTTGACAGATGGAAACAAGGCAATGACTAAAAACAGACCAGGGAGTGTGTTGATGGTGTTTTTTTTGTTTTGTTTTTTGGTTTGTTTTTTTTTTATTTAAAAAAAAGCCAAATTGTCTAAGAAATGTTTCTAAATTGAGTGCTTTAAATAGAAAACAATCCATCAGTCCAATCAGGGATTGCAGATGTTGCCAACTCCTTGTCATTTTCACCAACTGAGAACCAGCAGATTAAATTAAAAAGAACATATAAATATTGTGGCTTCATGGGTATTCAAAATATACTTGAGAGAAATGACCATAAAATGTGATTTTGAACTCAGATTGGATGGGACAAGTAGGCAGATAACAGAAATGTTGTGTGTTGCAGAGCATGCATTTGGGTGCAGGTTTGTTAGGATGGAATGGTGGTAGCTGAACTGCAAGGACAATAAGATAGGAGGGGCAGTTTAGGAAGCAGGGGTTAGGAGCTTACAGTATTATCAATAAGAGGCTGGCAAAGTAATTAAAATGAATGAAACACTGTGCATGTCCTTATACTCGGAATCTGGCTGTATCATGCATTTTAATACATTTATTAGAACTGTGTATTTCTAATTTCTAATACAAATTCCTAATTGTTCCATGTTACAACACATTTCCCAAAGCAGTTAAAATGGAGCTTCCCCTCCAAATTCACCCACTATGGCCAAGCAAGTCAGTTATAATGGTGGCACAACAAGCGACAAGCTTGTTAGAAAAAAGCCAATTAGGGCCGGGTGAGTGGCACATTGGTTAGGAGTTGGCTTGGGATGCCAGCTCTGAGCAGCAGGGCCCCGGTTCGGATCCCACATGAGGGCCAGTGATGCTGCGCCCTCTACAGCTAAGATGGTGAACAACAGCTCTACCTGAAGCTGGGCTGCCGTGAGTTGCCGGCAATGGCATAGGCTGCAGTGGGGCTGGCCTGCAGCGGGCGTAAGTTTTTGTGAGCTGCCCTCCAATGGCCGGCGAATGACTGCCTCACCTGGGAAGAGTGCAATGATAATATCAACATAGGCCAGTGAAACAACGTCCTCCACAACTACACTGAAGAACAAAAGGACAGCAACTTGTCTGTTCCCCTTCCCCAATTCCCCAATGCTATTGGCCTCCCCCAATTCCCCAATAAAATCTTAAAAAAAGACACACACATTATAATGGTCTCTTACTGGAAAATCAATGTGTCTAAATTCTGGTTAATATTTTAGGTGACATCTCTTCCAAATTCTCTGTTGTAAGCAGGATGTTCTTCTATCAATGACAATCACTAATAGGCCTCCTTCTTCCCAGATTCACTGCATGTCAACACAAAAAATAAATAAATAAAATTCTGTATTTTTTCTTTGTTTTGGGAGTTTATCCTCTAGACTACCCAGGATTAGTAATGGTGTCATGCTCAAAGCCTAGGACCACACGGAGATGTCACTGGGGCTCCTGCAAAGAAGAAAGAGGATGAGTGAACTTGGTTCTTGTTTCTCCACTTCCTGTTTCAACCAGAGAGATGGCTTATTACGTCCTGATGATCAATTTAAGAATTTGTTTGAAAAAGGTTTCTACTGCTCTCAAGAAAAAAATATTGTTTTGAAAAATGATGCCCTAGGTTATTTTTTTTTAATTAAAGTTTATTGGGGTGACAATTGTTTGTAAAGTTACAGGGGTTTCGCGTGTACAATCTGTGATACATCATCTATATGTCATGTTGTGTGTTCACCACCCAGAGTCAGCTCTCCTTCCACCACCATATATTTGATCCTCTTTACCCTATACCACCCCCTTCCCCACTTACCCTCCAGTAACCACTGAACTATTGTCTGTGTCTATGAGTTTCTGTTTCTTTATTTGTTTGTCTTGTTCCTCTGTTGTTTTCAGTTTTATATCCCACAGATGAGTGAAATCATATGGTTCTCTACATTTTCTGTCTGACTTATTTTGCTTAGCATAATAGTTTCAAGATCCATCAATGTTGTCCCAAATGGCACTATTTCATCTTTTCTTATGGCAGAGTAAGTATTCCATTGTGTATATATACCATATCTTCTTTATTCAATCATCTATCGAAGGACACTTTGGTTGTTTCCATGTCTTAGCCACCATAAATAAAGCTGCAATGAACATCAGAGCACATATATCTTTACAGATAAATGTTTCTAGAATTTTTGGGTAGATATCCAGGAGAAGGTTTGCTAGGTCATATGGTAATTCTATTTTTAATTTTTTAAGGGCCTCCACACTGACTTCCATAGTGGCTGCACCAATCTGCATTCCCACCAACAGTGTATGAGGGTTCCTTTTTCTCCACAGCCTCTCCAACATTTGTTATTATTTGTCTTGTTGATGATAGTCATTCTAATTGGTGTGAGGTGATAGCTCATTGTGGTTTTTATTTGCATTTCTCTGATGATTAGTGATGTTGAGCATTTTTTCATATGTCTATTGGCCATCTGTATGCCGTCTTTGGAGAAATGTTTATTCAGGTCCTCTGCCCATTTTTTAATTGGTTTGTTTTCTTTTTTTTGTTGTTGAGTTGTATGAGTTCCTTCTATGTTTTGGATATTAGCCCCTTATTGGAGGCTTTGTTTGCAAAAGTCTTCTCTCATTCATTGGGTTGCCTCTTTATTTTGTTGATGGTTTCTTTTGTTATACAGAAGCTTTTTAATTTGATATAGTCCCATTCATTTATTTTAGCTTTTACTTCCCTTGCCTTTGAGGTCTAATTCATAAAATTCTCTTTGAATCCGAGGTCCATAAGTTTAGTACCTATGTTTTCTTCTATGCAGTTTATTGTTTCAGGTCTTATGTTTAGGTCTTTGATCCATTTTGAGTTAATTTGGGTACATGGTGACAGATAACAGTTTAGTTTAATTCTTTTGCACATGGCTTTCCAATCTCCCTGGCACCATTCATTGAAGAGGCTGTCTTTTCTCCATTGCATGTTTTTTACTTCTTTGTCTAAAATTATCTGTTCATATTTATGTGTGTTTATTTCTGGGTTTTCAATTCTATTCCATTGGTCTGTGAGTCTGTTTTTCTGCCAATACTATGCTGTTTTGATTATTGTTGCTCTGTAGTACAAGCTGAAGTCAGGGAGTGTGAAACCTCCAACACTGTTCTTTTTTCTTAGGATTGCTTTGGCTATTTGGGGTCTTTTGTGATTCCATACAAATATGAAGATTTTTTTGTTCTATTTCTTTACAAAATGCCATTGGGATTTTGATGGGGATTGCATTAAATCTGTATATTGCTTTGGGTAATATGGCCATTTTAACTATGTTGACTCTTCCAATCCATGAACACAGAATGTCTTCCCATCTTTTTGTGTCTTTTTCAATTTCCTTTAAAAATGTCTTATAGTTTTCAGTATATAGGTCTTTCACATCCTTGGTTAAGTTTGTTCCTAGGTATTTTATTCTTTCTGTTGCAATTGCAGGAGGAATTGTTTTTTTATTTCTGTTTCTGAGATTTCATTATTAGTATATAGGAATGCAGTGGACTTTTGTATGTTGATCTTGTATGATCTTGTAGCTGGCAACTTTACTGTATTCGTTTATTGCTCCTAATAGCTTTCTGGTGGAGTCTTTAGGGGGATTTTCCATATATACCATCATGTCATCTGCAAAAAGTGACAATTTAACTTCTTCATTCCCAATTCAGATGTCTTTTATTTATTTCTCTTGCCTGATTGCTCTGGCTAGGACTTCCAATACTATGTTGAAAAGCAGTGGTTATAGGGGACAGCCCTGTTTTGTTCCTGAATGTAGAGTGAAGGGCTTCAGTTTTTCACCATTAGTTACTATATTAGCTGAGGGTTTGTCATATATGGCCTTTATTATGTTAAGGTATTTTCTTTCTATACCCATTTTATTAAGTGTTTTAATCATAAATGGATGTTGTATCTTATCAAATGCTTTTCCTGCATCTATGATATAATCATATGATTTTTATCCTTTATTTTGTTTATGTGGTGTATCACATTGATCAATGTGTGTATGTTGAACCATCCTTGCACCCCTGGAATAACCCTACTTGATCATGATGTGTAATCTTTTTAATGTATTTTTGTATTTGATTGGCTAAGATTTTTGCTTCCATATTCTCAGGTTGTGACCTGCACCCTTGAAGTGGGGAGTAATGTGAAGTTCTACATACAAATTCAGGAACAATTTTGTTTTCAGGGATGAAACATTGCAAATCTGTGATTATACTTATGCAATACTTGTGCATTAATTACACTGAATTTGAACACGTAACAAAAAGAGTATTCTTGATCTAATTTGTGTCTTCAGAGCTAGACGAAGGTACATTCATTTCTGCTTCATGTTTCATTTGTCAGGTGCTTAGGAAATTGCAGATTTATTTAGAAGGTGTTTCATGGAGTTTCTGACTTGTGTGAGTTTGAAGAATCAGTATTCTTGTACACGTCTTTTCTCTACATGCTCTCCAGTACTCTTAGTGTTGTGTGACAGTGCAGTGTGTGGGTGAATGAAAAAAGCTCTCATGGCATTTGCTGTGAAATATGACCCTTACATTTTTTTGCCACTCTTTTGAAGGCGACTAAAAAAAAAAAAGAACTTTACATCTATAGCAGGCAGAATAAGCCATCCCCCCACCCCCAAAGATGTCCACATCTTAATCCCTGGAACCTATGAATATGTTGCCTTACTTGGCAAAGAGACTCTGCAGATGTGATTAAGAACCCTGAATTTGGGAGATTATTCTGAATTATCTGGGTGGGCCCAATGTAATTACAAGGGTCTTCATAAGAGGAAAGCAAAAAGGTCAAAGTGAGAGGGACATTTGTAGATAATACCTTACTGACTTTGAAAATGGAAGGAACCATGATCCAAGGAATGCAGCCAGACTCCAGAAACTGGAAAAGGCAAGAATGCAGATTTTTTTTTTCCCCACAGCTGACACCTTCATTTTAGCTCAGTGAGATTAACTTGGGATTTCTGATCTCTAGAACTGTAAGATAATAAATTAGAGTTGTTTTAAACCATTATATTTCTGCTAATTTATTATGGCATTACTGGAAACTAATTCAATGCCCATTAGAATTGCAAAAATTGGCAGGTGGATAGCATCAAATATTTGCAAAAATGTGAACAGGTGGGAAGTTTATATGCTGCTTGTGAAAGTATGGCCTTGTATACTCATTCTGGAAAGCAGTTTGAAAGTGCTTAGTAAAATTAAGTATATGTTTATTCTATGATCCAGAGATCCTACTGCTGGATACATATCCCAGAGAAATAATCTCATATAGTTCCATAAAGATAGTCATGTTCAAGGATATTTGTACAGCATCATTGGTGCTAGTGGAAAAATGGAAGAAATCTGGTTTATAAGATAAGGGAGGGATATGTACATTGGTGAAATACTGTGAATCAGTTATAATCATCAAGGTAAATTATATCTATATCTATATATCTATATCTATATCTACACCTATATCTATCTATCTTCCAAATAAAATATTAAGTGAAAAAAGGCAAGATACAGAAGATTTATTTCTCGTACTATTTATAGAACACACACAAAAAAACTATTGATTTATTTAATTCAATTATGTGATGATCACAATCAATTTACAGAATGGCCTCATGGGGATTTATTTTACTCTGTGGATTATAATCCAATACTATTGTCATTTGTTTACTTGCTCAAATTGTTCCATTCTTCGCCTTCATGAGCGCTTTCAGGTTGGCTCCTGTACCACATTTATTTTTAACTGAATTAAATTGTTTATATGTTTACCACAATCTTTTTAGAATATTTACTTGAAATTTGATCATATTACAAAAGAAGGAGGAGAAGGAAGATGAGGAAGAAGCAGCAAACAAGCAAGCAAAACATTTTGGCTTAGCATGTTTTTGGAGAAGTAATGATGTCATGAATTAAATATTAACTGAAATCAAATGCTTAATCATAATAATATTACATCCCCCTCCTCTTTAATTAAGTTTTATCTCTAATACCTTGGGGACTCTTAACACGTTATGCATGGCTCATCTTTGAGGCTGAAGGCGGTAGCAGACATCCATCCCCATGAAAGACAGAAGAGGGAAGGGTACCTTGCAGTAACTCTTAGGACTTGCTCATAAGCACAAGTGAGCCAACTCCTGGGATTCCCAGACATAACTTAGTGTGTGTGTGTGTGTGTGTGTGTGTGTGTGTGTGTGTGTGTGTGTGTGCACAAGCTTTCATATGCTTGTTGCACATGTGCATGCAATCACATAAGTATGGGTAAGGCAAAGGGGTAAAAGCGGCAGAAGTTATAGAGTCAGGAGGAAGCAACATTAAGCAAAACAAAGATACTTTTGTTTCCCAATATTAGCATTGTCTCGCATAGCACTGTAATGTGGACCCCAACCATAATGAAAGGGCCTTACTAGAAGATACCTAATTTAGGGTCTGGAAACTCTTTTCTCTCCCCACTGGCCTTAGTTGCTTCTGGCTCCTTAATCCACAATTGACCATTCACTGTTCCCTGAGCACCCCTTCCCCTTGGTTTCCAGGGTACCACACACTCCAATTCTTGCTCCTGCCTCTCTGGCCATTCCTTCTCAGTGTCTTTTACTGGTTCCTTCCCATAGCCCCCACTCTAAATGGTGAAGTGTCCCAGGACTCAGTAAGGACTGAGGTCTTCACTAACATGCATGTCATCTCTTCTTTGTCTATACTCCTTTCATTGCTGATTTTGTCCATCTCAGGGCTTGAAATCCCACCTGTACACTGACAATTCCCTAATGTATGTCCCCAGCCTGGACCATTTCCCTGAGCTCTACACTTGTGTATCAGATTTCCTACTTATCATCTTCTTTTGGATATCTAAGAGGCATGTGAAAATTAACAGGTGCAAGACCTAACTGTTGCTTCCCCCTTCCCCTCCACCCAACCACCACCACATCACCCTGCCTGGCCCTCTGCCAGGTCACTGTAAGGAAATGAAAATGCCAGTTGCCCAAGTCAACATCTTTTGCATTATCTTGACTCCTCTCTTTTTCCACACTCCAGAAACAATCCACCAGCCCGTCTTTATAAGTTACACATTCAAAATATATCCTGAGGTTTTTTTATTTCTTAACACCTCAATCTCACCGCCTCGCCTGAATTATAATAACAGCCTCCTAACTTGTCTCTTTGCACACTGACCCCTGGAGAATGTCCTCAACAATCATCTTTTTTTTTTTTAGCTGAGCCATCCTGCTACCTGTTGGCAGCTCAGCGGCTGCTCAGCTCAGGCTGGACTCGAACCACTGTTGCTCAGAGCTCAAACTCTTGAGTGAGCTCTTAACCAACTGAGCCACTCGGCCGGCCCTTTCCTCAACAATCATCTTTTAAACTTATGTCAGCTTGTATCACTTCTCTGTTCAAAAAAACGTTCCAGTGGTTCCCAGAGTAGATTCCCACCTTTACAACAACCTAAAGCCCTTGACGTTGTACACCCTTCCACTCCCCTTCACTTCTCTGATGTCATCTACTAGTGTTCTCCAGTCACACTGACCCTGATCCTTTCTTTTTTTAAAAGATTTTTATTGGGGAATTGGGGGATGTGAACAGAGCTGGGGAATTAGGGGAAGGGGAACAGACAAGTTGTTGTCCTTTTGTTCTTCAGTCTAGTTGTGGAGGACGTTGCTTCACTGGCCCAAGTTGGCACCATCATTGCACTCTTCCTGGGCGAGGCAGATCAGTCGCTGGCCTCTGGACAGCCGCTCACGGCAGCTGCTGGCCGCTCACATTGGCTGCTGGCTACACACGGTAGCCCATGGCAACCCATTGCCACAGGGGCTGCAGCCTACGGCGTCGCTGGCGACTCACAGCAGCCCAGCTCCAGGTTGAGCTGTTGTTCAGCATATTGGCTGTAGAGGGCAGTGTCACTGGCCCTCATATGTGGGATCCGAACCGGGGCCCTCTGGCGTCCCAAGCCAGTTCTTAACCAATGCGCCACTCAGTCGGCCCCCTGATCCTTTCTTGAACCCACTAAGTACATTCATCCTTCAAGGCTGTCACATTTGCCAGTTCCTCTGCTTGGATGCCATTTCCCGAGGTGGGCGCTGCTCTCTCTGCCCTTTCAGGTTTTTGTCCATGTGCCACCTGCTCAGTGATGTGTTTCATCATAATACATTTGCAGCCACTTTCCACACCAGGAACTCACTCTCTCCTTTCCCTTTTTTATTTTTTTCCATAGCATGTATAAACATCTAGCATACTATGGATTTTACGTTTCTGTTTATTTTGTCTTCTCTAACTAGAAAGCAACATCCATGGAGCCAGGGATGTTGACTGTTATTTCCCTTGAACCCAGATCAGTGTGTCTGGCACATTAAAAGTGTTCAGTACCTCATAGGTGATTAAATGAACTGAATGAAAGAAGAAATGAATTTCTTTGGTACTTTACCAGTCACAAATGGGCAGGTAGTAATACCTCTCTGTTGAAAACAGCTCCATGTTTGTCAAGGTCGATTCATGTTAAAACACCACTCCTTGCAAGGGGCTTTCCTCTCCTTGGCCTCTGGCCAAGGAAGGAAGCCTGGACTTAATGGCCGTTGCAGTGACAGGACGATGTCCAGAAAAAGGGAAGAAAGTGGCAGGAAGAGGAAGTGGGCAAGCACGGAAGAAACCCCTGGCCCTCCATGCAGACAATGCACTCCGGAGGCTACTGTGACAGTCTGCAAACCGTTTCCAGTAGGGCTCTAGTTTAGTAGCCAAGGGTAATCTGAATAAAAGGAATAAGGCTGGTTATTCACTTTCTAATTGCCATTCGCACAACTTTTTCCTAATTGCATTTTCCATAGACAATTTGTGCCAACATGAACATTCCACTAATGATGCTGGCAAGACGGTTTGTCAAACACTGACACCTAGTGAATGTTACTATACAGACCTTGTTCTGGGCTCTGTTTCAGGTCCAAGAAATTCCATAGACATTCAGTTTAGGAGGCAGTCAAACCTCATTCACCTACTTTGAGTATTAGACTTGGCAGAGTTTGACTCCGAAGTGGCGCTCCCTCTCATTACCGGGCCCGGCACATGAGTGAGCATATGCCCTAGGAATGCTGGTGAAAATTTTAATCTAAGAAAAACAACCAGGACAGAACTCCTGCAAAATTACCCAGAGAGCCTCTCAAGTGAAATATAAATATTGCATTTTTGTCCACTGCCATCCATGGTGTGTGCTACGCGCCACACTCTGCTCCTTCAGGGAAGGGGTGAGAGGAACTCGGCCTTCAGCTCCTGACTGGAGTCACGGGGCTCGCTCTGTGATAAGAGTGTCTGAGAACCTGAGAACTGGCACTTCAGAGGGACTCTCCACCAACTGGTGTGATATAACGGAGGGATTTCAGACCTAGGGAGAGACAGGGACTTTGTGAGGTGTGATGTTAGCTGAAAGGAGCATGGAAACACACAGCTAGGGAACAGACGCGACTCCACCTGGGAGTGACGCTACACTTACTTACTAAACCTCTCTCCAGTTTACGATGCTATTGAGAAGAGAGGTCGCCAAGGCCCATGGTTTTTGAGGAGGAGTAAGTGAGACGTGCCAGGAAAGAGTCTCATACACTGCAGTGTCCTGTGCTTTCCTTTCTGCTCCCTGGGAATCACACAGCAGAAGGCCGGGCCAAGCTTCAAACCAGGTTTGCATTAAAGTTCAGTGTTATGTTCCTATCACTGTCTTGGTTGCAAATGTGCTCTGAGATGGAGAAAGCATGGAGCAGAAAGGATGTGCCACCATCTCCCCCTCCGCTTCTCACAGCTTGGGACCTGAGCTCATAAAATCCACACTGACTCTGTCTAAAGCGAGAAGAAAGATCTCGGGGTCCCAGCCTACAAGCCTGCATGTTTGTATGGAGCGTGCTCTCACTTGCTTTTCTGAAGCCCAGAAGTACTTGTCATTCAGACTAAGAGGCAGGCTCTTACCCAGATCACTTAGGTTCAGGACCCTGCTGCCCCTATTAGTTGTATGGCCCTCTCTCTGCCTTGGTTACCCTATCTGTAAAAATAAGGATGAAACAGCACTTACCCCATAAGGTCGCTGTGAGAAATGTATAAATATGCTGGCGGTGCCAAAAACATGTATACACATGACTTGTGTTCATCTTTTGTTATCAGTATATATTAAGTATTACAAATTTAATACAGTTTTTTCCTTTCTTAAAATGTGTATACGTTTTTTGGCACCCTGTGTGTGTGTGTGTGTGTGTGTGTGTGCGTGTAATAATATTATTAATTACTATGATGTGAGGAAATCAGTGGAGGGTAATGTGTGGAATGCTTCCTAGAGAAAGAAGATATGCTTGATGTAATATCAGCACTAGGCTTGTTTTTGGCTTATGCGGTTTTGTTCTGGTTTGGCAGCTTAGATTACGTTACTGTCCAGTTCTTTGCAGAGTCTAGCTGCTTGAAGTTTCATCTTACTCTTGAATATACAGCAGCGACCCTATATGAACGTCTGAAAGAGACTGACACTTGGCTTATGCTCTTCCTTCCCCTCCCCTCCGCTCTCCTCCACTCCTCTCCCCTTCTCTCCCTCCTCTTCCTCTTCCTCTTTCTCCCTCACTCATTCTCATTCTCTATCTCTTTCTCTCCCTCCCCCTCTCCCTTTCCCTTTTCCTGGTCCTTCTCCCGCGCCCTTCACTCTCTAATGAAAAGCTGAATTTTTCCTTTCATGGCATTCTGCCTGCATCCTCCACCCCTTTGTCTGTATTTTGCCCTGAAATCTCTCACCATCTACAGGAAATAACACGTGTGTGCATACATGCATGAATATGTGTGTGTGTGTGTGTGTGTGTGTGTACTGGCATTTCTTTGTGGACTTCAATTTGAAATGCCTTCAAAATCAGGGCTGTGCTTTCTTCACTCAGGGTTTGTCTCAGGTGGCAAGAAAGTCCACGGTAGCTTCCTGGGCTCCTCACAGCTACCTTAACAGCTAACCACAAGATTGGAAATTTGTATATTAACAACTCTATTGATTGTTTTTCATTTCAGTGGCTTTATTTTTTTCATTTTGTAGATATTTTATTTAATTTTTGTTCATCAATCTGCTATTTTTAAAAGTATATATCTTTGTTTTATTTTTACTTCATTTTTATTCCTTGAAACAGTAATTTTTTAAAAAATTAAAGTTTATTAGGGTGACAATTGTTAGTAAAGTTACATGGGTTTCAAATGTACAATTCTGTAATACATCATCTATATATCACATTGTGTGCTCACCACCCAGACTCAGTTCTCCTTCCATCACCATATATTTGACCCAGTTTACCCTCATCTACCGCCCCCCTCCCCACTTACCCTCTGGTAACCACTATTGTCTGTGTCTATGAGTTTTTGTTTCTTCATTTGTTTGTCTTGTTCCTTTGTTGTTTTCAGTTTTATATTCCACGTATGAGTGAAGTTATATGGTTCTTGACTTTTTCTGACTTATTTTCCTTAGCATAATAATCTCAAGATCCATCCATGTCGTCACAAATGGCAGTATTTCATCTTTTCTTATGGCTCAGTAATATTCCATTGTGTATATATACCACATCTTCTTTATCCAATCATCTGTTGAAGGGCACTTTGGTTGCTTCCATGTATTGGCGACCATAAATAAAGCTTTTATTCTACTCCAATGTATTTTTGAGACAAATAAGCAACAGAGCAGACAAAATAAAACCCCAGATTTAATTATTAAATAGAGAATTCTTGTTTTCTTTTATTTGGTTTGATTCCTAGGATGATTTTATTATATGAATGTAACAGGATAATAAGGATCTCAAGGCTCCAAATATGAAAAGCAAAGTATAACCTGACCTCACAAGAAATGGAACTTGTATCAGTGCAGTGACACGGTCTCTCACGCATGGCTTCTCTTCTTCTCTCTGGCTTTTCTATTCCTTCCCACAGTTACCCCATAATCTTCATTTTCTCATGGTATCCTATTCACAGCTTGTTGTAACCCATTTGAATTGACCAGGTCCTCTTTACCTCATGCAAATTCTTGTAGTATTTTGGCACCTGCCCATCCTCATGACTGCTGCAGGCTCTTGGCTTCCCAATTTCAAATTTCTGAGAGGAGTCTGATGTGATGATGATTTTGAGTTCAGTAATCTGGGCGAGATATGTTGATTCACTGGTAATGAATGCACAAGAAGCTCCACTTCTGGCATGGCCGTGTGAAGAGCTCCGAGGCCCCACTCCCCAGCAAAACTGGTGAAAATTATTTTTTTAAATCCCAACCATTTAAAGCTTCTGGAAATAGTCCTAAGGGCATACATCAAGTGAAGAAATATTTATTCAAGAAAACCTGCTAATACTTGGTAATAACAATGAAAATATGTGTCATTTGAACCACAATCTGCTCCCTGCATCCCAGCTCAGCATGATGTAAACTGTACTCCAGATAGGTGCAGCCGAGAACACAGGGCTTTCTCTTCTCCCAGCTCCTGTCAGAGGCTACAATATGGTCCCAGAAGGAGCAGCATGTCAGCACTTCTCATTATACTCTCAGTTACATCTTGCAGAGGCTAAGCTCTGGGCAAGTTCTGTTGAGAACTGGGGGCTGTCTTCTTCCTCCTAGCCTCCACTCGTGGGACAAGAGTGCTACTTTAGATGCAGTGAATATACTGGGGCCCTATTACCTTTGCCCTGCTCATAAGACAGAGGACCCACATCACAAGTGGCAGCTGAGACCTGAGCCTAGTGTCCTGAACTCCTACCTTCCTGCCATATGTCCAGATCTTAAAGCAGGGTGTCACTCACAGAGAAAAGTGCATCACTTTCCCACTCTGAGCTTCAGAGGCAATCTGCCTATAGATAAAGGCAGCTGCCTATAGATAAAGGCAGGTCATAAAACAGAACAATTAAAGTACTTCCTAAAGGAACCGACTTCACTTGCAACCAAGTGTGGGGAAATTCAAGCCTAAAGGTACTCTGAAAAGTAATGGAGGTTGTGGTGAAAAGCAATTAAGAGGAGACTTATAGATTCGTTAGAGAGATAAGCTAAATCATCAGCCAGCTATTTTATCAGAGAAAAGAACAGTGAAATGGACAATTAGGAAGAGACCTACTGGGATAAGAAAAAATATGAATCATTGACCTCAGAAACTATCCCTAACAAAGCATCCTGAATTTAATTAGATCAGTCTGTGGAGCAATTTATGCCCCAGAGCATTATTGAAAACAATAGTGTAGTCTGCTGGCAATTAGTTGGGCTTAACAGCTAGTTGTGGTCAAAGACGAGATAGTCAAAGAGCGCCCTGTCAAAACCACTGTCATCCCAAAGTGACTGTGCATGCTCAGGGCTGCCCCTTCTACAGCAAAATTAGAGGCTTCACACTGTGGAGAGAAAGTAGACTTCACTAAATTAATCCAACCTATCACAATAAGCCAGCAAAACACAATAGCAAGCCCTAGAGTGGAGAGCTGGAGAACCAGTACCTAGACTTGCTTTAATACATTGCCTAAAATGTTCAGTTTCCAACAAAAAAGTTGTGAGACATACAAAGAAAGGAAAACCTATACATGGGGGGAAAGTAGGCACAGTTACTACCTGTGAGAGCAACCAGATGTCAGATTTAATAGATAAAGACCTTAAAGTAGCCATTATAAATATATTCAAAGGACAAAAAAAAAATCATGCTTAAAGAACTAAAGGAAGATATGGTGAGAGTGTTTCATCAAATAGAGACTATCAATAAACAGACTGAAATTATTTTTTTAATGGAAATTCTGATTTTTACTGAAAAGTAAAAAAACCAAAATGAAAAAATTCCCTAGAGGGGCTCAAAGTAGATTTGAATTGGCAAAATAAACAATGAGTGAACTTGAATATAAATCATTAGACATTCTGCAACCTGAAGAACAGGGAGAAAAAATTGATAAAAATTAACAGAATGTCAGAGAAATGTAGGACTCCACTAAATGTACCAATATATGCAAAATGGGAGTACCAGAAAGAGAGGACAGAAAAGAGCAATAGAAATTATGATCAAAACTCCTCAGATTTGATGAAAAACAGGAATCTACACATCCAAGAAGATCAATGAACTCTAGTCATCTGGTCAAACAACGAGGGTCACATGAATACAGAACAAGGTCACTGCTCTCCAGCACAGCAGCTGTTAGAAGGCAATATAGAAGAGGGAAACAATAATCAACATCTTTAGTAGAATTACTAGGTAATCAACTGTTAATTTTTGTTAGATAATTATTCACATCAGCAAAGCTTTTCCATTAATGAGAATCCTGAGGTCCTGCAAGACTCTAAAGTACTTTCATAATCAAAGAAAGATTAAAAATAATCAGTGATTATTTCATGACTAAATATAATTTATTTTGTTTTAATTCCATTTTACTATTGTAAATATCAACTTTATTGGCTTAAATATTTGATAAATATAGAATATTAACTCATGTTACTTAATAGAGAACAGTTTCTAAACTAACCCTTTTACTCCTCTGGGAGAGCGTGAACCTTATGCTTAGTTAATGTTTGATGGGTCTTGAAGGCTGTCTTTCCCCAAATTTGCTTCTCCTAAGACTTATTCCTTCTAGTTAAACCCCTCCTCAGATCCTCTGAAAAGGGATACCATCTAAAGTTGAATTAATCTTTTACATGAATTTGAATGAGCTAATGTTGTACTGTTTTAAAGCAAGGCAGAGAGACCACCAGAACACAAGATAACTAAGAGTCACCAAAATGGAAAGAGCACATAGCTTTGGCAGTGCCTTGGGGGTATGAGACTCAACTTTGACTACTTTTAGACCTTATTTATACGCTGCTAATGTAAGGGATTTTGAAAAGCGAATTACTTTTCCTTTTTAGTGAAATAATTCAAATTTGCTAAACTTATTTGTCTCTGCTTTAGTCACAAATCTTTTTGAGTGACTGCAATTTGAGGTAATGACAGAAAAACCCATAAAAAAAATGGTGTTCTGTAATGAGCCATATACATGGAAGCTATATCATGATAGAATACATTCCAGTTCTGACAGTTTTTGCTGGAGAGGAAAACAATAGTAGAGATGAATATTTACAGAGAGAAAGAGCTAAGTGCTTAAACTCTGATGAGTTAAATCATCCACATTCTCTCATGGATTATAAAATTGAGAAAAAAGGATGCCAAGTTGTGGAGACCTGTACATTTTATAAACAAGTCTGTAAATCAAGTGGCTTCAAGAATGATCTGGCGTGAGGCAGGCCACGAGATTGTGTCCACTGCATTGCCTTAATATAGTACTGTGGTATTAGCAGCTTCACTTCTCTGAGTTAATCTAAGTGACCCTGACCATGGAGTGCAAAAGTGTGGTCAAAAAAGAAATGCATGTTATATTTCAGTACTTCATGAAGTCTGTTAGAAAATATATGTTTGTCATAATAAAATTATACTGTTAGTTTTAAATTAATTGGTTTGATTCTGTTTATTTTCAATTTTCTGTTGGCTAACAGACCAGAGAGAATGGGCACCCATTAGACTTGTGGTGATAGAAGGAGTAAGGAAGGCTAATTACTAAGCTCATCCTTAAAGGGAAAATAGAAGACAAGAAGTAGTTAGGGTAAGTGGGGGAGAAGAGTCCAAACAAAAGAAGCAGAATGCACAAAGCCCAGGGGTAAAAGTGAGCATGATGTATGCTGGGACCTGCCAGTAGTTCAGCTTTGTTGAAGACAGGTTGTGAGAATGAGAAGGGAGAGGTCTATTCAGAGATGTGGCTGGAAGAGTCAGACGAGGTTCTCCCATCATCAAGCAAGAGCTGACAGTGCCTCAAGCAAAGTAGAGCCAATGGGAATGATGACAAGTGGAGGGATTTTAGAAATACTAATATGTGGTAAAGACAACAGAACATGGCATCTTTAGTGGATATAGAAGAAAAGGTTGGACTCGAGCATTTATGTCCTGGTATTTGATTTAAGCAATAGGGAGCTGGTATTCCCATTTCCGGAGGTGGTGCTGCAAATGGAGGAGTATGTTTGGCAGGTGTGATAAAGGGTGGATGATGGGTGGAGGCAGAGACCAATATACTGACAGCTCTACAAATTTCAGTTTCATCTTTATAAAGCATAAACTTTGCGAATTATTTTCCTTTTACTGGTCTTTTATGTACAGAATGAAACTCTTATCTCTAAATTTTAATTGAAAATATTGATAAGAGAACATGAGAAACACATTTGCTGATAGAAAGACAACCACTCCAGTTGATCAGGGAGTGTGCCCAGCAATTCAGGCCAAAGCAGGCTCTTTACCTGAACTGTTCAGATCATCAAAGATAAAAATAGTGGGAAACATATTTCTGTTGTCTGGGGGGTAATTTCCTCAAATTCTCCCTTTCTTTGATGTATGTAGTCACAGTGAAGCTTAAATGATTTTACTGGGGGTGGAAAATGGATGTTTAAAATCAATCTCCTTTAACTTTAAATAAATAGAATTTGTTTTCCATAGTGACTATAGTTAGAACATGTTTTAGATCTTCAGTCACGTCCAGGAACATCTAAGAACACTGACTAGGATCCAGAAATTTTTTTTTTTTTTACATATCCTTGATGGTAAGTTAATTTGATCTTCATAAGAACTGCCTTGGCTGTTGTCAGAGTGTGAGTTAAAATGCCTGAAGTTTGAGAGGAAACAGATCATCTTGGGAAATCACTTCAGATGACAAGGGAACTGTAACTTCAGCATTCAAACCACATCAATCATGGGGGTGGAGGACGACTACTAAGCACCATATGAAAATAGTTGGGTAGTTTCCAAAGGCAGGGAGAACATCTATAGTAAGCATTGTAATGTTTAGTTTTAGGGGTGTGGGTCTTTCTCTTAAAACAGTTGAATAGCTTTAAAAAGATACATTTCCTTGTATGTTGTACTGGCTGATTTCTTTTTTAAAAAAAATACCAGCTAAGAACAGTACCACTGAGAAAAAACCTGGGCTGTCTTTGATTGCTAGAGGATATCTACACTGTTTGAATAAGAGACATGTATAATATTTCTTGCTCTAAAAATTATCATCTGGCAGTCTATTTTTATAAATGAAACTCCGCTATTAGATATTTTTTTCTTAAAAGGGATAATTAGTGATGTTTACAAATCATTTGATAATATCCTTCACACGCAATGGCAGGGGGAAGAAAATGAAGGAAGCTCAAGACAGGAGAGATGGAGGAGGCGAAACTGTATATCTAGCGAACCACAGGATGTCCTGATATATCATGAGGAAAGAATGAGAGTAGGGGCAATGGTATTTGAAAAGGAGAGTGGAAGAATACAATAAAAGAAATTAAAAATTGGCAGACTTCGCAGTTTTCATGGAGCTGTGTCTGGACTCAGCAGGTAATAAAAGAAGAAAAGGGAGTTGAGTGACAAGTGCATTATTGATTTTCCAGTATACAAGTATGCATGCACTTCCAACATACACATACATTTCCATATACATACATCTTTTTTACAAAAAAGCATGATAATCTCTACAAATGTCAGTGATAGAACAGTGTGTGGAGATCAGCAAGTACTGCTGTAACCATCTTTTTTGTATGCGGTGGTCCATGTGTTTGCCTAATAAAGTTATATTATTATTGTGGGTCCTTGAGCATAGGTCCTGATAGAGCAGTTCTGTCTGTTCTTAGAGCTTGAGATAACCAAGTCTGCTGTGTGGAGCCAGGGTGCAGGGCAACACAAGTGAAGGTAATATGAAAAGAAAGTGTTAGTGGCACCATAATATTAAGTTATGATCAACTTGATACAAAGCTATATAATACATTCATTTAATAAATATTTATTGCACTGGGCATTGTATTTGGGCAGAACATATGGAGCAAAAACAGGCATGGCCTTGACCTTGCAGAACTTCAAATATTAATAGTAATAAAAAACCTTAGAAGGAAGTGGCATTTAATTGCAAGCCAAGTATACAAAAAAGCTTTTGATAAACAAATTCAAGCAATTTTCCACTGTAGTACCAGAAATTCTATCTTTTCTGACTAAACAAACTCTCATATCTTTCTTTGGCAAGTCATAATTAAAAGCATATGACTAAACATGGTTGCTACCTATCCGGATTCCTTATATTTATAGTATCCATGGCCTTATCTTTCTCATCTATTTGTGGCAACTATTGTATGTGGGGTTTTTTTCCCCCCTTGCTATCCATTGTCTGAGGAAATCATGTGTTCTTTTTTATGATGAGAAATACTGGGGTTTAAAAATTGAGAAGAAATTATACATCAATATGAAAAATATGTTGAAAATTTCTCTCTAGTAAGGACAGAGTAGGGTCATTCCCATTCACTGTTGCTTGAACTGTCTTCAAATTCCTATGGCGTTTGGCTAGGAACACTTTGGGATTACAGCGGTCTTTTATAGTCCACTGAGGGTGACTTCTTTACATTTTTTCCCCACTACAGTTAAAAAATAATGAAGTTCTTCAAATCCAAAAAACAAAAAAATTGAGATATTTTTGTCAAAGAGATATTAGAATTACAATATGAAAGACTAGACTTTGCAGCAAAAGTAGATGAATAGGAAAACAAGAAAATGTTTTCATTTGTGAGAAAAAACCTAGAAGGCCATCTTTGAATACTAGTAGTGAGGAGTTTGGGTGAGAAAGCTTACTTAAGGTATATCACAAAAAGAGTATAAATGTTTAATGTATTGAAACAGTAAAATTGATTACAGTTACATGTGTAAAGAGAGATAGATAAGTGAAGAATATTTACAGAAAAATAGCAATTAGTCAAACAAATCTTATAAGAGTACCACACCCCTTGGCTTAATCCACTGTACCACACTATGGAGGGGATGGAAGGGAAGAAAGCAGAAGTCAACAAGAAAGTATAGTGTTTATAGACATGATGATTTAGAGCAGCGGTTCTCAACCTGTGGGTCGCAACCCCTTTGGGAGTCAAATGACCCTTTCACAGGGGTCGCCTAAGACCATCGAAAAACAAAAAGATATTTACATTATGATTCATAACAGTAGCAAAATTACAGTTATAGAGTAGACGAAAATCATTTTATGGTTGGGGGTCACCACAACATGAGGAACTGTATTAAGGGGTCACGGCAGTAGGAAGGTTGAGAACCTCTGATTTAGAGGGAAAAACGGGCATGCAGTTACCTACGATGCAAAGCAAATGTGATACGCTGCAGTGTATGACAAGTAAAGCTCTTTATGAAGAGAAAGGTGCTGAGATTGATTGTGGCTTAGAGAATGTGGGAGGAGAAAACATGGAGAAGATCACAGGTTGCTTTGGAAAGGAAGAACTCAAGGTGTCCGAAAAGAGCGTTAGCGATGTCTGAAGTTGGAGATAGGAAAAAAACATATTCAGGAAATACAAAGTAGTAGAAATAGAAAATGAAGGGGAGTTCAGAATGGAAAATAGTATAAGAAAATTGACTTTTCTGCCTTGTGAAAAGAGAAAAATAATCTGATAATAATGGCATGAGGCTGTAATGTGAGCAAATAAATGACTAGAGACAATAATTCATCTTAGAAATAAGTAAAGCAACACATAATTTATCCCCTAAACTGAAACACTTTTGAGAGCAAACCATGGGCACAAAATCATTAAAATATAGCTTTTAGAAATATTTGTAGGCCAGCAGATTGATTTTATTTTTATTTATTTATTTATTTTAGCTGAGCCATCCTGCCATCTGTTGGCAGCTTGCGGCAGCTCAGCTCAGGCCGGGAATCGAACCGCTGTTCATCAGAGCTCAAACTCTTGAGCGAGCCCTTAACCATCTGAGCCATTCGATCGGCCTTGATTTTATTTTTTTGATGAACCAATAAAATTGTTCTATTTAAAATTCATTTTCACTTTTTTTCAATTAAAGTTTATTGGGGTGACGATGGTTAGTAAAGTTACATAAATCTCAAGTGTACAATTCTGTAATTAAAGTTCATTTTCAAAAATAGAGTATACCCATATACATTAAAGGAAAGATACCAATTAGCTGAAAATTAAAAATAACATGCAAAATAATTGCTTCTGTTTTATATACCTATATATTCACATATTTTAATCAGTTTCATAGCTATTTCTGTTTTTAATACCTCATCATTAATGTTTTCTGGAGAATATATTTTCAATGTAATGTTATTATTTGTAATTTTTTATTACATTGCCTGAAATCTTCTTGAAAGTTGTCTTTTATGATATTGAATTTGAAACAGACTTGCCTGTAGACTGTAATAGTTTTTCTTGATAAAATGCTCTCACTACACATGCTGTTGTTGCTTGATAAGCTCAGAACAAGTTCTGCTAAATAGAAGACTTCCTCAATTTTAAATATTTTATTAAACCATGAAATTTTTGCTTAATATTTCAGGGTATTTTTTTTGGGGGGGGGTGCCTCCATTCAGTAAACTATCTTTGACAAATATTATTCCAAGACAAAATTTATCAAAAAATCCTCCCTGTGTATGATTCTTTTCAATGTTTTTTTTGTTTTGTTTTGTTTTGTTTTGTTTTGTTTTGGTGTGGGGGGGAGGATTGGAGAAGGGGAATAGTGTTGGGGAATTGAGGAAGGGGACCAACCAAGTTGTTGTTCTTCAATCTTAGTTGTGGAGGGCGCCAGTCACCATCTGGATTCCCAACGGCAGCTCTTGGCCTCTAAGCTCAAGGGGCTGTGTTCAATCTTAGTTGCAGGTGGACGTAGCCACCCTCCCATGCGGGAGTCGAACCAGCAGCCTTGTTGTTAAGAGCACATGCTCTATCTACTGAGCCATTCGGGTGGCAGCTCAGCTCAAGGTGCCGAGTTCAGTCTTAGTTGCGGGGGAGCATAGCCCACCACCAAACAGGCAGTCTTGTTGTTAGGAGCACATGCTCTCACCAGCTGAGCCATCTTGTCACCTGTTGGCAGCTCAGCGGCAGCTCAGCTCCAGCACAGTGTCACTGGCCCATGTGTGAATTGAACCGACAGCCCTGTTGCTCAGAGCTCATGTTCTTAAGCTAGCTCTTAACAAACTGAGCCACTTGGCCGGCCCTCTTGTCAATGATTTGCCAAGCTTAAATGTTAGAAAACTTTAGGCCTGCTCAATTTTATTCCATTCCAGTATGGAACTTAATTTATTAAAAACAAGAGCTCTTTTTTTTAAAAAGCACTTCACTTAATGCATTCTTTATTTCATTATTTTTTTTAAAGTTTTTTTTTTAATTGGGGAATTGGGGGAAGGGGAACAGACAAGTTGCTGTCTTTTTGTTCTTCACTCTAGTTGTGGAGGACGTTGCTTCACTGGCCCAAGTTGGCACCATCATTGCGCTCTTCCCAGGCGAGGCAGATCAGTCACCAGCTTCTGGTCGGCCGCTCACAACAGCTGCTGGCCGCTCATGCTGGCTGCCAGCCACACACGGTAGCCCATGGCAACTCATGGCAGCCCAGCTCCAGGTTGAGCTGTTGTTCAGCATCTTAGCTGTAGAGAGCAGTGTCACTGGCCCTCATGTGGGATCTGAACTGGGGCCCTCTGGGGTCCCAAGCCAGCTCTTAACCAATGCGCCACTCGGCCAGCCCCCCCAAAAAAAGAGCTCTTAAAATCCAAGGTTCTTCCTGCAAATTGAGACATTTCAAATTTCAACTGCAGAACATCAAACTTAAATCTTATACAGTATCCTTTGATTTCATATTATCTAATTTGTTCAGCTCCTCTTTAGCTTTTGTAAGAATTATTTGATTGTCTTCCATTTTGTAAGCAGTACTCTCAGTTGGCACACTATGCAAATGCTTCAAAGATTTTTAATGCTCAATTTATTGAACACTTTGAAAGAAAATTCTTCTGAACTTTAAGGGACTAATTTAAAGAAACATTCAATGCCATTGTAGAGCATAGGTTGATTTACAAGGTAGTTCTTCAAAGACTTAAATACTCATCTTCAATTAATATTCAGTTAGCAAGGGGCCTGCAGCGATGCTGAAGTGATTTTTAAAATATTAAAAATTAGCTTCATCACAAATATTTAAGACCACTTACTTTACCTATGCTTATGTAATGATTTTATAAATCATAAATTTGGACAGTTAGCATATTCTGTTTCAATTGGTAGAATCTTGAAGCTTGTTTGAACTCAGTTATGAATTATATGTTAACCACCACCAATTCCAAGTGGAATTTTTTAAGATGGTTGTTCTTAATCATAAAACTTTGTTATTCTAAAGTTGTCTCCATATTTTTACCACAAAATAAATCATTTTATCTTCTGTGTTGAACTTTTAAACAAACTTTACAATAGGATCCACACTGTCAGACATTTGACTTTTGCAAGATGAGCTAAGCATTTCTCTTCGATTCCAATAATTGGATGAAAAATGTTTGAATGATTTTTGATATGAATTTAACTGATTTTCTGTTAAAACTACCAAATGACATTGATAAACAAACAGCATTAACTGTTTACCAAGGTTTTTTTTGCTAATAGAGGATGCATTAACAGCCACTGCTTCACTTTCATATGTGAACAAGAAATCTTGGAATTGAAAATGAACACATTTAATTTAGAAAATCAGTCTTTTGATGTAAATTCAAGTCATGCTTCACAGGTTCATATGCAAACACGTTTTCTACAAAGGCAGATACTAAATTGTTTTCTTCAAGCACAGTCTTCTTAAAATAATTAATTTTGCAGTAGATGTTGATCTTTAGCACATTTACGTCTTCTAGTTTTCATGAGTTAGTGATACAGTACAGATATCATGGTGGATGAGAAATGAAGACCATTTTGTGCAAGTCACTTTTTATTATTTGCTTTCCTTAGAAATGAAAAATCAATATTTTATTTTCCTTAAACACACACATTTATTTTTAGCTCATTGCTTCTGAATATTTATTCCAAATTTTTAAAATTTGAGAAACAATAAATAAATTTACATGATACAGTAATGATGATTCCACTACATCAAGAGTAAGACTACTCTCTATTCACTCTATAATAGGACAGCTCCAGTTCTATTTCCTACACTTAACCTGTAATTTCCCATGTTTCCCCCGAGGCCCCTCACCCCCATCTACTATGAACAGCCTTTCATGCAGGACTGGTGGCCTGGCAGATTTGTCTATCTGGGAGACCAAGGCAGGACCCAGGCACCGCTGGCTGATTTGCTAAGTGGCCGGCTAGAGCAGCAATGTAGAATGTTCTCCCTCCAACATTACCTGAGACCAGAGGAAATGGCTGTCTCTTGCAGCTTATGTCCTAGGAACATACCTTTATCAGCAAGCACCTTACGTATTGACCTTAAAAGAGAAATGTTAGTTTTCTTCAGTCTAAGGAAAATAGAAAAGACTTATGTTGGTTGTCTTTCATTTTTAATTAGGTTTCAGGTCGAAATTAATTATTCCAAATAATTGTCACACTCTTCTAGATGAGACCATGACAGAAACTACCAAACCCATCTTGGCTTATTGTAACACAATTATTAATAATACTTTGTGAAAAGTAAAAAATCCATAACAAATATAAATCATGACAGGATGTGTGGACAACTGGCAGAAACTGGGACTGTCCTGGGCTAACCAGCATGTAGAATGTTTTTGTTATTAATTGCTGTGTATGAAACTACCCCCAGAGTCAGCCGAGTGGCTCAGTTCATTAGGAGTTGGCTTAAGAGCATGAGCTCTGAGCAACAGGGCCGCCGGTTCGATTCCCACATGGGCCAGTGACGTTGCACCTGAGCTGAGCTGTTGCTGAGCTGTCAACAGGTGGCAGGATGGCTCAGCTGGTGTAACAACAAGATTGCCTGTTCCATGGTGGGCTATGCCCACCTGCAACTAAGACCGAACTCGGCACCTTGAGCCACCCGGATGGCTCAGTGGATAGAGCATGCACTCTTAACAAAAGACTGCTGGTTCGACTCCCGCATGGGATGGTGGCTATGACCACCTGCAACTAAGATTGAACACAGCATCTTGAGCTTAGAGGCCATGAGCTGCCGACGGGCAGCCAGATGGCGACTGGCGCCCTCCACAACGAAGATTGAAGAACAACAGCTTGGCTTGTCCCCTTCCCCAATTCCTCAACACTGTTTCCTTCCCCCAATTCCCCAATAAAATCTTTTTTTAAAAAAAGAAAGAAACCACCTCCAAAAGTAGTGGTTTATAACAACTCTTTTATTGTATCTCAGGTTTTTGTGAGTCAGAAATTCAGTCAGGGTTGAACTGGTTGATTTTTGAATTCCATGAGGCATCAACTGGGGTCACTTGTTGGTATTCAGCTGGCAGCTGGTCTGGTTTGGATTCATTCACATGCCTGTTGCCTTAACAGAGACAGCTGGAAGAATGGGTTGTCACTCTTTCTCCCTTTCCATTGTAATCTCAGGGTTTCTCCATGTGTTCTGCCCCTCAGCATTCAGACTTCTTACATGGCAGCCTAGGACTCCTAGAAGCCAAGGTGAAATTTGTCAGTCCTCTTTGGGGTAGGCTTGGAACTAGCATAGTGTCATTTCTGCAACACTTCATTGGCCACAGCAGTCAAGGCCTTGCCTGGATTCAAAGGGAAGGGATATCGTGCCCAGTTTCAATGGAAGAAGTGTCCAAGAACTTGTGGCCATTTTTAATAAGCCATATATGGTCACAGTGGGCTCAGGGTAACACTGGAATATATGTTCATAGATGTTCACTTGCTGCTAAAGTAAATAGTATCATCTGTTTCTCCTTATTCGGAGCTAGCAATGCTAATTTATATAGTCAGTTTCATCACAATATTAATCTCTTGCCTATCAGTCAATTAGAAAAATAACCACTAACACCATCTATGCACAAGACCATTTATGCACTCTGCAAATTTCTATGGAGTAAAAATATAAACCAAAAACAACAACCATTTAAGAGCCAAGAATGGATGGGAGAAGTGGATGGAGATAGTCTCAGAGACACAGAGGAAGAACTGAGGGTTGTTAGTTGGGAGGGGGTGGGGATGAAGGAGAGGGGAAGGGATGAGACAATACAAATTGGTAAATGCAATATGGCCTCAGGGATAGAAAAAGACAGTCCGAGGAATACAATCAATAATGTTGTAAGCATTTCTTAGGGGGCCAGATGGACCAATGTCCTTTTGGGGAGTCCACTTCATAGTTGATGTAGAGGCCTGACCACCGCATTGTATTTCTGAAACTGATATTGAATAATACTGTATGTCAACTATAATTATATATACATATAACCTCGGGACATGGAGTAGAGTGCGGGAACGGATTCAATGGAATTGTAATAGATAAGCATGATATCAGGGATGGGAGGGCAGTGGATGGGGGGAGGGGGGTTGTTATTTTGTGAGGGTGAAAAGGGTAACTATTGCATTGTTCTGTACACCTGAAACTAACAATAAAAAAAAAAAAGAATATATTGAGGAGATAGGTACTCATGCTCAAACAAGAACCAAAAAGAAAGGGAAGTGTTTTCATAGGGAAGTTCACCCCCACCACTAACAGTGCCCCTTAAAGAGTACGTACAGTCATGCTTATGATCACAAAAAACTTTATTAAAATAATTTAATCTTAATACGTGTCAAACCCATTTAACATTTTATTTCCTGCATTCTTAGTATTTGAAAACATTCAACTGTGGTAACATGATTTAATAATTGATCACACAATGTTAGGACTAGTTAATGTCTTTATTTAAAAACATTTTATGTATCCTTAAAATTAAAGCCTTTTACAATGTTAGAGGAAAAAAGGTGTACTTTTATAATGTTAAGGGAAAAACGATGTATTTGTAAAATGTGGCATTAATATAGCGGACTTACAGATCTGAAAGAACAAATGTATTGTCTTAAGAGTTGGTGCCACTTGTGTGCCAGACATATGAAGTCCTAGAGACTTCTCAAACACACACACAGCAAATTGTATGTGTGACTTTAACTTATGATTATCTTGATGTGAAAAAAATGACAGGCCTCAAAAATAAGTGGTGGAAAAAGCCAATGTCCTGTGCATTGAGAAACAACTGGTCTAAGTCTACGTAGCTAATAGCTCCAGGAAAAGAGATGTACCCTCTCCAAATAAGTGTTACCTTTAAATCTGTAAAGAATTAACAGATTTTTCTTTCTTAAGAAATGCAGCAAAAATTGGAAAGCAGTGTAGGATGAGACTATAAGGAAAAAGAAGAGAGACCCAATTAAATGTGTTATACTTCAGGAGAATTAAGGTTCAAAGCTAAGATCTCAAACGTTAGCAAAAGGTGAACCAGCAATTCATTCTGGAATTCCTAATAATAATAATAGCACCAGAAATCCCATCCTGATAAATTCTCAAAGGTCATTCATGCTTATTAACCTGAATAATAGCAACAGAATATGATATCATGTGGTTGTCATTCCACACTTTTATTATGTTTGTCTTTTGCTTGACTTGAAGCAGAAAAGTCAGTTGACAGAGATTGCAGAAATAGCTCCTTGGTTTTTTTTTTCCTTTTTGAGTGTTGAAATATTCCCAGCCAGAGCTACAAAGTTTATCTCACTACTCTATTTGGAATGCAGAGAGAAAGACATGGACTGGAGATAATGTGCATGCTTATCAGTCACTACAAATGGGTTTGTTTTATAAATCCATCTGATTTATTTGGAAAATGTGGTGTTCCATATATAATTATTATTATATATGACAGAGTTCTTTTTATTAAAAATTTTTGTTATAAAAATAATAAATTTTCTTTGAGAAAAAAATCAATAAAAAGAGCAAAAGTTATCTGCAATCTAGAGATAATTCTATATCATTTTGTGGCTTTTGTTCTGTATTTTTAAATCTGCATGTATATATATGACCATGTATATTGTGCATAACTGTCTGTATTACAATTACATGGATAACAGGGGGTTCAAATTCAGCATTAAATACACTTAATATCAGATCCTGTGGGGTTCAGAAGAATGTGTAAATCACATAGGTCTGACTGGAGATGGGGTGGACACTGAAAGTTGCCTTAGGTTCAGTTCCTTGAAAAAGCACTCAGAAGTGAAATTATGTGTGCAGGAGTCTAGTTAGGGGGTTTGAGGGGGTGCTCCTCTACTTTCAATTATGAGGAAGTTGGGAAACTAGGATTGAGCAAAATGTTGCATCATTCTGATGATGCAACAGAAGTCTCAGTCAACCCAATGGAGACTTTAGAGTTTAGATGGTCCCTCAGAGTTGTCACACAGCAGGGCAGGCTTCGAGTAGTAATCATTTGTCTTTTATTTTGGAGGGAGTGTCTGGGCACACCCCATACTATTGGGCTTCTAAAATCCTAACCGATGTGATGTATTCCTGAAATTTTGTAGAGTTCATTTTGTACTTCATAGTGTACCTAGAGTCCCCAACATACAAGCTATTTCTTGAAAATGATTTTTTAAAATTAATATGTAGGACCCTAGCTGTCTTTTACAAGCTTCCTGAAAGAAGTCACTTAGCACTTCTGCTTCCTTCTCATGGGTTGGAACTTAGTCAGATAGTCATATCTAGAGGGCTGAGAAATGCACTTTTCAGTCTGGGTAACCAAGTGTGCAAGTGAAAATTGAGGTTTCTGTTATGAATAAGGGACAAGGTGGAGGTTAGATATAGGAGGACCACTAGCTGTTTCTGCTGTTAGCATTGAATTCATCTAAACATGGAACCAGGACTAAACAAGTGTGGGAGTTACGTGTAGAACGAAATATAAATGCCATACTTGACAATATAAAATATTGTCATAAAAAGCTTGACAATATAAAAATATTATCTAGTAAGGGAGGTGAGATAGGTCTATGAGACCCACCGAGCTGCAATCCGTTGGAAGATAAAAGTGATGGATCTGGGATCGCTGTGAGCAGGGCCACAGAAAACAGGCAAAGGTCAAACATGTGACCCAGCATTACAGTAGGGTGACCTCTCAAACACTTTTGCTCTCAAGGCAGATGAAGTCACAATAACATACCATTGGTGATGTCCCATATTCTTTAACTTTCCAGGTGACAGGGGGTTACTGTTTATGACACATTAACTCACCTCCTCAGGAAGCTCCCCTCCACCCCAGGAATCCCATTCCTCTGAGCACCGTGCTCATAAATACCTAGGCAATAGGCCTATTCAAGTCACTTACAGCTAAAAAGTACAAAATTCATGGACATAGGAAAGAATAAAAATTATTCTTTTATATATTCTCTCTCACCTGCAAAACAGCAATTTGTCAAACATTGAAAGACCAGATCTGCTTCAGTGTAGAAAGGGGTTGATTTGGGGAATTACAGAATAAAGAAATTAAACCAAGAATTATGTATTGTGTATTGGGAAGAAATTTTATGTATGGTGAAATAATTTTACAATGCAATTCATTGTTTTTAGGCAAACTACTAAAGTCTCAGTTTTTATAAATTTCACTTTTTTAGTTGTTTTATTCAATGTTAATTTAATTCAAAAGTATTTCATCTCAAAGATCAGTTATAAAGCATGCTTTTATCTCCCAGGACACACGTTTGGTCAACTAAGAGGACCAGTAGTAGCATAAATGTAAATGTAGTCATTTAATACGTAAGGTTTTTTTCTGTTGTGCCACAAGATGGCAGCACATGCAAGGGAGTCTATTTGCAGTAATATTTGTGCTTGTGTATAGCGTTTCCTTTGGTTTGGGGACGTGTAAAGGATGACTGCAAGGCTAACATCCACCTTCTAGAATGTAACCAGTTTACATTATTGTTTGTTTTATTGTTGTTTATGTTCTTAAGTGCAAGAGCAACGTATATTTTTCACCCCGTGGTTTCTGTATAAATTAAGCTACCTGGTGAAAAATCTATTTACATTTAGGCCAGTGGGAGGAAACATATCTTACCTGGTCTGTCTTTTGATTTACAGACTGTGGGGGGAAATCATCTCAAATTGCTGTTCCCTCTGAAAAATTGTTCCCCCAAATTCTACATGGGTCTCCTCAACTCAGTTCAGTGACACTTTCCATCACTACCCTGTAAAAAATAATGACACAATAAGGTTGCCCCTGCTACCCTGTGGTTTCCTTTCCCCCCTTTATCCTGATTTATTGTTAAAATCTACATTTATCATCAACCAATCTACCATGTATCTGCATGTTTATTCATTTGTGTTCCCCCCTAGTAACATGTAAGCTCCACAACAGAGAGGATCTTGTCAGTTTTGTTCATTATTTATCCCCAGCCTCTAGAACAGGGGTCAGCAAACTGTGGCTCGCGAGCCATATGTGGCTCTTTGGGTACGTTCAGTCTCACAAGTTTTCCAACCCCTGGAAGAGCCAATCCTGTCCCTCACAACAATTTAAAAATTATTTGAGAGCCATAAATATATTTTTACATAATCACCATTATGTGAATAATATCCTTTAAAAATTTTATAAATGAAACTATGATAGTTTTATTTTTATTTCCAATTTTACTTCAGAGCTTGCAGCTCGTGAGCCGCAGTTTGCTGACCCCTGGCAGCTCTTCCGTCTCAAAAGTTTGCCGACCCGTGGTCTAGAACAGTTCCTGTATATCATGGGTGTCTAATAAACATGTGCTGAGTGTATTGCCACAGAGACTGGTACAAATAATTTTCGCAAGATGGTGGATGGACTTAAACAGGACAAGTGTTGCAGATGGAAGTGTCCTAATCTAATACTAGAGAAGTATTTCTCATTGCTGTTATGCCTGACTGGTGAGGGACCTTGTGCTGTTATTCAAACTTTGTGGGTCTCAGGTTTCTATTTAGTCAGTATGGAGTACAAATAAAACTATTTTTACCCGTATCCCAACAAAGGTACAAAAAGCCATACCATGTGGATGACTCCCAAATTTCTCTGTCTAGTCCGGACTTCCTTGCTCCACTCCAGACCTCATTGCCCACTCAATATCTCTATTTGAGGGTCTCACAGACTTCTCAAACTTAATATGTCTGAAGATGCACTCCTGGCAATTCTGTCTTTTTGACGAGTCAGGTCGAAAACCTTCATTTTGTCCTTTCCTCCTTCTTTCTCACATTGATCTCTAATTCATCAGATTACAATGTCAGCTTCATTGTCTTATATCCAAACTCGGGCCACTTTTCTCCATCTTCATTACTGTCAACCGGGTCCAAGATACTCTCAGTCCTAGAGTCCTGTCAAAATCTTGATTGAGGTACTGAACACGTGTCTTGACCACATATCCAAGTCATGTCCTGTTGGTATACATTGCCTGACATTATAACAGATGAGAAATCAGTTGCTATTATATATTGTATATTTCTTGGACTTATGTAACCAAGAGACCTAACGTCACTTTTGATTTTGCTAGATCACTATACTTGAACTTGCTCTCTCAACATTCATTCATTCAGCATACAAAAAGGGTTTGATATGAACAAAACACTTTGCTCGCTGAAAAACAGTCAGGGCTCATATACAGCAGTAATTATTATTTAAATACCTAATTACAGAAACCTGATTAAACTTTGAAATGATAATTAATAAGATACAGAAATATACAATTAGATGCTAAAATAAGCAGATGAGAAAGTAAGTGCTACAAGAATTCAGATACAAGAGTGCTAAAGATATGGAAACATTTTTTAAAGAAATTGGGCTCGACCTACACAGTTGACAATTTGGGAAGGGCAAGTGGCATGAAAAACACAAGGTAAGGCTTGAAGGTGGAAATGGGCAGTTTGGGGCAAAGGGCAGTATTAAGAATCTATGGGAGATATGGTTGAAGAGTTGGAGGGAGAGACACAGATTAGAGAGCATGGCGTAGCCAGGAAGGGAAGTTTGAGAGCTATCTTACAAGATGTGAGAATGGCTAAGCATTTTTGAGGGAAAGAATGACCTGTAATTGATGTTTTAAACACATAATATGGCTGAAGGTTGAGAAATAGGCTGGAGCAGAGAGATGTTATATATGAGTGTATATATTTCCAAATAAGAGATTGTTGCTAAATTCATCAAGTGCCCTGTCTGACTCAACCAACCAAACCTTTACAACAAGGACTATGCGTATTTAGGCTGTGTCTCATCATTAGTCCAAACATATACAAGTGTTTCCTAGGCCTATATGAGATGTCTCTAGCACAGCCATTTTTTTTTTTTTTAAGTGTAGATTCTGAACATTCTCTGACTCCTGGGTCTATACAATAGCCGATTCTGTCTACTATTTACCTTGATTAATTAAAAAAGGAAAAATTTTGAAAGGACTTATCTCTGTTCATTAACTTAATTTATTGAAAGAGCTCATAATGATATATGTCCAATGAAATTAATATACTCATTTTTAATAAGAACATTTTCTACAATCCCTAGATTTACCATTGCCTTGTTGGTATTAAATGTATTCATTAAACCAAATTATTTGTATTACTTGAGACTCATGATTTAACTAAAAATGATACTTCTTGGTAAGAAATAAAAAAGAAAATGATGTGAGCTACAGCAATGCTGATTAGAAAAACTGCCAGACAGCCATTAAAATCATAGTGATTCTTGCGATTCTCAGAATTATTCCAATGTGCTTTGAAAAATATCGTGATAACAATTATAATTAGACCTGGTCAGAAATTCTATTCTTGTAGGCTTCCTTTGTTAAAGGAAAAATGAATTTCCAATAACAGAGTGGTATAGGGATAAAATCTGGATTAAATCCTTTTGTTCTTAGAGATTCTTTCAAAGCTTGAAAGTTGGTGATAAGAGACAGGTCTGGAGCCTGCCTGCCAATATGAGCTGCAGGAGTCAGGGAGAAGTCTCTCAGAAGACCACTGGGACTGAATTATTAGACATTCTTTAGAAAACAGGACACAAATTATCAAATGAATGAAATGCTTCTTTAAATTTCATGCCATAGGAATTCCATAGTTTATCACTTTTACAACAAGGTAAAGTGAAAATAACCATCATCTGAGCATGGCATGGGGCTAAAAAGCATTCTGGAGACAAGGGAAAGGATAATAGAAAATCTGAAGGTCCCCTTCCCACATGATTCTGTCATTCATGATAATATTCTCTAGGAAAAACAGATGAACTTGGAGCACTGTCATAGTTTGGACTGCTCTGACAAAAATACCATAGACTGGGCAGCTCCCATAGCTATTGGAAATGGGTTGCTAAATAAAGATAAAAAAATAGGCTAAATAAGGGACTGTTAACACACTTTATATTTTAAGAGACAAAATTGTGATCAAAATTGTTAACAGAGCTAATAGACTTAGAATAACTGCCTCAGAGTTCAAGCCAAGAGAGAAAAACAGGAAAGAAAATTCTATGCTTTATCATATATTTAAGAGTTGAACCAAATTCACTTGCTGAGTTTAGGGCTTATACAGCGTACTGGCATTTTTTTTTAATTTTTTGTTTACAATATTGTTACTAGAGAGCAAGCTCTTCTTGGCACAGCGTCCAGATTCTTGGTGTCTTGAGCAAAGAATTGAACAAGACAGAGAAATAAAGTGGTGATAGGGCAGTTTATTAGAAAAAAAAGTACACTTCAAAGAAATAGAAGTTCAAAGGCTCAAAGGCCAAGGGCCAGGACCAAATGCGTCATTTTAGGAGAAAAAGTACACTCCAAAGAGTTTGGAGCGGGCGGAGCAAAAGAAGGAACTCAACAGGCGCAGACTGGCCAGGACTTGGAGTTTTCACCCATTTTTTCTCTAGAATGGGCTGTGTCTTTCCAGGTATGGGACCACTTGATTGATGCCTGTGATTAACAAGAGGCGATTACCTCATCATTTTAGATTGCACATGTTTCTTCCCAGAGTTCAGTCTGTTATAATGATATAAATGAACTCCCGGGCATAAGTATGATATTATAATGATGGTATAATCAGGCCCAGGTGAAATGAAGGTCATTGTGGCCTTTACTGTGCAGGTGTGAGTGACTGATCTAACTAGTTGGGTACTTTGCACTCATTTGTTTCCTCATAGAGGCAGATAATTACAGTAAGAAGGAGAAACTTTGGGCGGAGAGGGGAGGTTCTTTTGGACAGTCACATTCTGTGGGACGTGTTGTGTTGGATGTGCAGGAATGCAGAGACCGAGACCCGATACCTATCTCTAGCTGCCTGCCTTGTTTTCCCTTTGAGAGATGTGATCCCCATACAGTTCTGTGGGAAGTTGAGGAATAGGAGGTCTTTTCTTCTGTATCTGCTTCCTGCTGGGCAGGCAGGGGTGTAGAGCTGTTCCTACCTATTGGGGGAGTCACGGAACTCTCACCCTATCTGATCTTAGATGAGAGGAAGGGGTCTCGAGATCCACCTGGAAGACTGTGTTGGCTTCTTTGGTTGGGACTGGTAATCTTGCTGGGGCATCATCTGTATCCCCAAGGCCCCTGAATGAGGAAAAATAGATTTTAATTAATAAATTTAGAGCAGAGCTCAGAGTTATTGATGCGAGGTGGCTACGTGGTGGGAAATCTGTCCGCTCTATGGAGCCTGTGGCCACTTAACCGGTTATTCAGGTGATGTTAATTACATTAGGCTTCAATGATTACAATCAGCAAATGTGAATCACAAGTTTTAGGGCAATTTTCTTTTTTTTTTTTTTTTTTTTTTTTTTTTTAGCTGAGCCATCCTGCCACCTGTTGGCAGCTCAGCTCAGGCCGTGAATCAAACCGGGGACCCTGTTGCTCAGAGCTCAAACTCTTGAGCGAGCTCTTAACCAACTGAGCCACTCGGCCGGCCCTTAGGGCAATTTTCTAAAACAGGGGGTAGGAGATAAAGAACTGGGAAAAAGGAAACTTTAAGGAGAAGGGAACCTAAAATCAAAGTTTTTCAGTGGGAGGGCTACTCGCTTGGCCCATATCAATATGGCATATATATATATATATGTCTGTGGTCGGTTTATTTTTCCCTATTAAATGAAAGATATTATTGATGACCTCTATTTCCTTCTGTTGAGTTTTGCTATGCCAGTTTTGAGGAAGGATACTTGAGTACATTTACTACTTGTTAACTCTGTGACATAATCACATATTAATTCATATCTGTCATGTATGTATAGGATGTTCCTAGTCATCCAGGCCCAAGATAAACCATTTAGGGCCTTGCTTATCCTTCTACATCAAAGTAATGAACAAGTTCTACTTACATCTTTTACCGCAGTCCCACCCCCCTTGTTCCCTGTCTACTTCAGACTTCTCTTCCTTCTAATTTAGATCACAGAAAATGCTCTGATATTCCTGCTTCTGTGGCTAACATCCCAATGCTACGCTTGCCTTGAGCCCCTACCTTCAGCCATATTGCCTCCTGTCAACATTCTGTTTTTCTAGCCTCCCCTCAAATACTGTTGGTTCAATGAGACATTTCTGAACACTTCTCCCAATAATCAGGTATGCTACGGTATCAGATGTGTGCTCTTCTTCATCTGACATTAAGAAATACACTATCTTTACAGCAACTCTAAAATCAGTTTCCAAAAAAAGCTTTTCCTTCATTCTTATGAAGTGTTTTTTGAAAACACTTCATTTTGAAGTGTTTTTTCCATTTTAGCTAATACTGGGGATTTGCTCATATGACTCATTTTATTTATATTCTAATTAACCTCCTCATTGGTTTAGAATATCCCTAAAAGCAGGAGTAATGATAATTATTATAAGCTCATCATTTGCATTTTCTGTGTTAATTCAAACATGTCTGCATGATGCAGTAAAATTAACTCTATTACTTAGCACTGTACTTAGGTCAAAGTAGATGTTCAAATAATTCTATTTGCTGGAAAACCTGCACTCTAAGTTGGCATATTAGAAATCATCCACATGTTATATATTAATAGTAACATTATTTATGACCATTCTTTTGTTTCCCTAAATGATACCTAAAAAAGGAGACTCCATTTGCACTTCAGCTGAACATCTACTCAATGCAAGACTATGTTTTTGGGACTGCATGGAATGCTTACAGAGCTGAGACAATGTCTGGCTTCAAGGATTTGACCATCAGATTGTAAGGATACAGTGAGAGTACAGTGTAGATTAGATAATAAAAACTGCAATTAGAAGCACACATGCACATATGCTGTAGGATTAAAGTAAGGAGAGATCAGATTATAAATTAAAGATTTCATGGAATAGGTGACATGTTAGGCACTGAGGCAGAAACTATTAGTTGTTTACATGGGTATCAATGGTTCCCCTTCCTTCTTAGTCCAGAATTCTGAATTTTAGCTGAGCATATTGATGCATGGAAAGGAAGACTACTTTCCCAGCTTCCTTAAAGCTAAGTGCAGTCATGTGACTAAGCACTAGCCAATGAGATATCAGCAAAAGTGTTCTGTGTGATTTCTATGAATGTTGCTTAAAGGCAGGTGACTTAGAGGAAGGAGCCTCTTTTTATCTGTCTTCAGGCCCACACTTAGATATGGCTAAAGTTCCACAGATCATCTTGGGTCACGAGGTAACTTGAAGATGAAAACCTTGTGCTAGGCTGGTAGAATAGAAAGTTAGGGGGATTTCTGGTTAAGATGGCTGAGTAGATAAACTCTGTGCTTGCCTCCTCTCATGACCACATCAAAATTACAACTAAACTACAGAACAGCCATCATTGAGAATTGCCTGAAGTCTAGCTGAACTGAAGTCCTACAAATAAGAACACACTATGTAGAGACTGGTAAGAGGGGCAGAGATGTGGAACAGGCTGGTCCCACACTCACAAAAAGTGAGTAAAAACCAGGAGAGTATGTAGGCTGTGGAGTCCCCCAGGAGGAGAGAGGGGTCCCACTCCCACAATAGGCTCTCCAGCCCAGGGTTCCAGTGTCAGAAAGAGAAGTCCCCACAACTGCTGGCTGTGAAAACCAGTGGAGATTGTGACTGGGTGAGAAGGAGGGTGACTGGAGTCCCAGGGATTCCTCTTAAAGGGCTTTCACATGGACTTACTTGCTGATGGACTCACTCACTCCAAGCTGCAGCCCTGGTACAGCAGCTTGAAAGGCGCCAGGGACATACAAGGAGGAACTGAATTGTCTGACTACAGGACGAGGGTTGGAGAGGCAGCTTTCTCCCAGACTGAAGTGTTGGCAGAAGCCATTGCTCCATTCTTGAGCCCTCGCCACTCCCAGCATGCAAACACAGGCGGCCACCATATCTGAGTCTCCATCAGCCAGGCTAACACCAGTTACTCTGCTCTGGTGATCCCCTGAGACCCACCCCACTCAATTGCAGGCCCACCCAAGCCACTTCCAGTGGATTTTTCATACAGACAGCCTATCTTGGCTCATGCTTTCCTAAAATCTCTCAAAGGTTCACAAAACCCAAACAAATAGCCCCTAACTTCTGCATGTCCCATACCTCTTGCTGTGCAGCCCCAAGCCTGGCACTAGCAGCAGCCAGCCTTAGTTTACAGCTCAGCCCCTTTCAGGCACTTCTAAGCCTAGTGCAGGTGTCAGACATCTGTGAATTGCTTTATGGCTCATTCCAGCATGGCACAGGCTGAGCTGAACTTGTACTGCAGCAGGACCCTTCCCAGGGGGCTTCATGCCTGGTGGCTGGCTTCAGACCAAGCTGGAGCACCACCAAGCCTCATCTGAGTATGACACACTTAAAGGGCAGACTGGGCAGGGAACAGAGCTTGCTAAAATGAATTCTGCACTGTAGGATCAGACCCAGCACCACAGCTCTTCCACTGTAGTCATGGCCAGTCCTGACAAACAATCAGCCCAAGGATCAGTTCCTCCCAATGACATGCAAACAGCAACCAAGACTCAATTATAACAGGAAGGCACACACAACCCACACAAGTGACACACCTAGAACACCCAGCTCTGGTGACCAGGGAGACTGTGCCACTTGGCCCCAAAGACACCTACTACATAAGGTCACCCAGCCAAGATTGGGAGACCTAGCAGATCTACCAAATACATAGAAACAAACACAGGGAGGCAGCCAAATGGAGAGACAGAAATGTGTCTCAAATGAAAGAACAGAACAAAGCTCCAGAAAAAAGAACTAAACAAAATGGAGGCAAGCAATTTACCAGATACAGAATGAGTTCAAAACACTGGTTATAAAGTTGCTCAATGACCTCAATGAGAACTTCAACAAGCAAAAATGGACATAGAAAACATAAAAAATAACCAGACAGAAATGAAGACTACAATAACTGAAATGAAGAATGCATTAGAGGGAATCAACAGTATATTCAATGAAACAGAAGATCAAATCAGATACTTAGAAGATAAGGTAGCTGAGAACACCCAATTACAACAGCAAAAAGAAAAAGGAATTTAAAAAAATGTGGTTAGTGTAAGGGGCCCCTGGGAAAACCTCAAGTGTACCAACATACACATCATAGGGGTACCAGAAGGAGAAGAGAGAGAGCAAGGAATTGAAAACTATTTGAAGAAATAATGACAGGAAACTTCCCTAACCTGGTGAAAGAAATAGACATACAAGCCCAGGAACCACAGAGAGTCCCAAACAAGATGAACCCAAATATGCCCACACCAAGAAATCATAATTAAAATGCCAAAGGTTAAAGACAGAGAATGTTAAAAGCAGCAAGAGAAAAGCAGTTAGTTACCTACAAGGGAGCTCATAGGCTGTCAGCTGATTTCTCAACAGAAACTTTGTAGGCCAAAAGGGATTGGCACAAAATATTCGAAGTGATGAAAAGCAAGGAACTACAACCAAGATTACTCTACCCAGCAAAACTGTGATTTAGAATAAAAGGACAGATAAAGAGCTTCCCAGACAAGAAAAAGCTAAAGGAGTTCATTACCACCAAATCCATATCACAAGGAATGCTAGTGGGACTTCTTTAAAATGAAAAAAAAAAAAAAGAAGAGATAAAAAATATTAAGTAAAATGGCAATAACTACATATCTTCAACAATTACTTCAAATGTGAATGGATAAAATGTTCCAATCAAAAGACATAAGGTCAGTTGGTTAAGAGCTCGCTCAAGAGTTTGAGCTCTGAGCAACAGCGGTTCAATGCCCGGCCCGAGCTGAGCAGCCGCTGAGCTGCCAACAGGTAGCAGGATGGCTCAGCTAAAAAAGAAAAAAAAAAGACATAAGGTGACTGAATGAATAAGAAAACAAGAGCCTTACATATGCTGCCTACAAGAGACTCACCAGATCTAAAGATACACACAGACTGAAAGTAAAGGGATGGAAAAAATATTTCATGAAAATGGAAACAGACAAAAAGCTGGAGTAGCAATACTTATACCAGACAAAATAGACTTTAAAACAAAGGCTATAACAAGAGACAAAGAAGGACCCAGTAATCCCACTTCTGGATATGTATTCAAAGAAACCCAAAACACTACTTTGTAGGGACATGCACATGTTCATTGCAGCATTATTTACAATGGCCAATCTTTGGAGGCAAGCAACCTAGGTGTCCATCAGTAGATGAATAGATAAGAGGGGGTACATATACACAGTGAATATTACTCAGCCATGAAAAGAATAAAATCTTGTCATCTGCAACAATGTGGATAGACATAGAGGGTATTGTACTGAATAAAGTAAGTCACACAGAGAAAGACAAATGCCATATGATTTCACTTATATGTGGAATCTAAATAACAATACAAAAAAACAAAAACAAACTCATAGATACAGAAAACTTTTTGAGGGCTGCCAGATGAGAGGCGGGGCAGTGAAAAAGGGGAAGGGATTAAAAGTACAAATTGGTAGTTACAAAATAGTCATGAGGATGTAAAGTATAACATAAGGAATATAGTCAATAATATTGTAATAACTATGTATGGTGTCAGATGGTGGGTACTAGACTTATTGGGGTGATCACTTTGTCAGTTATATAAATGTCTAAACACTGTATTGTACACCAGAAACTAATATAATATTATATATCAACTGTAATTGAAAATTTTAAAAAAACAAAAACTAAGAGATGTAGAGAAAAAAAGTCATTCAATGGATATGGGCTAGAATTAGGATTAGATTATAGTATAGATCAGAGCAATTTGTACTATACACTCAAATTATCTGGTATAGATATCATCTATAATGGCTTTAAAATAAATATTTTGGGTCCTGTGCTATGATTGAAAAAAGAAAGCTGGGAGTTGAGGTTTCTGATGAAAACATAGGATAAACTTCCTACCTCCAGATTTATTTTACATAAGAATAAAATAAGCTCCTAATGTATGTAAACCCTGATTTTTTAGGTATATTCTTGTCTATACAGCTGAAGCAGATCCTAAAATTACTGGCCCTAGAAAATTTCACTCAAGGGACACAGAAAAGAAAATTACTCTAGAGAAGGAAATAGCACTCTACTGGATTACTTTATAATTTTACTCCTATTCTCATTTTGATAATTTTTATAAAGCCCTTGGTAATATTTCTTGTGGTCTTTATTTTTTCCAACAATACTTCAACATCAGAAGAAGTAGTTGAGGGCCAGCCAAGTGGCTCGTTGTTTAAGAGTTGGCTTGGGAGTGTGAGCTCTGAGCAGCAGGGCCACCGGTTTGGATCCCACATGGGCCAGTGATGCTGCGCCCTCCACAGCTAAGATGCTGAACAACAGTTCAACCTGGAGCTGGGTTGCCATGAGTCGCCGGCGTTGGTATAGGCTGCAGTGGAACTGCAGTGGGTTGCCGTGAGCTACCGTGAGGGGCCGGCAGCCAGCATGAGCTGCCGGCAGCTGGTGTGAGCTTCGTGAGCTGCTGTGAGTGGCCATCCAATGGCCAGGGACCGATTTGCCTCAGCCGGGAAGAGCACAATGATCACAATACCAACATGAGCCAGTGAAGCGATGCCCTCCACAACTAGACTGAATAACAAAAGGACAGCAGCTTCTCCGATTCCCCAACACTGTTCCCTCCCGCAATTCCCCAATAAAATCTTTAGAAACAAAGAAGAAGTAGTTGAGCTCAGTGATCGAAGATACGGACTCTTGAGTCAGACTACATGGTTCGGATTCCAGCTTGGCCTCTCATGAACTGTGTGACTTTGAACAATTATTTAACCACTCTGTTTCCTCATTTGTAAAGTGTAAACGGTGATGAAATGCAGTTTGTAGGTCTTTTGTGAGTATTAATTAGTAAAGCATGTAACAGTAAATGTTGGAGAGAAACATGGCTATCCCACTCAAGAATGACTTGTTGAAAGTCAGTTGTATAGTGAGCTCTATATTCAACCTGGGAACACAGAGTTAAATAAGTCACATTCCTTACTCCCTGGAAGTTGACAGTATAGAGCCCTGTGAGAGAAAATGTGTCTGCATTCTTGGGGATGAGTCTCTTTGTAGCTCCATGTCCTGTTAACCACATCACAACATGCAAGTCTGAGTTACAAAATAATGCTTAACCAGCAGATAAATTACGCAATTCAGTGCATCCTCCAGTTCCAAGAAGAGATGCCTTTGGTATGGTACACAGAAAGATCAACATGAGTATCATGAGATTTTTTGACCCCACAAAATGGAAAAACAGACTGGCTCTCAATACATTCAAGTTCAGTATAACTCAGTTGTAAGGAGACCTGAAAATGAGTAATGACAAAGTATGACAATGTGAAAAATGTCTAATATTACAGAAATTTGTGCAAATGCAAAATTAAACTTTATAAGCTTTAAAAAAAATTTTGCTGCGCCCTCCAAAACTAAGATTGAAGGACAACAACTTGGCTGTTTCCCTTCCCCAATTCCCCAATAAAAATCTTAAAAAAAAAAAAAATTACTATGAAAAAAAATAACAGGCCGGCCGAGTGGTGCGTTGGTTAAGAGTTGGCTTGGGACACCAGCTCTGAGCAGCAGGGCCCTGGTTTGGATCCTACATTAGGGCCAGTGATGCTGCACCCTCTACAGCTAAGATGGTGAACAACAGCTGGACTTGGAGCTGGGCTGCCGTGAGTCGTCGGCGATGGCGTAGGCTGCAGGGGGGCTGGCCAGCAGCTGGCATGAGCTGCAGTGAGCTGCCATGAGTGGCCGTCCAATGGCCGGCGACCCGATCTGCTTCACCCAGGAAGAGCGCAATGATAATACTGACATGGGCCTGTGAAGTGACGTCCTCCACAGCTAGAATGAAGAACAAAAGGACACCAGCATGTCTGTTCCCCTTCCCCGATTCCCCAACGCTCTTCCCCTCCCCCAATTCCCCAATAAAATCTTTTAAAAAATAAAATAAAAATAAATAAATGACAAAGCAATTTCTACATGGTTTCTACCGCCTGTTCATATGTTTGTACTGAGAGATACTTCCACTATTGTCCACATGGCAGCCCCCACCCCTACTTAGAACTATTGGAAAAAGTTACTAAAGCATTAGAAAGGTGTCAGTTCTTTAGAGATTGAACATATTTCCTGTAGAAATGATGTTATACCTGTAGCTTACCTAACTCAAGATGGGTCCAAATATAGTAGTAATAACACCTCAGACTCTAGCAAGGTACTCTACGCTCTCTCAGGGGAAATTCATATGGATTCTAACTTTGGATGTCAGGAACCACGTCCCAGTGTTGTCAAGCTTTCTGATACTCTCTCCTCAATCACTGGGAATGATTACTGGGCCCTGATAAAGAGTTCCAGCCATCTGGGGCTTGGGTAAAGGAGAGTGGGAAGAGAGCAAGGAGTCCTGGGAAGTCCTTGGTTTTGCATCAGCTCCTAATTACGTTTCTTATGGGGCCCTGAGAGTCATCCACATATTTCCAGTTCTGCTACCCTGACCTTTCCCTTTTGCCCACAGTTTGTCTCCTTTTCTAGGCCACTGCCATGAAAAACTAAAGTTATTCTCTAGTCTCCAAGTCCCTGAGTGAAAGTATACAGTCTTTAGGAGCAGTAGTTTTCAAAATTTTTTAAACTATGACTCATAATAATAAAAGTGTTTAAGTCATAAATAAATGCATACTTACATATATACATAACTGAAACAAAGGTTTTATGGAACAAAACTCATCATATTATGTGACATGCACATTGATAATTGTTATTCCATTCTATTTTATTTTAAAAATATTAGTTACAACTCACTAAATTGATTTCACATCTGATTTACAGGTTACATTCCACAATTTAAAGAACTCTCATTTGAAGGTTTAAAAAAAATTAATAATAAAGTGAAACAAAAACAGCTTGAAACTAACAAATAAGGGAAAAAAATCACAAAACTCCAAGTCCTCTGAAAGACGTCACTATACTGGACCGTTAGTTTACTTTGTCTGTTTAGCTATTGAAGCTCCTTCCTGTGTTTGGAAAATTCTTCACCTCATGATACTGGGGGCGGCAGGGCTCGTTTCCGACTCCAAAATCTCTCCTCTCCGAAAACCCTCTCTCCAGCCACTAGAAGTGAGAGATGAGTACAACTTTCCAGGCCCTTGTCCTAGAACAAGAATTCATCTGGCAGCATAAATTACAACTGGCCGCCATCACCATGGTGCACCAGTGTACACTGTTTTGTTGCCAAATGGCTGTGGGTGCCAGATGCTGCCCCCAATTGCAGTGTCTGTGTCCAGTTGGGGTTTGGTGTGTGGTTTCGTCCCAGTCCTTGCACCCAGCTTCTTTGATTCTTGTTTGACCTGTGTCTGGATCTCCGGTCTCTCTGGCAATTCCCTTTTTGTTTAAATCTGCATATTGTAAGTTAGTGCCTCTTGTTTGCAATCAGTTGCAATCAATTTCCACAAGGCTTAATTAAGCATTAGGGATTTGATATCTGCTTTATGCAAAAGAAGACTACCTTGGCAACTCCTTGCAAAACCTGCTTTAGAAGTCCAGTGAAGAGAAGGATGGGTAACACTGAGAGGTGAAAGTTCGACTGAGAGGTAGAGAATGTGGCTTGCTGGTGAGAGACAGTAAGTAGAGGAAGAACCCATTGGGGTTTTTTTCCATTTTACTTTCGCAACTAGCTTCCCCCATCATTTCCTTTTGCGCAATCTAAAACTCTGGAGTGAGGGGTTAGGTACCAAAAGACCAAGATTCTGTGGGGAGAAAAGTAAGGTAGTCATTGGTAATGAAAGGGAAGGGAGCCCTGGTTGCAGCATTAGGAACTAAAAAGCAAGGCATTATGGTCACTCCCCGAGATAGCCTTTCTCATGTAAGAGGCCAGTCCAGAGTATATATGAATAAAGAACTATATGTGAAGCTAAAATATATGTACTACCCATGAGCAGTCATCTGAGGAGGAGGAGGAGGAGGAGGAGGAGGAGGAGGAAGAGGATTTTCTTCAATAGACTGTGAGATCCAGTTTAATTTTTCCCAGTCAAGGGCTAGATGACCAGTATATTATAAATTCTCCTGGTTGATCCATCCAGATGGTACCTCAGTTTAGGTACAATTTCTAGTCAATAGGATTGAAACAACGAATACCAAGTACAAAGATGTGGGTTTGTTGGAGCAAACACACATTAAATTCCATTGTTGCTTTCCTCTTTGGAACATTATGTTTTGACATTTCAACCATCCTCATTGCACAAGAGACTTCAGACTAAATGTTTTGTGTATAAATCTAGTGCAGATATGTTGAAAACTTTAATTCATGCCCAAAATGTCACCAGCCTACCAAACCTGCACTGGATTAACACACATATGTAAATGTGATGGCTTCTTATGCCTGCTTCTAGGAAACACAATGTGTGGAGTGACAGGAAGGAGGGATTTTAAAGTGAAGATATTTTGGGGGAGATGGCTATGTTCATTATCTTGATTGTGGCGATGATTTTATCAGCATATACATATGTCAAAACATCAAATCATACACTTTTAATATAGTATGTACAATTATTCTTTTATGTATATAATAACAATCTTCAATAACATTGTTTCAAAGACAAGACACTCACAAGAAACTCATTCACATAAAGAACACTTAAATTTGACTAATAATAATATCATATTATTAGATACTAGAAAGTAAAAGAATATATATATATGCATACACACATATATATGTGAGCTAATTCTGAGTTATTTACCTTGTTGTGAAGTTAAAACAAACAAAAAGAACCCATATACTACTATGGATGCCTCAGTAATAGATGCTTCTGTGTATGCATGTTGGTGAACCTCTATTTTTAGTCCAGTGAACAAACATGCTTTTTATTTTTTTTCAAAACCAAGGCTTTTCAGAAGCCAAACAGTTCATGAAAACACATCAGAAAACAATCTACTAGCTTTGCTAAAAGCAGAAGAGGAGTTGCTCAAGCAAGTGGGATCATAAATGGGGTGGGTAGCCTTAGCCTGGTGCGTTAAATAAATCATAATTCCTAGCAATAAAATATAAAGAAGTAATTCATGTATTCTAATTCTTTTAGAGTATCTTCTAATATCTGTTGAACCCATCTTATAACCCTTAAATGCATTTTCAAATAATTAAGAGGCTTTAAGAGAAAAAAAATTCTCATTAAGATTTTTTACTCCCTTCCTCATTCTAGTTTCATATAAATCTCTAGTAACTTGTAGATTTACTCCACCCTTCTAAACCAGTGTGAGGAAATATACCAAGCATTGTGCCTGGGAAGAAAAATGTTGGACTATTCAGAAAGTTTCCATTTTGCTAAATGAGGTCCCTGCCTTCTACATGTTCTCATGTTCCACCATCTACACTTGACCCTGTGTTGACCTTCCTGTTTTATATCCAAATTAAAAATCAGAGGGATCTAGGCCCACCTCAAGCATACTGTAATTTCTTGGCTCCATTTAATCAGCAGAACACCAAGGGGCACAACCTGCCCTCTTTTACCAAAAAAGCAGCTACTGGAAAATCGATGAGAAATCTTGCCTGATACTTGAAGGACCCTCCGCCCACATGTGAGAGAAATATCACTTCAGATTGCAACTTTATAGGTTGAAACTTCGTAGACTGGAATCTCAACTCTCTGTTTGCAGCTTGATGTTGCCCTGCTCCTGAAGTTGGGTCTGCCCCTTCCCTGTCTCTAGTGGCAACAATGATTGTTTTACACACTTTCTAGTGTTTGTCTGATGACCTCTGGAAGCTACAGGGGCAAGCCTGAAGCATTAGTACCAATAGAACGAGATGCTAAAGAAACAAACAACAATAAAATACCGTAAATGTTAAAGAAATTCTCAATAGTCCAGCAAATCATCTTTTAAGTGAATTAAATTCTGGTGAATTTGTCACTCGTCGAATTGATCACCAGTACTTTGATAATGTAAGGATCAATCAGGCATGGGAGTCAGTGGGGGATGACCAGCTGCAGAAGTTGAAAGGCTGGGTTCTGCCAACCTGCCAGTGTCAGAGCCTTAGCACTTCTAGTGGAAAAGCCCAAAAAGGAATCCTACAGTGGCATTTCTCATACATGTGAGTGAGGGTCCTTCAAGTATCAGGCAAGCTTTCTCATCCATCCTCTAGTAGGTACTTTTTGCTAAAAAAGGGCAGGCTGGGCCCCTTGGTGTTCTGCTGACTAAACGGAGCCAAGAAACTGCAGTATGCTTGAGGTGGGCCTGCATCCCTCCCATTCTTTAAAGATTTTTTTTTTAATTGGGGAATTGGGGGGATGGGAACAGTGCTGGGGAATTGGGGGAAGGGAAACAGACAAGTTGCTGTCGTTTTGTTCTTCAGTCTAGTTGTGGAGGACGTTGCTTCACTGGCCCAAGTTGGCACCATCATTGCACTCTTCCTGGACGAGGCAGATCAGTCGCCAGCTTCTGGAGGGCCGCTCACTGAGGCTGCTGGCTACACACGATAGCCCATGGCAACCCACTGCCACAAGGGCTGCAGCCCATGCCGTCGCCGGCGACTCACGGCAGCCCAGCTCCAGGTTGAGCTGTTGTTCAGCATCTTAGCTGTGGAGGGCAGCGTCACTGGCCCTCATATGTGGGATCCAAACCAGGCCTCTCTGGTGTCCCAAATGAGTTCTTAACTATCGCACCACTCGGCCGGCCCCCTCCCATTCTTCTTGATTCTACAAATAACCATTGTGATTATGTGGCTACAGAATTATCATGCCATATATCCCAATCTCTTACTCTTGGTACTGAGCCTGGCGAAGACAGAGATGCAACCAGGCAGGATCCTATGGGCTGAACGAGACCAGCTCGCTCAACTGAGCACTCCTGACTTGTCAGCCAGGAGCTTACTGAAAGGGTACCTGAGAGGATTGGGTGGGAGACAAGAAAGAGACTAGAGATGAAAGCTGGGGACAGGAGGTCCACTCAGTGCTGATGGCAGAGAGTGACCCCGTTTATTGTTTGTACACAGATTTTATAGCAAAAGTAGCTTTCCTTAGGTAGGGGGTTTGGGGAGCAATCTCCCTGAAGTGAGACAAAACACAGCAAGTAGAAACTGTTAACAGGATGGCCTTCCACTCTAACTTTCAAGGTCGTTGGCTGTTTTCTCCTCAGCGGCACAGTGGAGATGAGATCTATCCAGCAACCTTCCCACGGTGCTCTCCCGGGCCTGAGAGCCTGTCAGCTTGCCAGCTGTCAGGCTTAACCCTTACCGCAGACCTCCGGCTCTCCACAATGGGCTAATAATAGGATGGAATGGTGGAAGCCAGGGTTCAAGTCTTAAAAGAAGGGAAAACAAGCTTCAGGCAGAGGTTTCCCTGGGGTATTAGCTTGGAAACTCTAGCCTGAGCATCAGCCAAGGAACCTCTTCTTTATTTATTGGAAGGTCCAAGTAATGATTATGGAGAGATGAGAGCTGTGGCTTATGCCTACCGAGGCTCCCTAATATGTATGGACCTAGAGAATGTAGACCCATGGGCTATGTTTTTCTATCTCTGTTTTACCTACTTGGAACCCTTTTGTCATGCAGCATCTCTGAATCCAGGCCTGCTATTAGATAGCCACAGTGACAGTGAGAGGGATAAAAGCTGTTATAATGAAGGAGATGTACTCATGAAATGCCTGAAGAGAAATAAAGTGTGTCAGTTTTGTCCCAAAGAAGTGAGTGATACACTAGGTGAGGGAGGTACCCTCACCTTACAGTTCTCTCTGCATTTGTTATTGGCATGGGAATGGGTATTGAATAGAGCCAAATAGATAGCTGGAATTTTTTATAAAGGGCCTACCAAGAGACTATGAATTAGAATTCTTTAGTCTTATATCATGTGATCTTGGAAGCCAGAGGTCATAAAGACAGTGTGGAGCTCTGAGGATGATTCATATAAGAGGGCTGAATTGGGCAACCTTGGCCAATAAAAGTGTGAAGACCAATACACAGGTCCACTGAGACCAGACACCAGGCTGCCTGGGCATCAAGAGCAGACACAGAAAACTCTTTGGTTCATCTGGTGGATGAATATATTCTGTACAGTGTGGGTCATTATGTCAGGTAGGCATCAGCAGATGAACCAAAGCCCAGATTCTATATGTTTAATATTGCTGGTGGTCCACCAGTATTGTGCCAGGGCACAGGTAGAGTGCCAGACATCAGTTTGTCTGGTGAGAGTTGACTTACTTAATTAACATTCCTTCCAGAGCCTTGTCAAAGATTGTCCTGAGTGGCATGAGGTACTCCTGTACCTACGCTTTGACCAATGATGTGCCCAAATGACAGCAGCCTATCTGTGTTTCTACACCCCACCCCCACCCCTCCAGGTACCGTATTTGCCGGCGTATAAGACGACTCGGCATATAAGACGACCCCCTTACATTTCCACTCAAAATACAGAGTTTGTTATATGGTCGGCTGTGTGCGATTTTGCGAGTGTTGGTAAAATCGCATAACAGCAAAATTGCATAACAGCCGAGCATACACCCAGCAGCGCTGCTGATGCCTGAACGGTATGTGGAATGAAGTGGGCGGGCATCAGGAGGCCACTATGGCACGGGGCAAGCACTATGGGCAGTCTATCTGAAGTGTACCTGGTGTATAAGACGACCCCCCACTTGGAGGCATATTTTTCAGGGCCAAAAAGTCATCTTATACACCGGCAAATACGGTAAGTCCTCTACCCCAGGCTTATTCTAGCATGTTATTGCTGGAAGCTGTGTCCCAAATACTCTGATCTTTAAAGAAGGGTGTCAGTCACCATGTTTGTTCTGGTTCTCAGTTTGTTGGAACAGAGCCACAGAATTTGGTGTTAATTCTGGAAACCCATAGTTGTGATAGAGTAGCAAGCTTTCTCCATCTGTTTTTGGGGGTCTTTCAGTGGCAAAAGAATGCATTTTCTAATTTATAATTCTATTCATGAAATTTCCACATGGAAAATGGTCCACATTAGGCCTTTTGAAATCTTTCTCTGGGTTCAAAAGCCAATTTTAAAGGGTTGACAAGTTTTTCTGGTTGGCAGGTATCAAATTCCTTTTCCATAACCTTTAGGTTTTCATTTGATATTATATTATGTAGTTCATGTATATCATTAATTCAATGAGCCAAAATTTATATGTGCCTCCTGTAGCAAATCAGAACACACATTCTTATAATTTGGAGAATAATGTCTCTTTGAAGTGTGTGGTCTGGATTTTGAGGCCACATTGCTGCCATAGTGCTCATCTCTGAAAAGATGTTAATTTAGTTTAGCTTTTGTTTTAAATATGTTTTTCTACCTTACTATATAACACAGACTGGAATTTAGTATTGGAAAATCAAAACACAGAATGTGGATTTTGAATTATGTAGTTTTATATAAAATAAAACTTTACATTCAATAGGCATGAAACACTTCAAAAATGGTGTTAGAACACAGAACCAAAACCTTTACAATATATAACATATATTAACGTTTATATGTTTGTGAGGACATTACGTATAGTCCCTGGTATTTCCAATTTAGTGAAAGTACTCTTGCTTGAGACTTACTTTGCACTTCCCAAATACTCTCATACATGCAAAGTGTGCATGCCAGTGATCCAGCTGATATGGTGGGGAAACTGACAATATCCAGAAAAATCAGATATGTTTACTCTTTGACACAGCAATCCCATTTCTAGGAAGCTATCCTAAAGTAACACTGGCAAAGATATATACCATGTGTACAAAGTCATTAATTATAACACTATTTGTAAAAGATTGAAAAGAAGCCCATCAGGAGACATTAAGTTATGATATCGCACAATGAAGTTTATGCAACCTTAAAGAAAACAAGGAGTATCTCTGTGTAACGATAGATTGCGATAACCAAGATACAAGGTGGAAAAAGCAAGGTGCAGATCAGTGTATTCAGCAAGCTAAGTTTCATAATCAATAGTGATAATTAGTGATCAATAGTGAAATTAGTTTTCTAAGGCACAACAGATAGGTATTATGTTTATCTTGATGTAGTACAACATAAAGTACATAGCATCATATGTAATATTCTTGCCAAAAATGTTTAATCTGTGTCTCAAGTCTTTAGGTCTAATTACCAGTTTACATGAAATGCAGAACAAAACCGAAACATGTTTATGGTGTTAAAGAACAAAATTCAACTGAGTAAATTTGAAGATCTAATTTGCTTTATTAAGCAATTAATGAATCAAGTAACATCCCAGTTAGCAACTAGAAGGGTAGTCAGGTGAGTTGTACAAAATGAAAGGTTTTTATAGATAGAAAGTGGAACTAAGAAGTTAAAAGAGTGGATTATTTCAGTGAGGACACCTCCCCTTATGGGAAGGCAAGAAGTCTTATCAGGCAGATTACTTTGCTAGTGTTGATCAGAAAATTCCCAATTAATTGAATTAAAATTCACTCAGAGGCTGAAACTGCAGTTAGGTTACTTATTAAATTTTGATTTGGTGACATACACGTAGCTTAGCAAAAGTGACTCCATTTAGGCCTGTTGTTTCTTTGTTTAACAAAGGAGAACATGGGGAAGCAAATAGACCAATGCAGAAGATGGGACACTCTACAAGACCATTTACCTGTTATCTTTAACAAAGAAATGTCTTGGGAAAAGATAAAGAGGTTGTAATAAGGACTAGTCTATATTAAAAGATGACTTAGACTTTAGAGGTTAAATTCATTCTGGTTTTTTTGTTTGTTTGTTTTTTAAGATTTTATTGGGTTGGGGAAGGGGAACAGCGTTGGGGAATCAGGGAAGGGGAACAGACAAGTTGCTGTCCTTTTTGTTCTTCAGTCTAGTTGTGGAGGATGTTGCTTCACTGGCCCATGTTGATATTATCATTGTGCTCTTCCCGGGTGAGGCAGATAGGTCGCCGGCCACTGGACGGCTGTTCACGGTGCTCTTGGCAGCTCACGCTGGCTGCCAGCCACTCATGGTTTCTTTACGGTAGCCCACTGCAGCCTCACTGCAGCCTCACTGCAGCCTACGGCGTCACCGGCAACTCACAGCAGCCCAGCTCCAGGTCGAGCTGTTGTTCACCATCTTAGCTGTAGAGGGCGCAGCGTCACTGGCCCTAATGTGTGATCCTAACTGGGGCCCTGCTGCTCAGAGCTGGCATCCCAAGCCAGCTCTTAACCAACACACCACTTGGCCAGCCCTGATTCTGGTTTTTGACTAACCAACTCCACAAGACATTTTGGGAAGAACTAAATATGGACTAAGAATTACATGGTATTAAAGAATTATTGTTAAGTTTACCAGATGTGATCATGGTATGGTAAGTAGATAGGGAAATATCCTTTTTTCAGAAATGTACCCAAAGGTATTTAAGGTAGAAATGCCATGTTGTGTGTAATTAAAATACTTCAGAAAACATGAGTTGAAACAAATTGGGCAGAATGTTAATCATGAATCTAGGTGATGAGTATATGGTGGAAGATGGCATTTTTATTGTTTATAACTTTCTGTATGTTTGAAACTTTTCATTTGATAGAAAGCTAAAAAAAACAAAACTGAAACAAAGAAATACCAATTGACTTGACATCCCTGGTGCCCCCCCCCCATCCCCCGTCTTGGTAACTAGGCAAGAGCTGGAGCAGCTGCCTTGACTCCATAAGTGGAAGCCACAGGTTGACGTTGGTAGAGCTGTGTCAGTCCTGGACCACTCTCCTACCAGCACCTGACTACCTGCCTACCAAGGGAGAAATAATTATTATAACAAAGCCATAAGGGGAAATTTTTAATTTTAAGTGTTGTAAATTTGCGATATGTCAAAAAAATGAGAGGTACGCTCTGAATCTCACAAGTCCCACTCTCCCCTCTCAAACCTTTGAGACTAAATCTTAGACCTTATGGGATATGCACAAGTAGGGACCCATGAAACAATTCACTGCAATATTCAGAACATTGTTAATTCCTAATCAAAGTTGCCAGAAAGTTTCTTGGATTTATCTCACTGATGGTCAGATGACCTGTTTCCATGTAGGTGGCTTATAAAATAGAAATGAAGCTTCCTTGGAGACTCAGAGTCAGTGATTAAGCTTTAAATAAATATCTTTTTCAAACAGTACATTTCACCAACACTGAGGAAGGGGAAGTTATTAGAAACAGAAGTATCTGTGTATAAGAATGCTGTTTTTAAAAACCATGAATAAAAATATATACATGTAAAATGTCTTGACAGAATCCTGATTGGCATAAATTCCTGGGCATAGTTTGTAGTCTGTGGCATAAATGATAGTTAAATATTTAATTTGTTTGAAATTGTTCCCAAGACTATTATTATAGGATCACTTATTTGGTGCTATAAAATTTTTATATTTCAAGAAGTGTTTGATGTGTCTAAGACATGTAGTAATGTTAATACCTCCCAACCCTCTAACAGCAGTTCTCATCTTTAATGTTGAAGTTTGCTTCACGAGTCCTTGTGAGGAATGATATTCTGGGCAATAATTGTTCATTAATACAAACAGATTGTAGGAAGAGTAAGCTTCCCATCAAAAACCAAGCTATGATCAGAGACTAAAATAATGATTAAAACCTGAGCAGGACCCTGTTCCTGGACAGAACTGTAAAGCGGATGAGTCTTGCATTCAGCATTCTCACTCTGATTTTTAGAGTCCTCCATCTCCCTCACATATCCCTATCCATGTCCACCCCTATCTGCAGTCTAGGTACTCAGAGATTCTTGGCCCTTTGCTAACACCCACCGTTGTGTTTGATACCAACATAGCAACATTTGGGTCCTTTCTGAACCTTTTCCTTCTTATCCAAACCTCCCATAGTCCAAAATGTGACTGCGGTAGAATTTCATTAGAATTTTTCTGGATGCATGTAATTTGCACAAAGTCAGAATTCTGAAGTTACAGTGGTAAAATCCTATGGGTGTAAGATGAGTCAGTGTCCATCATACGACACTATTTGTTCAGTCTTTCTCTGATCTGCTCACTAAACAATTTATCTTCAACAGAACTGAGGATGCAGAAGGGACTGGAAGAGGGTTCGAGAGGAAACTCAAATCAGAATTGGGAAAAGGGTAGAGGAGAACATATTTAGATCAAAAATAAGGAAAAAATTTTTTGGCATTGATTTGCATTGTCACAATATTTATTTTCAAATGACATTAAATAAAAACATAACTTTTCTATATTTCCTAAAGGGGAACCTGGGAAATAGTGCATTGTCCCTGATCAAAAGTAATGTTAACAAATGTCTAAACTATTTGTATGTGTTCATTCTGTTCATTTTAGTTAAATGATAAATTTAACTTAAACTAGCTTATTGTCTTTTCCCCCATTTTGCAATAATTAAAAATTATTATTGGGCCAGCCGAGTGGCGCGTTGGGTAAGAGCTGGCTTGGGACCCCAGCTCTGTGCAGCAGGGCGCCGGTACGGATCCCACATGAGGGCCAGTGACACTGCTCTCTACAGCTAAGATAGTGAACAACAGCTCAACCTGGAGCTGGGATGCCACGAGTCACCCACGACTGCGTAGGCTCCAGCCCCTGCTGCAGTTTGTTGCCGTAAGCTACTGTGTGTGGCCAACAGCCAGTGTGAGTGGCCAGCAGCTGGTGTGAGCTGCCAAGAGCCGCCATGAGTGGCCGTCCAGAGGCCGGCAACCGATCTGCCTCACCCGGGAAGAGCGCAATGATAATACCAACATGGGCCGGTGAAGTGACGTCCTCCACAACTAGACTGAAAAACAAAAAAGGACAGCAACTTGTCTGTTCCCCTTCCCTGATTCTCCAACACTGTTCCCCTCCCCCAATTCCCCAATAAAATCTTTTTTTAAAATTATTATTAATAATTATATCTATTTTACTCAGCTGTCTTTGACACTATTTGAAAATGAATACAAAATTTCTGGAAAAAAATAGGAACAGACACATGGCCTAATGCAGGCATGCACACAATGCATACAATCCCAAGATTTTCATTGACTCCTTCTTTCATTATAAGATTTCAAGCATGAAATTGGTCTTTGCCAATATAAATTTTAGCAACCTATGTTTGTAGTGCTCCCAGTTAAGTAAGATTGTCTCAAGTTTATGGTGCCAAATATATTCTTGACTCACATCAATAGTTGCTAAAAATGTATTTCCATGCCTTGGGATGGTGTTAGCAGATCCGTTGTAAGAAACACAAGTGGTAACACAATGAGTTTTCCATGAAGTTAATTTTATTATTTTGAAATATGGTCCTTTATTATAATGGTATTCCCTCCTTTCTTTTTAATGTTGAAATAAATCCTCCTTTTATGAAACAATGGTGACAGTAGATAGTAACTATTGTAATGTGTGCTTAAGGTTTCTAATTTAACAAAATTCAAAGATGGAAATCTTGTTTCTTTACTCATTTTTTTCCTCTAGAGGAGGACAGATTTCACTTGTATTAGAAATGCAAAAGTCTGAGACCAACTGCTCCGTTTTCTTCTATTCTCTGCTTGAAATATTGTTTTCTAGGACGTGACTGAATCAGAGTGGAGCTAGGAGTGAAAAGGAGGGAATTTCAAACATACTTTTCAGGGTTGTAAACTGATCTCCCTAGTTGTAAACTACTTGATATTAATACTTTTTCTTTTAACTGAAAAGATGTTTCTGACTTGAAAAGATCAGAGCTTCTGAGTAAATTTAGAAAGTGTTTCCTTCATTTACACAAAAGGGTTTTAAGAGCCTGTTTTACTTCTGGGCTCTTCACTGTGACTTCAAGTAATAATTTTCGGGTTAATAAACCAGAGTCTGTCTTTGGAGTTATCAGTTTTCTCTGTATGAGGAAATCTGAGGTTAGCTGGAATAGAACCCAGCTGCGGAATATAAGACAAAAGAAGCAGAGGCCTGATAAAAGGAGGCATTGTAATCATTTCACTATATGTAATTAACCATTTATGCATACTTCTTAAAAGCAGGGAGCAGGGATGATGGTGTCTACAGGGGATGGGGGGGGGAATGTGTAATTAAATACCCCTCATTTTTTTATCTTCAGTAAAATTTCATCTTTGTATAAACGTTATTGTTATTCTTTGCAAATTACCTATTTCCTCTCCACTTCCCTCTCCCCCCTTTAGAATCCTTACTTTGAAGTCCGGATAATTTTTTTAATTATATAACTGAAAAAAAAGTTGTGGTATTTTTAAGGACAGAGAATAGTCAGTATTTTAGACTTCTTTAAAAATTTGGATATAGATATGGATAAGCTCCCACATCAATAAATATTTTTGGAAATTTTGTGAAAAACACGGTCTGGGCACTCTAGGCATAGAATTCCAATATAAATGTCAATACCAACCTATTAATAGAAGTTTTCAAAAATACTTTTTGTAGAACCAATTTTGTGGTGTTTTATGAACAAAGACTTCAAATATATTCCTTGACTGTCCGATTCTCGCGCTCGCGCTCGCGCCCGCTCTGCAGTTTTGTTTCCTGTAATCGTTTAGATCCCTTAATTCTTTATCGATTTAATAAATGAACAACCCTGACTCAATTCCGGCAGCGTAGTTCCCCCTAACCCCGTGCTATGACTTCTGGCTTACCTGGCTTGCGGCCATGGGGCTGACTGTCCGGCTCCCCGCCGGAGGCCCATGTCTCAGCACCCCAGCCGAGCGGGGGTGGCGGGAACAGCGCCAAGGGAGGCGCCCGCGGGGGTGAGGGACGAGCCGTTCCAGCGACCCAGCCGTGGGAGCTGCGGTTTGCCCGAAGCCTGGAGGCGGGAGGTAAGCGAACCACACCCCCACTGCAGTTCCAACAAGAGAGAAACCAGCCCCAGACGTACTCGGAGGCGAGCTGGGGCCGGGACAGGAGGCAGCTCCTCCCAGCGGGCGCGGCGGTCACCTGCGAGCACTTCGCCGGGACGGGTGTGTCCAAGGGGGAGCGCGGGGCGCAGCGAGGGCGGCGCTGCCGGGCCGAGATCCCACGGGCCTTGGGGACACACCGAGCGGAGGCGTGGCCCCGTGACCCACCACAAATTCTGGAGGGGGTCAAAGCCTCTGATTTCTCAGCCACCGCCATCCCAGCTTTTGCCAGCTCCAATTCAGCCTCCAAGCCGCAGCCTCCGGAAGGACTACCCCAGGGGAGCATCTGCCCCAGGACCTACCTTTCCTGAGGTGGTGGGGCTTGTTTAGGGCCGCAGAGGCGCGGTGGACTGACCCAGCCCTTCCGAGGACCGAGCTGGAAAGGACGCAAGAACCTGCCGTCCGGTCTCCCAAGGCGAGGGCGCTGCAGCTGCCTGCGTGGATTTCGCGCCTGAACCCCACGCTATCTACTTAGCCGCCAGGTGTCCCAAGCCTTATCCCCACCATCCCTTCTTCTGGGCAACCTCTTGTTTGAAAACTGATTCTGTTTCGCAAGATCCCCTTCTCTCCCCGGAAAGGCTAGCGAACTGCAGGTAACAGCTCTGAGCGCTGAGGACCTGCGGAAACCTGCGCTTAGACGCTGACGGCGGGGATCAGAGTTGCCTCCCGGCCCTGTGGCCCCCATGCTGTTGTCATGGCTAACAGGACTCGGGGCTGGAATGGTCCTACTGCACTTCCTGCAGAAACTCCTGTTCCCTTACTTCTGGGACGACTTCTGGTACCTTATGAAGGTGGTACAATGTGGAATGCGGATAAAGACGTCCAGTCGGAAAGGGGAACTGGTCACTGTTCTGGATAAATTCCTGAGCCATGCCAAGAAGCAGCCTCAGAAACCTTTCATCATCTACGAGGGAGACATCTACACCTATGAAGATGTGGACAAAAGGAGCAGCAGAGTGGCCCATGTCTTCCTGAACCATTCCACGCTGAAAAGGGGGGACACCGTGGCCCTGCTGATGACCAACGAGCCCGACTTCGTCCACGTGTGGTTCGGCCTGGCCAAGCTGGGCTGCGTGGTGGCCTTCCTCAACTCCAACATCCGCGCCAACTCGCTCCTGCATTGCATCCGCAGCTGTGAGCCTAGGGCTGTAGTGGTGGGCGCAGGTAGAGTATGGGGTGTGGTCTGCTTCTGCACAATGTCAGCCCTGCCTTTTCCCCACCCCCTTTTTTGTTGGAACAGTGTAGAACTAATATTTTGGATGTGTGATGAAGGGTGCATGTTACAAATAGTTTTACAATTCTATCATTTTACAGTTCTGTGACTGGCGTTTTAATAACCTCTCACCCACGTCATTCACTCTGTTGCAGATTAGTAAATATCAAGACAGCTTCAGAAAATTTTTATGAAATCTCATCTACTAACTATTTTGGGAAGGGGCAATTTTACTGTTAACAACTTCACGGAGTGCAAGAACACAGAGGTAGAACTCTGTCGTTTCTAAATTTTATCAGATCTGGCAAAATTATTTGATGAGTAGGAAAGTTATGTTGTTTTCATTGCAGAATATCTACCTGCCTCTAATAGTAACACTATCAAGTTTGACTACATTTGCAGAATACAGAGGGTGCCACAATAAAATGTATACATATTTTAAGAAAGGAAAAAACTGTATTAAAATTGTGATACTCAATATGTACCAATAACAAAAGATGACTAAAGTCATGTATATACATATTTTTGGCACCCCTGGTGTGTTTCATCTGAAGTACATGAATTCCTATCTTCATGTCTGCTCTTATTTTGCACCTCCTGCAAGCTAGGATTTGCCTAGCAAGGTTGGACTCCCACATACCACCTGGTGGGCAGGTTCTTGGCAGATCCTATAGGCTTCTTTCTCTCTCTTCCCTGCCCCGATCTGTGCCCATTTCTTTCCTTCAGCAAATTCTAACCTTCTGCCCTCAACCCCCACCCTTGGAGTTAGGCTTTGGCTACACATATTAACACTGAACTATAAGGAAAAGTCTTTAGTTCAGGGCCTAATTAACAAAGTACCTAGGAGGATGGGTTGCAATAACAAAGCAAAATTGAAGTGTGAAAAATGATAGTTATTCTCTGAACTATAGCCATAGGTAGGATAAATGAAGCACACAGAATTTGGATAACATGGTGAAACAATGTTTACCACTTGTGCAAGGGCAAGTGATCATGTGACTGCAGTGGGAAAACATATCACAGTTCATCTCTGTATATACTCTGACATTTTATTCCACTTCCCATATTACTGCTCATTTTAATTTAGTTTACAGGTTTGGGAGCAAATCTAAAACTCAAATTGTGCTAAAAATTGATGAAGCCATAAATTCCCTTTAGAAAAGCAAACTGAAAGGGCCACAGTATCCCTGAAAAGATGTCTGTGGCCCTGATGTTGAGGCCAACCTGAGAGCCATTCATAGCCAGTCTCCTGAGGGCCTCTTAACATGCACAGGGCGGGTTACCTCTCAAAATAGAGTATTCAAATTTTGCTGTCGACTGAGTTGTTGCTTAATTAGAACCAATTAATTTTGCAGCTTTACTTGTGCCTGCTTTTCCATTGCTTGCCAATGAGTAATTTCATTGTTTCCTTGTTTTTAACAATAACAGTCATTTTTTATATATAAAGGCCACTTTGGGATGCTGGAGTTTTAAGCCAAAACCATTTAGTCAATTTGCTCAGTAAGTAGATAGCTCGTGAAATCAACCTTCAATCTTACTAATGGTTCTTTTTAGCATCCCTCCAAAGTGTAGAAATTATATGTTTTTCAAAGATGGGACAATTCTATTTTGATTAATTACTAGCTTAGTATTTAAAGAAGATATAGCTCACATCGAAGTCATTTTCTGTGTTTGAGCCTCTTACCTGAAATGCTTTTACTGTATTCTTGGCATCTCGAGTCTAATCAGTGAACAATATATACCTATAGTTTTAGAACTTTAAATTTCAGAGGTATTAGATTCTCATCGGATGTTTCTGATGTAGGTGTACAGTTAAATTATTATATCCCAGGGTGAGTAGATGAAGGTGGAAAGACTAGTCAAGTGGTTTAGAGAGATAAGCCAGATAGACCTGGGTTTCATTTACAGTCTGCCATTTCTTAACTGTGTGGTGAAGATAAGATCAGTTGCCCTGGGCTCACTTTACTTAGTTGTAAAATAGTGCTAATACCATCTACTTCACAGTGTAACTCTGAAAATTAAGTGGCATAGCTTTTGTAAAGTGGCTTTACAGAAGCCACTAGTATGTACTAACTAGATCCTGAAATAATTGCTATTATTAATATAATAGAGTCATCCCAGACCCCTTTAATAAGGGATCTCATTTAATAAGGGATTTTGCTGCTACAGCTTAATTTGGTATTAGGTATAAGAAAGACTAGTAAGGACTTTTGTTTGGAATAGGATTTTGAACACTTTACTTTGGCATTAGTTTTAGCAAAATTTTATTTTTCAGAAGTTATATAGAACCAGTTTCCAGAAGGTTTAACAGACAGGCCAGATAATGTCCATGGTGACAGGTGAAGTTTTAATCATGGCAGATGTCTGGTAAGTGTCTCCAGGAACAAGCCAAAGGAAAAGTTACCAGCTGAGCCACCAGCAAATGTTATTATTTTGTTATTCTCATTAACAAGAATATTAACAGTTGCCATTTACTCAAGGCTGACTATGTAAAAGGCACTGTCAGTGATTCTGAGAGGCAGATGCAGAGCTATGTTTTGAAGACTGAGAGGGAAAGAAATTCACCTAGGTTGTCAAAGGTGGCACAACCTAGTAGGTTTCAGAGCAAAGATTCAAAACCTGGTCTCTGGTGTAAGACTATATACAGTCCAATTGTTTCTGAGACTGTCAATCAATCCCCTTATGACATAACTGAAAAAATATGCTTTCCACTTATATAAAAATAGTAAAGTAAAAGTTGCCAATATTAAGACATCAGGCTTTTAATACACAGATAACTAGAAAAAGTTAAAATGTTCATACAGTTAGTATTCCTTTCTCTCATAGTCTAAAGACTCAAAAAATACTTGCAAAGAAGTTTTGTATCTGTGTAGTTTAGTTTAGAAGGTATGTTGAGTGGCATCCAAAATTTCCCTGGAAAATTTCAGCACTTACTGAAAATTAAATAGTCTTAACTTAAACCTACTTCTTTCCCCCCGATATTTCAACTCTGATATTGCTAACAGTGCCTGCTGCCAAGATTGTTGTCTACCTGTGTATTATTTTCTCTTTACTTAGAACAAACAGAAACTGTTGTGATGCTTGTATATCATTTTTAAAAGTCTCTGTAATTATATCCTTTGACATACTGAGCCATAATAATAACAATGACTTCCATTTTTAAAGTACTGTATACACTGCAAAGTGTTTTATACATGTGATCTTACGTGATCCTCATCACAGCCGTAGCCTCGTTTAAAAGCTGAGGGCAGGACTGACCGAGTGGCTCAGTTGGTTAAGCACTCACTCAAGAATGTGAGCTCTGAGCAACAGCGGTTCGAGTCCCAGCCCGAGCTGAGCTGCCAACAGGTGGCAGGATGGCTCAGCTAAAACCAAACCAAACAAACAAACAAAAGCTGAGGGCAGCATGGTTAAAGTGGGCACGGACTCTCCTCTGGCTCATACATCTAGGAGAGACAGAAAATAGCCCACATTTTCTGATGTGAAGTCATAAAAGCTTATTGGGTGCACATGTGTCTTTGTCCTCCTTTCTGTTCCTGTTCATTCCCTCATTCCATCTTTTACTTTCCCCTCCCCTTTCCTTCTTAACCTGCTCACCTCCTCCTATTCCTTCCCTCAGTCTCACCTTCCATCTGTCCATCTACTCTCTTTCAGCATCTTTTATACTAAGACAACCTGCCTCAGGTGTGCTATGGCTCTTCACAGCACCCCAGGGTAATGGTAAAGTTTGCTGTTGTTTTTTTTAAAAGATTTTATTGGGGAATTGGGGGAGGGGAACAACACTGGGGAATTGGAGGAAGCGGAACAGACAAGTTGCTGTCCTTTTGTTCTTCAGTCTAATTGTGGAAGACGTTGCTTCACTGGCCCAAGTTGGCACCATCATTGCGCTCTTCCCAGGCGAGGCAGATCAGTCGCCGGCTTCTGGATGGCCACTCACGCTGGCTGCTGGCTACACATGGTAGCCCATGGCAACCCACTGCAGCAGGGGCTGCAGCCTACGCTGTCACCGGCAACTCATGGCAGCCCAGCTCCAGGTTGAGCTGTTGTTCAGCATCTTAGCTGTAGAGGGCAGTGTCACTGGCCTCAAATGTGGGATCTGAACCAGGGCCCTCTGGCGTCCCAAGCCAGCTCTTTGCCAATGCGCCACTCTGCCAGCCCAATGGTAAAGTTTTATTAGCCAATTCACAGACAGATATTTGTGTGGCTTTGAGGAATAGGCCAAGAACTCAGATGTAAGTGCTTTGAGCTGAGGAAGTTTGTTTAGTTCACTGATAAATTCTGAGAGTTTAGCACAAAGGAGATGCTCAATACATATTGCCTGGATGAATGAATGACCTAACAAAAAACTATGAGGTACCTATAAGCATTCGGTGACTTTACTTACAAAGTTTTGCTAATAAATTATCCCTCTGCTGTTCATTTGGTAACTGATTTTGAGAGTAGATATATCAATGGAATTTCTTTGTTATGTTATTTTATACCAATGTTGCTAAGTGCGAGAATCAGGACACCCTAGTACAATGTTTTAGACCCACTGAGCATCCACAGAATTTCAGATCTACTTGCATGTACATATTTTTCTTTCTCTCCTTTGTCAATATACTATACATTAAATCATTATAATTATACATCTATAACTAAAAAAGATTACGTTCATATTACCCTGAACACTTTTACTTTAGATTCAATAATATTTTGTGTCTCAACATATGTAGAAGAGTTTTGGATTTCTGTTCACAAGAAGTAAAAGTTCTGTGTCAGCTCAATAAAATTACAATAATGCAGGCAGCCTTGCCCTGTTAGGTTTCATGAACTGTTCATTCACACTGTGCAGGGCAAATGTTCCAGTTAACAAACAAGCCATTGTAATTCCCCAAATGACTTTCAGCCAGGCAGGCATCTGCTTTTTAAAGACCAAGAGGAAGAGTTAGAGGAATAATAAAGACGCTTTACGTTTTATAGAAAACAATATGTATTCAGATAGATAAGATACATGGCTCATGTGAATTTTATTATTTTACCCATGTACTATGATACCCTGACATATCTATTGTAATTTTTAGGGAATTTCTATATTTTTACTTATATTAGTAGCATGGATAGTTGTTTTGCCTTTTTGTTTTTTTTTTTTTCATTTTAGACTCAGCTAGGTCAAGGATTACCTCCATTCCAAAAGAAAACTGATTTTGATAGGAAGTGTAAGTGGCTTCTTGGTTTATTAGCTGGAAAAGGCAGCGTTCTAAGCACTGATGATGCATGGCTTATTCTTTACTGATCATGGGGTCACTGACCCAGGGGTTCTTACTTTCAGTATTTGCTGAACATGTGTTTACTGTCAGAGAATGATGCTTGAATACTGGCAGGAGCAAAAACAATTTAAAGGGAGGCTTTGCCCCCTCAGAATGGGGCTGAATGGGAGAAATGCCCATCTTGGAGTCAGGTGAACATGGGCTTGAATCCTAACCGTGCCGTTAACTGAGACTGCTAACACATAGCTAACACATAGCAGTGAATGTCATTGGGTTTTCTGTGACTTAAACATAAAGGACACAATAGAGTGCCTAGACCACAGTGTGTATTCAATAAATGGTCGCCATAATTATTTTTAATTGCATGGTGACAGAGACATATATGCAAAGTGTCATGTCAGTCTTTGCCTGAGTCTCTTTGTGTGGGATTTGCTGTGGACAGAGGGCTGTATGGAGGGACAGCCAGGCACATGTCAGGTGACCTGAGAGAACTGGTTTTAAGCAGCTGCCCTGACCTCCCCCAGTGGCAGTACAGTCATACGTGTATCTGCTTTCCAACCCCCAAAGGCCAGGGCTGGAATGCTGTCAGGCACAAGTCAGGAGCTAGTGGTTAGCTCTTCTCTGGCCAAGGGGACTATTTATAACCAAGAACGCATGTGGCAGATAATAGCTCTGATGGAGTCTGAATCTTACAGAAATGCCACCTTGGAATTTCCTTTTAAAAAATATATAATTTACTTACTGAAAAATAATAAACCAGGTACATCCTGCCATTGTGGTCCCATTTGAGTAATAATTATTCATTGGCAATAGGAGATGTGTTGGAAATAACGTCAAATAAACTGTTATACTTTTTATTTTTTGCACACTTTTGCCTGTCTATTCCCCAAAAGATGTGGGGACAGCTGAGAGTGAAAACACATAAACCCACTTATAAACTTGTGTGCATGTGTTCAGGGCAGTTAGCAAGATTGTTTCAAGGAAGAAAATGCAATCACAATTGAAAGACTAGTAGTACTCCTATGCAGTTCCTAGGGTTATGATGATAGTTAATAAGCTAATATTTGTAAAAAATAGCTGACATTATTCATGATGAAATGAGTTTCTGGCCTAATATTAAGTATTAGTATCTACATCACGATATGAATTGCTTTAGGACTTTTCTTACTTATGCATCAGTTTTCTTAGAAACCATAGCCTGCCCATGCATCCGATGAAAGACTTATGGAGCAGCTCTAAGTAGTAGAAAGGTAGTTACAGGTACATGGTGAGATCTATCTTTTATTTGACTTTGGATTCTGTGTGAATATTGCTTTGCAGTAAGGAAAACTCAAATTGACCACTTGTAGTTGAGCATCATATTAGTTTTACTAATGCATAAAAGTTTAAATGTTTGCCAATGTATTAAGAGCTACAAGCAATACCTTTGAAAATATTAGCTGGTTTTATGTAGAGTAGGATATTTTAAAGAGTTTTTAATGCAGTATGAATAACATAATTCGCATTAATGGCATATTAGAGAGATATATTAAATTTTTACTCACTAATTTTATAGTCTCAGAAATTTGAATACGAGATACTATAATGATGCAGGAACAAGAAATTAATTTGTACAAAAGTGCTAAAGGATTGTAAGGAAGGAGCATAATTTACCTGTTTTTGTGCTTGCAAACCCACCTAATGCAGTGGCTTGCATACGCAAGAAACAATAAGTATTTCTTGGAAAAACCTGTTGCTTTGAAAAGAGAGATTGAGTCTTCTCCTGTAGTGTACACTCTGTTAAAGGTCATAGAATGTTCAGCTGTCTCGTTTCTTTATGGTACTTTACTATCAAGACCCACAGCTACTGTGGATCCCATGGGCAGCGCTCGCTTCCATAACCAGGTATCTGTCCAGCCCCTACGGTGTGTGTGCCAGGCGCAGTCAGCCGAGGATGGAGTAGGACACACATTGCTCTTTTGATGCACTTACAGTTCTACAGATTTCAATGGCAGTACACGTCACTAATGAGTAAACCTTCCTGAAACACAGCCAGGTTTCCCTGAAGTATTTAAACAAATGCTAGTTTGTGTTAGGAATTAGTATTCAGAATTTACTTTCAAAATGACAGTAAAACTTTTCATCTTATTAAGAAAGATTGATAGTGTTAAGTAAATGATTCTTTATCCCCTACATAATTTTTTACTTTTTAAATTTCAATTTTCACTATCCTCAACCACATTTTCTACCACTATTGAATAAATAATTTTGTTAGATAAAATTCTACTGGAAAATTCTAAACATCTCAACCAACTCAATTTAAAATTAAATTGTGTCTCCTCTGTTTCTTAGGAATCTGCTCACTTTTTTTTTCCTTGTGAAAGTCATCACTCTGTAAATATTCACTGTTCCTTTAGAAGCCACAATTCCAGCAAAGATTTGGGGCCACAATTAATCACATTGTAACTTTCTTTGTACTTATTTTTGCCAATTTAGTCATACATATCATTAAGAATGTATAAAAGTTTATGGTGTTAATTTACAGTTCCAGATGAGAGATTTGAAATTAAGGTAATGAAATCAGTCAGCTCAGAGACTTGTACTTATACGTGCAAAGTGCCAGATAGAGTCATTGAAACAAAATCTAGTACAAAAAGTTAAAAGAAAATAGACAGTCTAGATCATTTGCTTCTCTTGCTTTTTCATTTATTTATGACTTGTCCTTCCCCCCGCATTCCTTGTGATTTTTCTCTTCTCTTTTTTACCAAAGCAATCTGTATACAGCAGCTTGCCATGTGTGCTCAGTAGAACTAGATACTTCCTCTGGACTCTCCCTATTTGCATCATTTGGATTTGTTATGGAAATAAAAATAAATTCAAAACATTTCAAGTCCCAATCTGCCTACCACCTCCGACATATCAACTCCTTATCATTTTCTGTTTTCTTCATTTTCATGTTTTATTTGTGAATTGCCTAGTCCCGTTTGACTTATTTCTCTTACTGCTTCTTTGTGATCAATTTGGATTATAGATTTTGAGGAAGTAAATCATGAGTTTTTCTCAAACATTTTGTTTTCTAGTAGAACTAAACAGTGGCTAACAGATGGCTTTTTGAGACAGCCAGACACTGTTTCACGTTTCCAGGAAAATGTTTGATGCAGCAGCCTGGAGACAGTTTCAAAGCAGAGTACATACATCTTGTGGTTATTTTTAAAGTTTTGTTAAATAGGGCCGGCCGAGTGGCTCAGTTGGTTAAGAGCTCGCTCAAGAGTTTGAGCTCTGAGCAACAGTGGTTCGAGTCCAGCCCGAGCTGAGCAGCCCCTGAGCTGCCAACAGGTAGCAGGATGGCTCAGCTAAAAAACAACAACAACAAACCCCCCCCCCTAAAGTTTTGTTAAATAATTAGAAAAAAAAATATATATATATATATATATAATTGTTTAGATGGAAAGGTCCATGTTTACATGTACTTGAGCACTCTTACCAGGGTGTATTTTACATTTAATAACATTTTTTTATCATTGATTTCTTGTATGAGGTAATGTCTAAATTTCACAGTTAGACTTCGGTAGACTAAAACCAATTTTACTGTCCACCAACTTGTGACCTTGCTGTATTAGTCTCCTCGGGCTGCTGTAATAAAGTACCACAAATGAGGTCGCTTAAAACAACTAAAATTTATCCCCTCACAGTTCTGGGGGCTAAAAGTCCAAAATAAAAGTGTCCGTAGGGCTATGTGCCTCTCTTAAAAATCTAAGAAAGAATCTTTCCTCTCCTCTTCCTAGCTTCTGGTGGTTGCTGGCAGTATTTGGCGTTTCTTGCATTAACTCCAAAAGACCAGGAGCCTCTCTCAATCTCCTCATTTCACTGAAATGATCTCTAAGACATAATGACCTTGTGATTCCTGAGTGGTCAGGGACTCTCCTGAACGTATTGCATTAAAGTAGAACTAAACAGTGACAGACGGAAGGCTTTTTGGAATAATGAGCTGCTGAGTTGTATTTCAAGGACAGTGTTTAGTGCAGTATCCTGAATTTAGATTTAAAGCAAAGTATAGAAATACAATAGTTTTACTTAAAATTTGAGAAAAAAAACCATAGTCTGGATAATGGAGTCTCCAAATTCAATTTGAACTGGCCTATTTGCATTGGTTAAATCAGGTGATAATCAGATTTCCCTTTCATTTGGTCCTGTTGAAACAGAATCATAAAATGGCTTTGATAGTACTTATCCAACATAAAAAGGAAATCAGCATTGTATTTACATTTTATCCCTGTTGCAACATGCAAAAGAAAATACAGGGTGAATGATTTATTTTGTTTACTTATTCCTAACCCTCTGGTTTTTAGATTTGCTCGAAACTCTGGAAGAAATCCTTCCCAGCCTCCCAGAAGATATCAGCGTTTGGGGGATGAAAGATTCTGTCCCAGGAGGCGTAATTTCACTCAAAGAAAAACTGAGCACAGTATCTGACAAGCCGGTGCCGCGCATCCACCATGTTACCACAAACTTCAAGTCTCCTTTTCTTTATATTTTTACCTCTGGAACAACAGGTATGATTCACTTCCTCTTAAGACTTGGAAAGCAAGAGAGTCAGACAACTCGCTGCCATGAGTAGTGGCCTGGACTTTAACTGGGTTTAACTTTAACTCTGCAAGTCACCGTGTTCACACAGCTGTGGTCTCCAAGTTTGGTGGGACCAGCAGCACGGGGATGTCTAGCGACCTTGACCCAGCCCTAGTGCTTAAGCATGAAATTCCACCAGCTTCCTTGGCAAAGTCTTTGCTAGTTTCTCTGTTCCTTAGATTCCTGATTTATAAAATGAAGAGATAGGTTTAAATAGTTTCTAATCATCCTGCTGGATTAAAAAAATTCATTAGTCTACTTTGAAACAGTTTTCTATATTCTTGTGTAAAATGGTAAGTCCTAAACGCAATCCAATTATAGCTGTAATTTAAGCACCTGTCACTGCTCTCCTAGTTGTCCTTTGGATGACTAGAACAGGTGACAAACAGGAAGTCTTGAAGGCATTGTGGGTTTGGGAGAAAATGCAAAATAGAATCTAGTAACTAAACTTTCCTTTTTTTAAGTAAATGATAACACACGCACACATGCACACACACACACAAATAATGAAACTGCCTAAGAATTCAAAAGAAATGTTAAACTTAATCGAGTCTTAGGAAAAAATGAATGGCATTTATGATAAGCTAAATAAGCTTTTTTAACTAGTTTGAAGATAACTTGCAGTTTGAATTGGACATATTAAAAATATGCTGATACTAATTCCTTGTGTACAGGTAGTATTGTAAGCAAAACTATTCTATAAGTATAGTTGTCTTACTTTTTTTCTTTTTCTCTCCTTTTGTTCCTTTTTTTTTTTTTTTGCTATTTGGAGTCTAACAATGCTCTCTTTTAGACTAGAGAGTAGACTATATTTTTACTGTGTTTAGAACAACTTTGATAAATAAACAGGAAAATGCTAATATGTATCAAGTTGTCAGCATAAATTCAGTCAGACTATGGACTTTGAAAGCAACAAATAAAATTTTTAAAATGATAAGCTTTGAAAACTTCCAACAGAAAGCACTTAACCAGCTTGTCTTTATGGCTGTTTTCCTGTGAAAAATAGGAAGTGACTCTGGTCTTCAACTCAATCTTCACCACTGCCCCTGCCCCCCACCCCGCAGAGAACAAGAGACTGGAGCAGACTGTTATCAGCTTTTGTTCTCCAAGATTAAAACCAGAGTGTTTTATACATTTGCACAGCCGAATGAAAGCAAAAGCATTACTATTTTTTTTTCACACTTACTTAGATTAAAGCTATATGGCACAGAGATGAAAAATTCTAATTTTAGAGAAAAACACCCTGCTCCCCCTGCCCCCCACGTCCCCTTTCCAAAACCAACTACATTTAGTAATTTTAGATCTTTCTTTTTATAATTATCCCCATATGTCTAAATGGAATCAGTATCTTATATTGGGTTGTCGGAAAAGTCATGACATGTTTGCAACAGATGGCACTCGTTCATTTTTGGAAGTACTAGAGTCATTCGTATCTATGTTATTGCTATGTCATTTGACAGCTGACAGTTCTAGCTTCAGTCTAAAAAACAAATTAAGCGATTTGGTTGAATTTTGGAGATTTTACTACAGGTTAAAGACTGAAGACCAAGCTGTGCATTTTTGCCATATTTTACTGTTTAACTTCCACAAAGGGAAGAACACACGTTAAGCTTGTGAAAAGTTGCATAAAGTTTATGGTGACCAAGCTCTAGAAGAACGTCACTGCCAGTGATGGTTCACAAGATTCCGTGCTGGTGATTTTGATCTCAACCATGCTCCTCGGTCAGGGAGCCCCACCGAGGTTGATGATGACAAAATAAAGGCATTAATCAGGTCAAACCCACGTTACACAACATGAGAGATTGCAGAAACATTGAACGTCCATCATTCAAGCATTCATGACCATGTGAAGAAGCTAGGATACGAAAGCAAGCTCGATATTTGGGTTTCGCATGAACTCAAAGAAGTTCATTTGATGGCGTATATAGACATCTGCAATATGCTCATTAAACATGAGGAAAACGATCCTTTTTTGAAGCACTGATAACTGGTGATAAGAAGTAAATTGTTTACAACAATGTGGTGTGCAAACGGTCTTAGTCCTGACATGATGATTCGCCTCAAATGACATCGAAAGCAGACATTCATCAGAGGAAGGTTATGCTCTCAGTGTGGTGGGATTTTAAAGGTGTCATGTTTTTCGAGCTCCTACCAAGGAACCAAACAATCAATTCGAATGTGTATTGTCAGCAATTGGACAGTTTGAACGAATCCATCATCCAGAAACGTCCAGAGTTTGTTAATTGTAAAGGAGTTGTGTTCCATCACGACAATGCAAGACCACACACAAGTTTGATCACCTGTCAAAAATTACTGGAGCTTGAATGGGATGTGTTGCCACACCCACCATACTTGCCTGACTTGGCGCTGTCAGACTTCCACTTGTTTTTCTCTGTTCAAGACTCCTTGCATGGTATAACGTTCAATTCAGATGAGGTTGGAAATCAGCACCTTGTTCAGTTTTTCTCAAATAAAGACAGGTCCTTCTATGAACAAGGAATTATGAAGCTCACTGAAAGATGGCAAAAGGTTATCAAACAAAACGGGCAATATATCATTGTTTGATCTTGGTTCTTTATATAAATAAATGACCTTTGAAAAACAGACAAAATACATCATGACTTTTCCAACAACCCAATAGATACTTATTAGATACATACTAATAACTATCTACTGTTTTTCCACAATGGAAGATGAGGCTTCTGTCTTCTTTCATCACCACTCTCTCCCTCCACTCATTTCTTTCTCTTTCGTTCAGACAGTTTTTCTCCCCAACATCACACTAATATTGTTTCATCGTAAATTTTGGCTCGGTTGGTTAGCATTGTAACTTAGTAAACACTACTTCTAACTGAGCTCTATAGCATAACAAAAGTACATTTATTTCTTTTCCCATAAAACTCCTTCCAACCTGGAATTAATCATTGGTTTCGTTTGGTTTGTGTTTGCTTGCTTAGTTTTCTATATACCGATAACTGGCTCATATTCATCCCTTTGTCAAAAATGTAGCTAACTCACCTTTGATATTGAAAAGATGGTCTCTGCTTTGTCAAGCCCATGTTTTTAGCCACCTCTGTCCCAGCACATTCTTTCCATTTTATTCTTGACCACTTGCTCTCTTGGGATCATTCTTCACCATCTTCCTGGGAATTCCCTTCAACTCTTCCTTTTTATGATCCCCTAATTCCTAGATCCTAAGTGTGTTTCCTTGGTTTGCTTTTCTTTTTACCATTACCCTGCTTTCAGTAGCTGTCTGATAAAGAGTATTTAGGGGGTAAGTTGAAGTCCTCACATGTCTGAAATGCCTTTTTTTCTATCATTACACTTATTTGTATAGAACTATAAGTTAGAAATGATTTTTGTGCAGGGGTTTGAAGACAGTGCTCTATTATTTTCTGATTTTCAGTATATATATTGAGAATTCTTTTTCTTTCTGATTTCTTATTCTATGCAAACTGGCGCTGTTTTTCTTTCCTTCTTTTGGGGATTTTTAGAATCTTTTATGAGTTTTCAGTAGTCCATAACATCATGATGGCTTGTACCAGGACTGGTCTTTTTTTTTTTTAAGATTTTCATTGGGGACTTGGGGGAGGGGTGCAGCATTGGGGAATCGGGGAAGGGGAATAGACAAGTTGCTGTCCTTTTGTTCTCTAGTCTAGTTGTGGAGGACGTCGCTTCACTGGCCCATGTTGGTATTATCATGGCGCTCTTCCCGGGTGAGGCAGTCATTCGCTGGCCATTGGACGGCAGCTCACGAAAGCTCACGCCCACTGCCGGCCAGCCCCACTGCAGCCTACGCCATCACTGGTGACTCACGGCAGCCCAGCTCCAGGTCAAATTGTTATTCACCATCTTAGCTGTAGAGGGCGCAGCGTCACTGGCCCTCATGTGGGATCCAAACCGGAGCCCTGCTGCTCAGAGCTGGTGTTCCAAGCCAACTCTTAACCAACACACCACTTGGCCGGCCCAGCTGGGACTGGTCTTATTCATCCATTTTGCTGTGAAATTTGTAGGACTGTTTTTTTGGGGGGATTTTTTAATTGGGGAATTTTGGGAGGGGAGCAGTGTTGGGAAATTGGGAAGGGGGACCAGCCAAGTTGTTGTTCTTCAGTCTTAGTTGTGGAGGGTGCCAGTCACCATCTGGCTTCCCGTCGGCAGCTCGTGACCTCTAAGCTCAAGGTGCTGTGTTACAACCTTAGTTGCGGGTAGGCGTAGCCACCATCCCACGCGGGAGTCAAACCAGCAGTTTTATTGTTAAGAGCACACGCTTTATCCACTGAGCCATCCAGGAGGCAGCTCAGCTCAAGGTGCCAAGTTCAGTCTTAGTTGCGGGCAGGTATAGCCCACCATCGAACAAGCAGTCTTGTTGTTAGCAGCACATGCTCTCGCCAAGCTGAGCCATCCTACTACCTGTTGGCATCTCAGTGGCAGCTCAGCTCAGTCACAGCTTCACTGGCTCATGTGGGAATCAAACCGGCAGCCCTGTAGCTCAGCGCTCACACTCTTAAGCTAACTCTTAACCAACTGAGCTACTCGACTGACCATGTAGAACTTATTAGTCTAGAAACTCATGTCTTACAATTTCCAGATACTTGAAAAAACTTTTTTTAATTTTACATTCCTTTCTCTTTCCTTTTTGATTTCTATTCTTTCTCACCATTCCCTCTTTTCTATTACACTTGCTTCTTTGTTTATTCTTTTATCTTTGTAACTCTAACTTTTTGACAAGTAGCCCTCCTGAAGTGAGTTGTTAATTTTCTAATTTTTTCTATCCCATTTTCCTCCTCTTACCTTTTGATTTACTTTTTGAGAGATTTATCTTCTAGCCCTTGTAATTCTCTGAATATTCCCCCTTTTGTAGCATGTTATTTTGTATTATTGATACTTTATAGTCTTGTATCTCTCAGAATATTAATAGTAATCGTTTTCTGAAAATTTCTCCTCTCTATCTTGTCTTTATTTTCTTCAACGTCCTTTTGTTTTTGGTTTGTATTGGTCTCTAGCCTTTATCCTAGAGAATTTCCTCAATTATCTGGTGACCTTTGGCTAGAAGTTAATATTTAAAGTGCAGACACCAGAACACACACACACACACACACACACACACACACTCACATACGCACACACACAGCAAACCAAGTCCTGACCAGAAGTTCTGTGTACCAGAGTGGGCCTTGAGATCTGCTTGGCCTCATTGTCCAGGACACATCAAGGGAGGATTCATGACTGTGAGAGTCTTTCAGTTTTTACTTGTGGGCTATTCCATTTCCTCAGACAAGAATCTTGAGGGGTAAAAGGAGCCAAGTGTTAGAAGGGAACTGGAGGAGTAGACAGACTTTCTCTTACTCCCCCTGTTTGTTCAATCTCTCTTGTTCCTGGTGATTCCAGAGTCATCTTTTCCAGAGAATAAATCTCAGATCTCTTGCCAGTGTGGAGGAAGCAGACTGGGCTGTAATTTTGTTTTGTTTTATATTTTTGCATTTTAAAACAAATATCAAAAGCATTTATTGACATTCCTCCAAAAAAGGTTTGTGAATGATCTTATTATACAGGGAAAATTTTATCAATTTTTTTTTTTAAAGATTTTTATTGGGGAATTGGAGAAGGGAAACAGTGTTGGGGAATTGGGGAAGGGGATCAGCCAAGTTGTTGTTCTTCAGTCTTCATTGTGGAGGGCGCCAGTCGCCACCTGGCTGCCCGTCGGCAGCTCGTGGCCTCTAAGGTCAAGGTGCTGTGTTAATCTTAGTTGCGGGTGGATGCAGCCACCATCCCATGCAGGAGTCGAACGAGCAGCCTTGTTATTAAGAGCACACACTCTATCCACTGAGCCACCTGGGAGCCAGTTGCTGTCATCATCTAAATCTCTGTTTCCTTTTGTCTCTCCTTCTCCTTAATCTTGTGGATTCTTTCTCTTTTTTCAAAATTACCCCAGAATTCCCCAGATGATATATCCCAGATCTGAATTGGTTTTCTGTTTCTATCATTTCTTCCTCCGTCTTCCTCCTAATTCCCAATTCACTGGACACAGCCTCACTCCCACCTTCATGCTTTGATCACATCCCAACTATCTGTGTAAGTCTGGGAACATTTGAAGAGTTCCGATGCCAAGAATTCATAGAAGGTTAGACGAGCAAAAGATTTTAGAGACCAGTTAAGGTGGCATTTCTCAAAGCATGTTCCACACCATATTCCTTCATGCCTTCAAAGAAATGAAATAAAAATTGCAAAAGGGCTTTATGACCACATACATTTGAGAAACACCATTAACAAAAATGCCAGGGTTTCTCTACTGCTGGGCTTTTCAAAGGCTTTAATATATTAATATGCTTTCTAAATCTTTTAGAAGGGAACCCTAAAATGCAATTTTAACAAACTTAGTTCATTCTCCTGGTTCTTTCCTTCTTTCAGAGTCCAGAGTGCTAACCATTACAGGATGGAACCGGTTCTTTCCTTCTTTCAAACTTTCAAGTCCATCAACCTTTGATCACTTTTGTTTGTTGGACAAGCTCATATCTGTTGTCTCCTTTATCAAAAAATCTGAGTATCTTGGATAGTTTATAGTAAGTTAATGAGATCATTATTCACTTAAAGCTAACCAAATTGGGAAAAGAAACATGGTAATTAGTTTACTAATGTGCTTTGAAGGAGTGACATAAGCACTCAGATGGAAAATAACTAGAAAAAGCATCCTTCTCTTGACATACCTCCAATTGAAAACTTATTAGTTCTAAAGCTGGGTTGCTGTGAGATCAAGAACAGTGCAGGAATAATATGGTGACTAAAAACCACGGATAGCAACTTCTTGAAGAAGAAAATGCATAAATATTTGATCCTCTGGATGAAGGAAAGGTATTGCATTATCAAGAATCAAGGTGGGAATTAGTCAGTTTTTTTGATAAAGGAGAACAGATATGAGCTTGTTCAACAAACAGAAGTGATCAAAGGTTGATGGACTTTAAAGTTTTAAAGAAGGAAAGAACAAGGAGAATAAATGAAGGCTTATTAAAATTGCATTTTGGACTCTCCTTTAAAAAGATTTAGAAAGCATATTAATATATTAAATCTTTATACATGGCTTTGACAAGAAAATTTGGAGAGGTTCTGTATGCATGTGGATGATAATAGACTCTTTCAGGTTGTTAGATGCCAAGCTGTCAGGAAGAGCCACAGAGACTTCTTTTGAAAAAAAAGTGAATAAATGGATTTTAGTTAGGATAAGAGGCAAGATAATGCCAACTTTGTGTATGAGATTGAGCCTCTTCTAGTTAGTGGACATGGCGCATAAAGCCTGTGGAAATGTCAAAGCAGGCACAGCAACAAGATCTTGAGCCTCACTCTGAGAAGAGTGTGTGAAAGTCACTGTAGATTGTGGTTCACAGCTCTGTGTGCTGCTGTGACCAAAACTCCAATGAAAACTTTGGCTTTCATCAGTAAATATGTTGAACCAGAGAAAACGTATGTCCTACCCTGGGTGAGATGTGAGATCGCGTCCCAGTTGACTGTGGGATGTATAAGTCGTTCTGGTTGATATAGACCACAGACTATATTATGAAACCAGAGAAAGCCTACAAGAGCAAAAATTGGGATTTAGTTTGTATGGAGTAGATGGCGCTGGTTGTGTGAGTGAGCTATGTATTGGGAGATAGAAAGAGCAGCAAGTGTGAGTCAAATATCAGTCAGAAGATAGAGCACGCTATCACGGAGGTTGAGCCACGATAGGTGAAGGATCAATGGCAGGGAGATCCAGGAAGAACAGCAGTAGCAGGACCGTACAGGGAGCCAGGGCACAGTAGTTTGTTTTAGACTCTGGTCTTAGACAAGCAGACAACAGCATGGAAGTCCTTCAGTCTGGGAAACACATAGTCAGTTTAGGACTCAGTTTCTAGAATTGGGAAATAAAGTCAAATCAGATGCAGCAGAAAGTTTACAGAGCCACTGACGTTAGTAACCCCCTTTGACAAGTGGTAAGTAAGACTGTCTCAGTACAGGGTAAAGGGCAGCTCTTAAGGCTGTACTGGCTGCAACTCCTCACCTGACCCTGCTATTTGCTTGTTTCCTGGGATTTCTCTGCCATTGGTCTCTGCGTGCCTCTGGGACAACTAATGATACTTGTCCCATTGTACTTTATGAATCAAAGTATCTTTATTAATGCGGTAGATTTGGGATGAGGCCCTCTGCATGAAGACACTCTAAAAATATTAGAACTTTAACTCACAGGCAGAATATGGCTAAAATACTATTTAACCTAACAAATTAATTAAGAGATGATACTTATCTTTATGAAAACAAGTTGTGTTCCATGGTAAGGAAATATAGCTTAAATCATAAAATCACTGATATTCAACCACTGACAGGGCAATTTCATATTGTATTATGTACTAACTGGATGAATTTATTATGCTGATGTTATATAATACAGAGGACTATAACAATATGGAAAATATTTAGGCTAAAAATGCAATGTAACAAAAGCAAAAATTTTTATATGCTAATTACAATTATAATTTTTTATAAGAAAACCATTGTACATAGAAGACAGGAAGGAAAAACTTTAAAAATGTTTTTATGAATGTATAGAACAATTTCAACCTATGTATCATGGAATCTGATATTCTATAATGATCTTATTCTGGGACATATTAAACATAACAAAATTAATGGCTTATAATTGAGACAGGATCTTACTTGGAATGTTCACTAGAAATTTTCTACTTTAAATATAATTTAGATTTATATTGTGATTTGCCTCATTTTGGGTGTACGGTTTCAGGTTTTTGTCATTTTTGTCATTTTTATAGCAGATATGGCTCTTATGGGATCTCAAATTCTATGTAATTTTGTAGATTTAGTTTTTCTGGCTAGATCTAAGTTTCTGGAAATTAATTACAGTAGTAGCTTACATTTGCATGGACCCTTTTACAAAGCATATTTTGAAGTGTTTTGTCTCAAGTGCTGTTGTAGTTGGTACCAGCATAGACTTGATTTCTATTACATATCTATTCTTTTCTTGTCTTCCAGGTCTCCCAAAAGCAGCTGTGATTACTCAGCTGCAGGCTTTGAAGGGTTCTGTTGGACTGTGGGCCTTTGGTTGCACTACTGATGACATTATTTATATAACCCTTCCTCTGTATCATAGCTCAGGAGCTCTCCTGGGAATTGCTGGATGTGTTGAGTTAGGTAAGTTTTCATTTTCTGTATGATAAGTTTTCAGAATGCCTGATAATTAGAACTCGTGTTTTTAAAGTTTGAAACTCTACCAGTAGAATTCAGAGTGATTATGTGCACATTACCTAATTATGACACAGTATTTATTAAAAGGATGCAATTTCATGACATACTCAGTGTATTCCTGAAATGGAAGGAGCAGTGCCCTGGGATGGCCATGTGGTTGGAGCTGGCTGTTGCCTGGGCTTCCTTCTCCATGTGGCCGCTCATCCTTTAATAGTCTGCCCTTGTCTCCTTAAACGATGATAAGAGCCTTTCAAGAGAGCGACTGTGGAAGCTGCATCACTCTTAAGGCTTATCCTTGGAAGTCACAGAGATCCTTACACCTGCATTTGGTTGATCAGAGCAAGTTACAAGCCAATCTAGATTCAAGATGGGAAATAGACCCCATCTCTTGAAGGGAGGAGTGGCAAATTCACATTGCAAAAGTAAGTGCATGATAAGAATTGCTGAGGCTATCTTTGCAAACAGTGTACCCCAGACACCCAATAAGTTGCTGGTAGAGCTTGTGACACAGTAGATTCCACTCATAAACATGCTGACACTATGTGTCCATTCCTAGCTAGTCCTGAAATAATATATAGAGGTCATTTACTACTATGTATATGTCTAAAACACTATAAAGTCATTTTATAGAATAGCATATTTAGAATATGATCAATGTCCAGAATAAGTAAAGATGAAGTTTAGGTCATTAGCGTTTTCCTTTGAACATATTCATATGACTTACACTGTTGTTAAAGTTAGGTTCTGCAGTCATCAAGGAGCGTTTTTGTTGGTGCTTTCTCACTAACTACTTTATTCACCCTCAGCCTCAAGATATGGACTGTATGATTAATGTTTTCAAATGAGCTTGATATAAATGGCCACTGACTGTTATAAAAGCTTGAAAGTGAGCAAAAGTGTTCTGGACAGAGCAGCATCACGTGTGTTTTATGTTGATTCTGCCCTAGAATATTTTTCCCTAGTGCCTCTTTTTGCCTTTTCTCATAGGAGCTACTTGTGTGTTAAAGAAGAAATTCTCAGCAAGCCAATTTTGGAATGACTGCAAAAAGCATAATGTGACTGTGTTTCAATATATTGGAGAACTTTGTCGCTACCTTTGCAAACAACCTAAGGTAAGAGTAATCATTCTCATAGAGAAAAAGTCATTTCGGAAAGAAAAGGTATTGAGAGAAAAAGTAATTTTTTGTTTGTTCATACTCCACCTACTTCCAGAACATAGTTTAATTGACTTACAAAGATGTTTGCAATGCCCCAAGATAAAATGAATATAAAACAAGTCAGAGAATATAAAAGGAGAACTATCCAGGAATGTACTGATGTGCTTTACATGGTAGCAGGAAAGCACAGACCTGTAATCCAGCCCACTTCATGTTTAGACTGATTAAAATTTCTGCACACAGAGCCTCCATCCGATCATGAAAGTAGATGCATGCTATGTTTACAGAAAGAAATTATTCTGAGGTTGAATTAAATAATCTTTTCAAATGCTGTGCTCCAAAAACTCATGACACCGATTTATCCTTGTTTCTCTACTTTTTTCTTTTGCGTAAGTGGTTACATGAGAATATCTTTTTGTTTGGTTTTGCTTTAAATGTACAAAGAAATTTTGTTTTGATTTACACTTGTCTCCCCACCTAAAGCAATCATTTCCACATACTTTTGATAAATTGTCCCCTTCTGAAAATAAACAGGCTGAGAGAATTGCAACAGCCTGAAGTTTGTCTTTATTAGTTTGCTCAGGGTTTTTTTTTGCCCTCAGAAGTTATTTTTCTTTTTCTGGTCTTATTTATATTTCAAGATGCTTATTTTTTAAACTGTCTGATTTTCTAAACACTCTTGAGACTACCAAGAAGTGACTCTTCCTGTAATCAAAGCAACGCCAGCCCCTTGAAGAATGATGATAAGGAATGCTTCCCTGTGTGGGCCGGGGCAGCAGAAACCCTCGGTTCTGCCCTTGGCCTTGGAGGAACACCTTTCCTAGACTAGGGTATCTCTTACTCAGGACCCTTGCCGTCATCACTTCTGCTTAAGGCATGGATGGTGGCTGGGATAGCTTCTCTGGTTGGCTAAAATAAGGACATGCAATCCTTCCTATACCCACAGGGCAGCTGAGACTAGGCTGGAGGCATTTAAATAAAACTGTATTAAACATATGGGATTACACAGGAGAAGTAAACACAGAAAAGAACATGAAACTGGATAACCTTATTTCCAAAACACTTTTCTTCATTTTTCGCTTGGAGTTTGCCAGGGAGAGACCTCCTGTCTAGCTCCTGACCCACCTCCTTGTGGTAGGAGCCATTCTTATTCTTTTTGTTTGGTTAGGAGTGCTTCAAATAACTACAGATTTTCTAGATCCATAGCTAAGACAGGGATTCCCAGAAAAACGTTTTAATTTTTTTTGCCTTTATTCTCTTCAGAAACTTTGCCGATATCAGGGTTGTGGTCCTCCCTGAAGAGTACCAATAGAACAACTATAATGTCACAACCTGATTTATGTTCCTCTTCTAGTTTTCATTGTATTCTTTGGTAATGTAATATCTGGACTAAGTTAATTTAAGGAATTAATATCCTCCAGTAAGGTAAAAGCCACTTTCAGTAAAGGGCATAGTAGGTGCTACATAATGAACTTCTTCATGGCCTTTCTAAACTGTGCCCCCAGCCATTCCTATTTCCTCTCATCCTGTAATAGGAACATTAGCTTTTACGAGGTCATTTGCTCAGTAAGTATTTATTGAATGATTGAATACATGCCTTTATTTTTTTTTTCTAAAATTTCACCATCTTAAATAATGCTGAAATTATTATCTTCATGCAATATAGCCAATATAGGCTCTCAGAAGTAAAGGTAGTCAAAAGACATAGATATTTGGGTGATTTTTATGGCATATTTTCAGATTGTTTTACAGTCATTGACATTAATTAGAATCTTAACTATATGGGAGTATGCCTGTCGCACAGTCTTTTTTCAGTACTGGGTGGCATTAAAAATAGTGGTCTTCCAGTTGCGCTTCATGGAGAACTAACGCTCCCTCAGTCTTCCTCAAAAGTCTCTAAAGGATGGAGAAGAAGGAAAATGAGCCAATCTTCATGGCCCACCCTTTCAAATATGGTGGATGAAACCCAATTTGCTTGAGCTTCCTAATAACATTTTTATATATATATAATAACAAAGAAAGTCTTGGGGTTAAGAATGAGGAAAAAATTATTTAATTTTACTTATAATTTTATAGACTAGAAACAAATATTTTTAATTTCTTCATTAAGATTCCTGGCAAGGTGGGATAGCATTCTAGCTGTATTTCCCTCTTTAAAATGTCTTCTCTTAGTCTTTAACTCACTTATCTCTTTGGCATATAATGTTTTATTTTAGCCATTTGAGCTATCATTTCATATAATAAAGGTAATAATTTGTCATACTTGCTACACATCTTTTTTCAAGGTGTTTTCCTTTTATTTATTTATTTTTTTATGAAATGAAATATTCTTTTCACTTCTTTGAATTTGTAATGCACCAATTTGGGCGAAATGAGAGAATTTGAAAGAACCCAGAACTGAAAAAGAATCTCTGATTGCTTTTAGTTAATTGAATATTTTAATTCTTAGCTAAAGTTCTTTGAAGGAAAGATAGTGTTTGTGAACCTCTCAGCACTTACCTACATGCAAATTGAGGAAGCGAGAGGGAAATAAATATAAAACTTTGCCCAAAGGAAAACAATCATGTTTCTGAGCAGAGATGCTTTGTGTTACCTAATCTCCTTTTGATTTCGAGCGGAACGAGTACAAGCAGTTCTTGGCATTAAAATTAGGATAAGGAGAGTCATTCTGTGATGACGTTTTATCCTTTCAGGGAGAACTTGCTTTTTGCTGTCCAATAGTCATTCCTTCTGATGAACTTGTGCAGGGAAGGGCTAGTGTCTGCCATGCAGCCCACACAGCAGTGGATTCAGGTCAGGCCGGAGAGTGAACAAGAGACATGGTCCACACCCTCAAGGAATTCAAATTGAATATCTCATAAGCCATGGTTTGAAGCCCCACAGACATTTATTTAACATAAATCCTTAAGTAAAAGAAAGAGAAACCACATATTCTCTAAATATATCCAGATTTATTGTCGATCTCAGGATAAGTAATATATTCCTAAGAAGATTTATCTGCAGGGAGAAGTCACAGTCTGAATTGAGCGTTTATATGTAGTTGCATAAAAACACCCTAGAATTGGGTTTTCCCTGGCGGAAAGCATTTATATACCCCCCAACCAACCCTATCTTTTCTCAGAGTTCTAGTTACAAAAGTTCCTTTGGTGTAAACATTGGTTGTGCCTCAAACTGCTGGCAGCAGCGCTATCCTGTAAAGAGAAGCCAAGGTACTGGCTTCTCTTAGTCATGGAATGATGGGATAATTATTCTCTTTCCCTGAGACTGGGAGAGCAGCTCTTCCCCACTTTTCAATTTTCCAAGTTTTCTGCATTACTGAAATACTATCGTACGGTATCTGGTTGGATCTAGTTTTATATTTTCTTAAGATTAATGCTGCATTTAATATTGATAGCTGAGGAATGTGGTGGAAATTTAGACATCAGTGATCCTCTGGGGGAACTCCTGCCACAGCGTATATCTTATTTCAACAAATCCGCCTAAGGCAGTCAACAGTTAGCCATACCTAGGGATATGTCTAGTGTCATATATGTCACTCATTCGTTCATTTCAGTAATATTGTAGGTTTGGGTATACGGAGGGGCACACAAGACAAACAAGACCCTTTTCTCATGGAACTGACACTCTAGTTTGGGAAGACAGAAAGTAAACCAGCAAAAACATAAAAATAAGTAATTGCAGACAATGATAAGTATTATAAAGAAATAAAACAAATTGGGGTGATGGAGAATGATGGGTGGTGGGAGGCAGCATTGTTAATTAGATTGAGTGGTCAGGGAAGACTTCCCTGAAACGGTGGCCTATGAGCTGAGGAACTGATAGGACAAGTGGGATCCAGCCATGGAAAAGCTGGGGGATTGAAGTCATAACAGAAGAAACTAAAAATGAAGAAGCCGACAGAGGATGCAGCCTGAATCTTTGAATAGGAGAGTGTAGCTGTAGCTGGGCCATCTTTGGGCCAGATCTCGTAGGTTTGGTAGACCATAGAGGAGAAATTTGGATTTTGTTCTCTTCAGAGCATTTGGGAAAAGGTAAAGGCAAATTAAATAAACAAAAAAACCCTACTAATTTGGGATCTATTTTGAACGACATGTTAGTTCAGGGAGAGGGAGAGAAGGAATTGATAAAGTCAAGAATGAATATTATATTTCAACTATAATTTAATACATATATAGTCACAGGATGTGGAGTATAGTGTAGGGAGTGGAGTCAATAGAATTGTAATAGATATGTATGATATCGAAGAGGGGGGACAGAAGATGGGGGTAAGAGGTTTGTCACTTTGTGAGGGGTGAAAAGAATAACTATTGCATTGTTTTGTACACCCGAAACTAATAATAATGAAAAAAAATAAAAAGAAAAAAGAACACAAAGAAAACAAAACATTTACTTGTTTCCCCCCAAAAAAAAGAGATTGAATTCCACGTTTTTGGTTCAAGCATCTAGGTAAATTGTGAACCATTTGCAGAGATAAGGAAAACTGAGATTTGAGGAATGACATTAAATTTCTCTTGGACCTGTAGAGTTTGGTATATTAATTAGGCATCTAGGTGAAGAAGTAAAATAGGCAGTTGGGTCTACGAATCCGGAACCCCAAGAGTCCAGAGGATGGAATCCAATTAACAAAGCGAAGACCTGTTATGATGCATATGTATGATGCCTGCTTTTCAAGTTAATATTACAGTTTATCATTTAGGCTGTATATTTTGTCTATAGCTTATAAGGTGAAACACCTTTTTGGCATTCTCAGGGCATAGCCTATACCTTTTAATTATATGTATTTTAATATATATTTTTTTCTATAAATTATATGCCTTTTCTTTATTCTATTTTCTTAAAAGCTAACAAATTCACTGGGAGCCAGAAAGTGTCCTTATGACTCTGGAGACTTTCATTAAATTGTGTTAAAACTTTGACAAAATGGATTACACTCTACTCCTATTATGAAAAGAGACATTTTAAAGCATCCAGATATTTGATAAATATTCATTAAATGTCATTCATTAAAAGCCCTACAAATTATACTAAATTTCAACGAGTAATGTTTAGACAACCCTTGAGTGAATTCTTGTTTGCTGGGGGGTTTTGAGAGTAGCAAAATGAAAATCTTGAATAACAAGAATGAAATGATAGCACTGTGAGATTTTTTTTTTAAGACTTCAATTTGAAAGGACACCTACTTTATTTGCTCCAATGAGAGCCCATCATTTCTTTCAAGCTTTAAAAGTTTTCCTTTTGAATAGATAAGCTATGGAGATGAGGAAGATGTAACAGTACCAGAGAGTAAAATTTCAAGAGGGGAGACTAAATGATGTTGAGCTGACCTAGATCTCTTGAACTTGTTTATGTTTTAAATGGGTCTAAAGATAGTTACAGGCCAAATGCATTGGTATTACGTTGTCCCTGGTTCAGTGCACTACTATTTTTTTTTCTATTAAAAATATTTGTTCTTTTATCATATTTTCATTTCCTTAGTTTCTATATAACTTGAAGTATTTTATCATCATGTTTTCCCCATTCCACAGCTTGTAAAAGGTATAGTTTATCAAAGCATTCATCTTTGTAAGCTGTTCCACATCTTGTAAAAGATATAGTTTATCGCAGCATTAATCTTTGTAAGCTTTTCTCATACTTAGTAACCTCTAAAAAATGACATTTTAAATTAATGTAAATGTTAATTATTGTTAAAATATGTTGATTTAGTTTCATTCCCATTTTCTTCTCTGCAACAGTCAAAACAATTGATATCTCCAAGACCTATTTGTTTTAAGATATTTATACCTTTTTATTATTTCTTTCCCAAAAATATTTGAAGCATATTATTATATGTTGAGAAAATCACCCGTCTTTTAAAATTCAGTTTTTCTTAAATAAATCAAAGATGTATTTAATATTCTCACACCAGATATGAAAGCATTTAGAAAAGTTGGCAAGGTACCACAGCCTTTTTTTTTTCCTGCTTACAAGCTATAAATATAGAAATATGAAGGACTAAGATAAGAAATAGCTATTAGCAATGTAAATACTAGTAGAATTAGAAGGGAATTAATAAATATTTTAGGATGTTTTAGAACTGTGTATGCATTAAAGGTTTTTAATAAGTGCTAATTTTAATATATAATGATTCATAGTTCATGGGTAGGGTACATATAAAATATACGTCTTTTTCTACCTGTTTATACCATTCATGCTGTCATTTTCACTAAGAATGTACATATCCCTTATTTATTAAATTTCCCAACAAACGTAGCTTTGTGTAACCTTTATGTCAGGAGTCATCAGATAGTACATTGGCTGTGGGATCAAATGACACATGTTCAATTTCAAACTCTTGTTGTAGGACCTTCTGCAGGTCACTTTTCCTCTTTGAGCCGTAGTTCCTATCTTTATATAAAATAGGTAACAATAACCTCCTTCTCCTAATTTGGCCCTTGATTCCCACAATCCAGTTATGAGATACATGTGAAAAAGGTCAATACAAATCGAAGGTTTTTATTTTTAAACAGAACACATTAATGTTTTTCATGAATGTCATTATAAAATTAACTTTTGTGGATGTTGAAAAATAATTGGTTTTTGACTAATAAAAATCACACCACATTGATTGCAAAAATCAATTTAAATAGATCATAATAATTTAAAACAAAACTTTAATAATATTAAAGTATTGACAATTTAATGATATTATACTTGTCCAAATAAAAACATTAGAAATAAGAATGTAAAATCTGAAGCATTGCTTTCCTTCCACTTTCAGTTTTCCCAAGTGCTGCCAGGATAGGAAGCACCTAGCAGAATAAGTGGTCTGTAAATGGCAACTCCTATTACTATTATATCTAGAAAATGAGTTTGAAATTAGACCACAGTGTGGTTGCTTTTTGCTGTAACACTTGAGAGACCACAGAGGTCTTTTCAGAGTATTATCTATGCCTTTTAATGGTTGCTGAAAGGACGTCATCTCTGAAACCATGGCTTACCCAAACCCAAACAAGACAAAGACTTTTAAGGGGCAGCTGGAGGCCACACTGTCTTAGCCTTGCAGGCTTCTCATTTTGTGTACTCTCTGATTCTCTCTAAAAAGAGGCCCCAACTGCCATTCCTTTCCTGCTTCAGTATAAGAAAGTCTGCTATTTTATGCCTGTTTTTTCTGCCCCAGGAATCTCTGATATCCTGTTTCCATTTAATATTACTTTGTACCTGTTCTGTAATACCTCCTGGCTTGTTGCCTGTATTTTTCAATGTATACAAGTATTAAAATGTCAATGAAAGAAGCAAACTGTTGGCATGTATAGTTACTATTATAGGGTGTATTGGTATGATACACGTGCATGTGTCATTATCAGTGTGTTTTGGGGAAAGGGGGTCTTATATTAAATAGAATCAAGATAGAAGAATTATGGTTTTCTTGTCAAGATGGTGGAGTAGGTAAATGCTGTGCTTGCCTCTTCTCATGACCACATCAAAATTACATCTAAACTACAGAATAGCCATCGTTGAGAATAGCCTGAAGTCTAGCTGAACAGATGTCCTGCAACTAAGGACATACAGAAGAAGCCACTTCAAGACTGGTAGGAAGGGCAGAGATGTGGAACAGGCTGCTCCAACATCCACGTGTGACAATTAAGAATCAGGAAGGATATCTCAGCTGTGGAGGTCCCCTCCGAAAGACTGAGGGGTCCCAGACCCATATCAGGGTTCCCAGCCCAGGGTTCCAGTGCCAGGAAGAGAATTCCCCATAACTCCTGACTGTGAAAACCAGTGGAGATTGTGGCTGGTTGAGATGAAAGGCGGCTGCAGTCCCAGGTGTTCCTCTTAAAGGGCCCCTGCACAGACTTACCCACTGACAGACTCACTCAATCTGAGTGCAGGCACAGCAGCTCAAAATACACCAGGGACATACAGGGAGGAACTTAATTATCTGGCTTCAGGGCGAGGGCCAAAGGGCAGCTTTCTCCCAAACAGAAGTGCCGGCAGAAGCCATTGTTTATTTGCTGAACCCTTCCCCAACCTGACATGCAGATGCAGGTGGCGGCCATATTGGAGTCTCCATCAACCTGGCTATCACCGTTCTTCCCCCCATGCCTTAGTGATTCCCTGAGACCCTGCCCCACCCAACTTTCAGGCACACCCAAACCACTTCCAGTTTCTTTTCCATACAAACAGCCTGTCTTGGCTCATGCTACAGGCTTTCCTAAAATCTTGCAAAGGTACACAAAACCCAGACAAGCAGCATCTGGCCTCAGCATACCCCATACCTCTTGCTGAGCAGCCCCAAGCCCAACAATAGCAGCAGCCATCCTTGATTCTTGGCGTGGCCTCTCCCAAGTACCTCCAAGCCCAGCGTGCATGGCGGCCATCTGCAAATTGCTTTTTGGCTCATGCCAGGTGGCCCCAGCCAGGATACAAGCTACGGCTGAACTTGGCCTGTGGCAGGACCCATCCCAGGACTCCCTGGGCCTGGCCTGCCCAGTGGCTGGCTTTGGGAGAGCCAGAGCATCACCCAGCTGCCTTTACGGACAACACAGCCAAAAGGCAGACTGGGCGGGCACCAAAGCCCTCCTAAAGCAAATCTTGTTCCATAGGGTCCACTCCTGCACCACAGCTCTTCCACTGTAGTCACAGCCAGGCCTCACAACCAATCAGCCTGAGAGTCAGTCCTTCCCGCTGATGTGCAAACAGCAACTGAGGCTCAACTACAACAGGAGGGTACTCAACCTACACAAGGGACACACTTGCAGCATCTAGGTGACCAGGGAGACTGTGCCACTGGGCCCCAAAGGACACCTACTACATAAGGCCACTCTACTAAGACCGGGAGACATAGCAGCCCTACCTAATACATAGAAACAAACACAGAGAGGCAGCCAAAATGGAGAGACAAAGAAACGTGTCCCAAATGAACTAACAGAACAAAGCTCCAGAAAAAAAACTAAACTGAATACAAGCAATCTACCAGATGCAGAGTTCAAAACACTGGTTGTAAGGATGCTCAGTGAACTTAGGGGAAGAGTAGATGAACGCAGTGGTAACTTTAACAAAGAGATAGGAAACATAAAAATGGACATAGAAAACATAAAGAAGAACCAGTCAGAAATGAAGAATGCAATAACTGAAATGAATAATACATAACAGGGAATCAACAGTACATTCAATGAAACAGAGGATCAAATCAGTGATTTAGAAGATAAGGTAGCAGAAAACACCCGATCACAACAGCAAAAAGAAAAAAGACAAAAAAAAAAAAAAAAAGGAGGACAGTTTAAGGAGCCTCTAGGAAAACATCAAGCATACCAACATTCACATCATTGGAGTACCAGGAAAAGAGAGAGAGCAAGGCACTAAAAACCTGTTTGAAAAAATAATGACATAAAACTTCCTAATCTGTGAAGGAAATACAAGCCCAGATAGCACTGAGAGTCCCAAACAAGATGAATCCAAGACACATCATAATTAAAATGCCAAAGTTTAAAGACAAAAAGAGAATCTTAAAAATAGCAAGAGAAAAGCAGTTAGTTTAGTTACCTACAACGGAGCTCCCATAAGACTGACTGTCAATTGGTTTCTCAACAGAAACTTTGCAGGCCAGAAGGAAGTGGCAGGAAATATTCAAAGTGATGAAAAGTAAGGACTCAAAACCAAGGTTGCCCACTCTCCCCAGCAAGGCTATCATTTACAAGAAATGTTAAAGGGACTTCTTTAAGAAGAAGGAAAAAAAGATAAAAAATATGAACAATAAAATAGCAATAATTACATATCTAACAACAAAATTACTTTCAATGTAAATGAATTAAATATTCCAGTCAGAAGACATAGTGTGGCTAAACAAGACTGCTTACAATGCTGCTTACAAGAGACTCACTACAGATCAAAAGACATACATAGACTAAAAGTAAAGGGATTGAAAAAGATATTTCAATCAAAATGGAAACAAATAGAAAAGTTGGGGTAGCAATATTTATACCACACAAAATAAACTTTAAAACAAAGGCTATATAAGAGACAAAGAAAGACCCAGTAATCCCACTTCGAGTATTTATCCGAAGAAAACCAAAACACTACTTCGAAGGGACGTGTATGTGCACCCATGTGTTCATTGCAGCATTATTTACAATACCAAGATATGGAGGTAACTTGGGTGTCCATCAATGGATGAATGGATAAAGAGGTCATACTTATATACAATGGAATTTTACTCAGCCATAAGAAAGAATGAAATCTTGCCATCTGCAACAACATGGATGAACCTAGAGGGTATTATGCTAAATGTAGCAAATCAGATAGAGAAACACAAATGCCACATGATTTCACTTATATGTGGAATCTAAAGAACAAAACAAACAAAACAGAAACAAACTCATAGATAACAGAGAACATTTTGATGATTGCCAGCTGGGAAGGGGTTTGGTGGGCTGGGTGAAAAAGGGAAAAGGATTAAGAAGTACAAATTGGTAGTTACAAAATTTTCATGAGAATGTAGGGTATACATTTATGGGGGCGATCATTTTATAAGTTATATAAATGTCTAATCACTATGTTGTACACCTGAAACTAATATAATATTGTATATCAACTGTAATTGAAAAATAAAACAATTTTTTTTAAAATCAAAGAATTCGAATCACTAACACATATTGTTATATATTTTAGATGATCCTTTAGGAATTAGACCATACTTTTGTTTTGGGCATTAAGCAGCTAGTTTTCCAGAGCTGAAGGCAGAAATGATTTGCCCCTTTGTTTTCACTATGAATTTATGTTTTCCTTTCTGTCTCTCTATCTTTAACAAACAGTACAGCCTTTGTTTCCTGAGAAACAAAGGTTGATACAAAATTACCTGTATTTAAACAGAACCCCCAGAGTTTCACTTTTCACAGGCATATAAAGAGGCAATTCAGCCTGGGTGTGTTATAGATTCTCTGAGTAGGCTTAAGCACATGCTCTGGAAGAAAGACAAGTTTGTTTCTAGGAGGGCATTGTTAGAGGCCTGCTACTTCAGCAACTGAATAAATAAATCTATGACTCAGTAGGAGGTAACTATAGTTCAGTCACTTCCTCACATATAGCAGCTCAACAGACACTGCCAGAAAAACAGGACAACCCTAATGTTTTTAAGAAACAAGAGCCTTCATTCAAAATCAATGTGACTCCTTTACTGGTATGGTCACATCAGTTTAAAGCGTGGCACTGAAAGCCAGAGAGAAAGAAACCGGTCTGCTGAAATCCAAGATCTTGGGATCTCTATATTAAAAGCTCTGACTCATTCAGCAAATTCTTGTTTAAATTACTAATAGGATTTAAATAGCTGAAGATAAAATGAGTACTTACTTTCTGTGTATTGTAAAATGGCTTATGCTATGTGTGTGCATGAGTGTGTAAACATTTAAGCACTAAGTACTGAATTAGAAACTCATGTTTTGATTGCTTCCTATTATTGAAATCATGGGGAAAGGCTTGGGAAAATGGAACATGGGCTTTTGAGGGTTTTTAAAGCTGGTTTCCTACCTTCTTCTTGCTTCTCTCCTTTCTTCCTTCCTCCTCTTTCCCTCCCTTTCTTCTTCCCTCCCTCCCTCCCTTCCTTTGACCCCATTTACCTTCATCTACCAACCCCTTACTAACCATTGTCACCCCAATAAATTTTAATTTAAAAATAAAAAATAAAGGAATCATATTATTTTTATTTGTATATATTACATGGATCATGATTTGAATCAAGCAACAAAATCTGAATAATGTCATTGACAAATTTAGATAATTATCTCAATAAACTAAAATAACTAATTTATATCACTTATGTCAGTTATGTCATTTATGTTTTACTCCTTAAGGAGTGCTTATATTTTATATTCCCAATTATCTTTTAAAGGAAGATTTTAAAGAATTGTTTGAAAGTATTCTATGTACATATGCTTATTGAATTAGCTTAAAGATGTTTGTAAAATTTTAGACTTTTATTAATTGAGGACCTTTTATTTGCAAGCCTTTGGTTAAGTACAATTCAATAAATTTAAAATTAAACTTTTATGAAGTCTGGCTTGACCATAAATGAGATAAATCAGTATGTGAAATTTTAAAAGTTACACCTTTCTCACAAGATTATTCTAGATGAATATAATAGTTAAATGAAAGAAGAAAATAATCTATTGATTTTTTTTTTGGCTATGGGATAGCAAAGGAGATTTTTAACCACAAATTAAGCAGAAATATTAACAAGTGAACAGTATAATACATTTAATTGTAAAAATAAACACACTGAATAAAAATATTAAAAGTAAAATTAAAAGGAAACAAATAATGCTACTAAAACGTTATTTTTATAAATTATTAACGGCAAACATTCAATTTGTCTAAAATAAAAAAACAAATTAAATCTAAAAAAGAATACACATTTTCTTATCAAATCTACAGTGTTTTAAATTAGATGGAAATCCTTAATTCTAGTGCTTTAAGGAGATATGATGTAAGTAGGAGACCCTTTTTATACAACAATTTGGCAACAAAGTCATAAAAATATTTACAACTATTGGCTTCTTCCAGGAATTTATCCTAATAAGATACAAAGATTTATAAACAAGATATTCACTCTGTATAATTTATAAGAGTGAATATTTATAAACAGCGTGACTATCAAAAAATGGGTGACAGTAAACAAATTATGACATAATTATATGAAAATTATATAAACATGAAAAATCATATTTTTAAAGGATAAGAGCTAACCGTTTAGAACAATGCTCAGCATATAATATATTAATAAAATAGAATAGTATATTGTTCTATATACAGTGTGATTATAACTTTTCATGTGTATATATAAAGATATAAAAATAATAATATTGGTGTGGTAGAATTTAGATTATTTTTATTTTTTTTATTTTTCTGTACTTTTGAAATTTCTATGACGTACATGCATTTCAATATCAGAAGAAATATATATTCTCTTTCTCCTCACAACACTAAATAATGAATTAGTTGATCCTTTCTCACATCCTTCCTTCAAAGCATGATCTTCTGGATTTTCTTTTAAAGGACAGGAAAATAGAATAAAAATATCTTGAGAGTTAAATGAATTTTATATTTCTAGACAAAAGCCCTATCCTAGTTTTGATAATTTGATTTTCTATATCAATTAAATAATTTTGAATAAATGTTGATTTTTATTTAGTAAGCTTGTGTAGCTATAGCCCATTCAGGTTAAAATCTATGGAATTTATTGGGTTGTCAGAAAAGTCATGACGTATTTTCTCTATGTTTTTCAAAGGCCATTTATTTATATAAAGAACAAAGATCAATCAACGATATATTGCCCATTTTGTTCGATAACCTTTTGCCATCTTTCAGTGAGCTTCATAATTCCTCATTCTTAGAAGGACCTGTCTTTATTTGCGAAAACCTGAACAAGGGGCTGATTTACAGCCTCATCTGAATTGAACGTGATACCATGCAAGGAGTTTTGAAGAGAGCGAAACAAGTGGAAGTCTGACAGCACAAGGTCAAGCGAGTATGGTGGGTGTGACAACACATCCCACCCAAGCTCCAGTAATTTTTGATGGGTGATCAAACTTGTGTGTGGTCTTGCGTTGTCACGATGGAACACAACTCCTTTACAATTAACAAGCTCTGGACATTTCTGGATGATGGATTCATTCAAACTGTCCAATTACTGACAGCACACATTCAAATTAATGTTTGGTTCCTTGGTAGGAGCTCGAAAAACATGACACCTTTAAAATCCCACCACACTGAGAGCATAACCTTCATCTGATGGATGTCTGATTTCCATGTCATTTGAGGTGAATCATCACGTCAGGACCAAGACCGTTTGCACACCACATTGTTGTAAACAATTCACTTCTTATCACCAGTTATCAGTCACTTCAAAAAAGGATCGTTTTCCTCACATTTAATGAGCATATTGCAGATATTTATATGCACCATCAAATGAAGATCTTTGAGTTCATGCAGAACCCAAATATTGAGCTTGCTTACGAATCCCAGCTTCTTCAGGTGGTCTTGAAAGCTTGAATGATAGATGTTCAATGTTTCTGCAATCTCTCATGTCATGTAACGTGGGTTTGACTCGATCAATGCCTTATTTTGTCGTCCTCAACCTCCGTGGGCCTCCCTGACCGAGGAGCATCGTTGAGATCAAAATCACCAGCACGGAATTTCATGAACCATTGTTGGCACTGATGTTCTTGTAGAGCGTTGTTACCGTAAACTTTATGCAACTTTTCACAAGCTTGGCATGCATTCTTCCCTTTATGGAAGTAAAACAGTAAAATACAGCAAAAATGCAGTTTGGTCTTCCGTCTTCAACTTGTTGTAAAATCTCCAAAACTCAACCAAATCGCTCAATTTTTTTTAGAATGAAGCTAGAACTGTCAGCTGTCAAATGACATAGCAATAACATAGATGCGAATGACTCTAGTACCTCCAAAAGTGAACCAGTTGCCATCTCAAACATGCGTCATGACTTTTCTGACAACCTTATAGTTTATAAACCACCTTATTTTGGTTTCTGGAGTGTATTTTATAAATAATGATACTTGCTAAAACCCATATCTGACCTGAAAAGCATCCAAGAGTTAAGCCATATTAAAGAGTGTTCTCGGGGCCGGCTGAGTGGCTCAGTTGGTTAAGAGCTCGCTCAGGAGTTTGAACTCTGAGCAACAGCAGTTCGAGTCAGCCCGAGCTGAGCAGCCACTGAGCTGCCAACAGGTGGTGGGATGGCTCGGCTGAAAAAAAAAAAAAAAAGAGTGTTCTCTGTTCAAGCAGGATTAATCCTTAGATTTGTAACACTGGTGTTCTATACAGGAATATGGCATTGGAAAATCCAAGAGCTAGTTCCTGCCAGGTAATCAGTATCTGACATGCCCATAGGTGGGAACCAAGGAAGAACTGGTCAGGGTTTATTTAGTGGTAGAAAAGAATTCTGTGTCCTGGAAGGAGCTGCTCTTATCTGAGTGAAGTTTCTTTTTTCCCTCTATCTGCAGAATATTTACCATTAACCCCACTGATGTGGCCCTAAGGAAATCAGCAAATCAGGCTATTATTTCCATTGTATCCACAGTCTTAGCTGTCTCTCTTTTTTTAATTTAATTTTTATTTTTTCAAATTAGTTTTTACAGTTAAAAAAATCAAATAGTACTCTCAAGACAAACCGTGCCTCCCCCCCCACCACTATTAATACTTTGTCTCTGCAGTGAACATAGGGTAGCAAATATCTTTTCAAATTAGTGTTTTTTATTTTTTGGATAAATACCCAGAAGTGGAATTGCTTTGGTAGTTCTATTTTTAATTTTCTAAGGAATCTCCATACTGTTTTCCATAGTGGTTGCACCAACTTACATCCCCACCAATAGTGCCTATGGCTTCCCTTTTCTCCATATTGTCTCCAACGCTTGTTATTTCTTGTTTTTTGATAATAGTCATTCTAACAGGGATAAGGTTATAGTTTTGATCAGTGTACAATTCAATGTTAATTAACATAGTGTTTATTGAATATAGAATAAAATATAGTTCTATTTTTCTTTTAATTTCAAAGTATGAACTATTGGATTGTTGGAAAAGTCATGATGTATTTTTTCTATGTTTTTCATTGCAAAAATGTGTCATGACATTTCCAACAAGTCAATAGAAGTAAAAATACAAGAATATTGCACATTCAAAACTAATAGTTACAAGTAGTTGTCATAATATTTGCAAGCCAGATATTACAGTGATTAGGTGACTTCAATTTATTGTTTACTATAAGCTAAGCACTGTAATTAACGGTATACTGCAGTATATAAGTGAGATAGGAATTATTATGAGTTTTTACAGATGAATAAACTAAGAATCAGAATGGTATTCAACCACTTTTTCAAAGTTATGTGAAAGATAAATGATAGAGCTGACAGTATAAACTCAAGTATATTTTATAATTTTTTGTAAAGTAATGTTTTTTTTGCTGAAATATGCTTTCTTCCTTACATCATCTCTAACAAAATAAGACTTCAAAATTCTGGGGTTTAGGGATAACTTTTTCCAGATAGAGGGAAATAAAAGCTACTGTATTTTGCCTCATATAATGCACACTTTTTGCCCAAATTTGTGAGGGAAAAATAAGGATGTGCATTATACATGGGTAGTACTAATTCCGTATCTATATAAATGTTTTTAAAACTTTTATTTATACTTATGAGTTAAAAGTGTAACTCTAGAAATCAATAATGATATCCATATGCAAAATAATACCCTGGAATATGATAATCAGTTTTGTTGAACTTGCAACGATGAAGAGTTCTTGGCCTTTTATGATGCATAAATATTGTAAATTGTTACTGGTACATAAAATTTCCTTTTTTTTTTTTAAGATTTTATTGGGTAATCGGGGAAGGGGATCAGACAAGTTGCTGACCTTTTGTTCCTCAGTCTAGTTGTGGAGGATGTTGCTTCACTGGCCCATGTTGGTATTATCATTGCGCTCTTCCCAGGTGAGGCAGATCGGTCGCCGGCCACTGGACGGCCGCTCACAGTGGCTCCTGGCAGCTCATGCTGGCTGCCGGCCACTCACAGTAGCTTACGGGAGCCCACTGCAGCTCCACTGCAGCCTACACCATCACCGGTGACTCAAGGCAGCCCAGCTCCAGGTCGAGCTGTTGTTCACCATCTTAGCTGTAGAGGGCGCAGCGTCACTGGCCCTCTTATGTGGGATCCGAACCGGGGCCCTGCTGCTCAGAGCTGGTGTCCCAAGCCAACTCTTAACCAACGCGCCACTTGGCCGGCCCAAAATTTCTTGTACCTTGTATTTGTTCTTATGTTTTGTAATTATTTGTTACATAAAATTTTTTGTACCATAATGTTAAAAAATAAATACTAAAATTCCTTTATAATAGAAAAAAACAAGTACCTAAATATAAACAAATAAAAATTTGAATTAAAAAATTAAAAGAAAGATTTTTTTCCCCTGAAAGTTTGGGCCAAAACTGTGGGTGAGCATTATACACAGGAGTGCATTATAAATGGCAAAATATGGTATTTTACTCTTGGCCAGTGTTAGTTTCATGAGCTATTGGACACAATTCTGCAGCAGAGACTTATATGATTTTTTTTAACTTCCCTTCCATTATTGCACATATGTAACTTACTTCTGGATATTTCTCATTTAAGTAATAGTAACAAAAGGAAGAATTGGAAATTAGGATTAATAAATTACAAGTAAAATCTTTTGTTCTTACAGAAAGAAGGAGAAAAGGATCACCAGGTGCGTTTGGCCATTGGAAATGGTATACGGAGTGATGTATGGAGAGAATTTTTAGACAGATTTGGAAATATTAAGATGTGTGAGCTTTATGGAGCTACCGAAGGAAACATTTGTTTTATGAATCACACTGGGAAAATTGGAGCAGTCGGGAGAACAAATTTGTTTTATAAAGTAAGTACAATATTTTCTTTACAAAAGAAATATTTTGAAGTCTGCTAACCTCTCTTCTAGCTTTATGCTTGTAAAGTGTATCACCTTTTTAAATTTAAGTTGAAAACTTCTATAAAAAGGTAGTAGCCTCTATATAAACTATGCTGCTATAGGTTATGAAATCTTCAGCCATCTCCCATGTCTTCCCTCTATTGTATGGAGATAATGATACCTAGTTATTCTGTTTGTTTTTAATTTAATAAGTATAAACAGCAAGCATAGGTCTTGGTATATATTAATTTGACTCCATTGTCCTTCAGTATTTTCTATCCACTATTTCTACTTACCTTTCATTTTTGTATCACTCAAAAATTATGTATAAGCTTCTAATATATGGTTTCTTTAAAAACTGTATCAAGATACCACTAAAATCTTAAAAGCAGCCAAAAAAAACACCTTCCTAGGAATAAAGATTTACAGCTGATTTCTCAGTAGCAGCCATGGAAGATCAAAGATAGTGGACAGATATCTTCAACTGGCTTGAAAGAAATAATTGTCAAGATAGAATTTGTATTCAACAACATTTTTTTAAAGAATAAAATTGAAAAAAAAGGGCCAGCCGAGTGGCTCATTGGTTAAGAGCTGGCTTGGGATGCCAGAAGGCCCGGTTCGGATCCCACATATGAGGGCCAGTGACACTGCCCTCTACAGCTAAGATGCTGAACAACAGCTCAACCTGGAGCTGGGCTGCCATGAGTCCCCAGCGACAGCGTAGGCTGCAGCCTCGGCTGCAGTGGGTAGCCATGGGCTACCATGTGTAGCCAACAGCCAGCATGAGCGGCCAGCTGCCACCATGAGCGGCCGTCCAAAAACCAGCAACTGATCTGCCTCGTCCGGGAAGAGCACAATGATGGTGCCAACTTGAGCCAATGAAGCAACATCCTCCACAACTAGACTGAAGAACAAAAGGACAGCAACTTGTCTGTTCCCCTTCCCAGATTCCCCAATAATAAATAAATAAATAAATAAATAAATAAATAAATAAATAAATAAATAAATAAAATTGAAAAAAAAGACGAAAATAGTCTCAAATTATTTAGCAAAATTTATATAGCCTCAAGGGAAAATAAAATTCAGAATCATAGTAGGATATTTTAGTATAGCTCTTTCAGTATTTCACAGAACTAGCAAAACAAAAAAATCTTTCAGTGATACAGAATATTTGAATAACACAAAAACAAACTACTTTAATGAATGTATAGGACACTGCATCTAAAAGCTACAGAATATCCATTCTCTTCAAGCTCTTAGGAAAAATTCACAAACATTACTGGATCACTTAGGGAATTCTAGCAAATTTCAAAGGATTGAATAAATATGGATTATATTCTCTGATAACAGTTTAATTAAGGTAAAAATAAATTTTCTAAATGGAAGTTAATCATCTCCTATATATTTAGAAATAAAACATCTCTAAATTTCCATGAGTCAACAGAAAATTAGAAAGTAATTTGAGCTGAACCATAATGAAAATATTACGTTTTAAAACTCTTGGACTCAGATAAGAGCATCTGAAAATCAGTGGGCTAAATAACCATTTATATAAGTTAATTTTAAAAACCAACTAAAATAAACTCGAAAAAATAAAAGGAAGAAAATAATAAAAACATACATTTTTAAAAAAGAAAAAGAAACATTTAGTGTCAAAGAGATAAAAAATATAATTTTTTAAAAGTAAAGAAATAGATTCAAAGCTGGTGTAAATTGCCCTTATGTTTGGAACCTACAGAAGGTGCAGACTGTTTTTACAGTGCATTTTTTGGGGCTTTAAGGGTCCTGTTGCCATATCAGAAATATATCTGCATGCTGAACAAAAGTAATTTGGGGAAAGTAAGTACTGATAGTACTGAGTTTACATTCCTTACAGTTAATTTTCTTAATTCATTGCACTGATTCCATTAAGAATTGGCATTTTTATTAAAAGCTTCTTAGTGAAGCTGAGTCATTCCAAAGTAATCATCCAAAAGGGGTACAATGAAGATTTATATTTTTATTACATGCTTAGCTTCATTATAATTTTCTAATATCTCAAATTCCCGTCAGACTGTAATAATGTCAATAATATAGGAAGTCATGATTGTCTCCAATTTACTTAGAAAAGTTCTGATTTTCAACTCATTTTAGGTTATATTTTAGGAAAAAAATATGAATTATAGTCTGCCTTTTCTCATTTTACTGGTATATTGTTTTGTTATATAGCAGGCAGTCCAAAAACTTTGGACCAATAACTGTTTCATAATTATGTGGGGAGATTTGAAATGGGTGTCTCTCAAAAATGTAAACCTAGTAGAAGCTTACACTTATTGTCCCAGAGAGGAAGCAGCCTCTAAACAGAGTTAGCATGTGAAGGGAAAAGATAAGGCTGCAACACAGAGTTCATGTGACCCAAATGTCTTTCTTGTGTGCCATATGTACTATTTAAATACATGACACTAAAGGGATATGTGTCCCATATATGCCTCCAAAGCAAACAACATAAACAAATTTTGTGACAATGCATTTGAGAGACAAACCCAAGTAAAAGTTATGGACTGCCTTCTTTTAAACACATGGGGATAATAATTGGGAAGGAACAAACATGAAATCCCTAGAGGAAATAAAACTTGAAAAGGAGAAAATTAATCTTAAAAAAAGGCAGCTGAAAAAATATGGAATGCACATCAAAATAGTAAGTCCTCCAAAGTGGCTAGGAAATGTTTAGTAAACAGTTTCCATTGGTTCAAAAATTGCAATAATACTCTTTCTAAAATACGAGCTCAAGGAAGAGGAAAGTGCAAGAAAAATATAACTCAACGGAGTTGGAAACTAAGCATACTCAGCTCAAAAAAGAAAAAGAAAAATATTACAGAAATGAACACCATATTAAAAGACTTAAAAATAAACAACAGAATTGTAAATACCGTTAGGGAGCATAATGGATAGAATTAAAGAGTCACACAAACAATAAAAAGAATACACATATAATAACATAAAATAAATTAAAAAGATAGATTTTGAAAACATAGACAATGGTCTGACATTTGCTTAATTGGTGTTCCACAGGAAAAAAATCAAAGAGCTATAAAATTATTTGAAACCTAATAGAAAAAAACTTCCTTAAGATAAAGATTTGAATCTTCAGCAAAAGAGCACATTGTGTTGCAGGGAAAAAATATATATGGCACAGAATGTTCATCAGAAAAAAACATACCCTGGTGAAACTACTGAACATAAATTAAAGAACTGTAAGGAGATGCTGAGGCAGAAGAAACAAAGGATGTACAAAGTGGAGGGTAGAAATGGAAAACATCTCAGGCATCTCTCAAAACAAAAACAAAACACTCAATACCAGAAAAAAAATAAAAGGAAAGTAATGTTTTCACCTAAGAATATAATGTTTTCTTCATGTATAAAGGCAGCAAAGAGGTGTTCTCAAAAGTTTAAAAAATCAGAGCACATAATACCCATGTATTTATGGAAATGCAATATTTCTTTATAAAATTCACTGAAAGAATTTCCGGTAACCTGAAGGTAAAGCAGAACTGAGCAATGAAGGCATCATCTTCAGTTAAAAGGTTTCATTGAATCCGTTTAAATAAAGATTGAACGGCTCTGAGTTATGTTTACAGATAGAATGGAAGTATAAATCCTCACAATATAAAGATAATTATGGCACTAACAAAAATGAAAGTTTGATGGGAGGAGAGGAGAAAGCATAAATGCTAATTCTCTCATTTTTCATAGTAGTAAATCCATAGATACAATGTAAAGGTAAATAAAATATGTCACTTAATTAAAAGGCTCATTCTGTTCACATTTTTATAAACTTTTTTTTATTGTCTTTAAAGTAGGCATCTTTCAGGGCCTGGGAAACTTAGCCAACTGCAAAGTTAGTGAACAGTCCACACGTAACCACCCTTACTCCTGACTTTGGTTGCAGTTTGGGAGCCCCGAAGACCACCGTTAGGTTTGATGATTCACTAGAAGGACCCTCAAAACGCACTGAAAGCTGTTATACTCTTAGTTACAGCTCATTACATCTAAAGGACACAGATTAAAATCAGCCAGGGGAAGAAGCAATAGGCAGAATCCAGGAGAGCACCAAATGCAAGCCTCCCAGTTGTTCTCTCCAGTGGAGTTAGGACAGAATGACTTTCCAGTAACCGAGGCGTGACAACATACATGGAGTATTGCCCACTAGGGAACCTCACCCAGACTTGGTGTCCAGAGCCTTTGGGGGACTCCATCATTTAAATCTAGTTGGCTGCATCCGTAGCTGCCCTCCATCTACAACCTCTCAGGAGGTCAAGCTGGGTGACCCAAAGCCCTACAACTGGTCACATTATTGGTGTGGCTCTAAATCATCTTTTCTATCTGGTTGCCCAAGGCCCTTAGGCAAACAAATACACTCCCATCCCTCACGACATTGCAAGGGTTTAGAGATTATGTCCCAGGAGCTGAGAGCAAAAGCCAGACCTCTGGTTAAACTCTGAGTTAAGGTTAAATTCTTTACCCCGGGGACTAATATCTCTTATGCGAAAGAAACACTTTAGTTTAACTTTAGTTCCATTTACTTTTGTTAAATTCAAGAAATTTTAAATTGACAGCATGTATTGAAACAGTGTGGTTTTATTTTTCACAAATAATTTTAATCAATTTCCTACCTTGACATCAATTTCAACACAAGTTTGTAATGACATTCATCAAGTGCATTCCTTTATACTGAGTGCCAAAAAAATGTATATACACTTTCAGAGAGGAAAAAACTGTATTAAAATTGTAATACTCAATATATACCGATAACAAGAGGTGAATACAAGTCATGTGTATACATTTTTTGGCACCTCCGATACGTGTTTATTAAAAGTTTTCAATGTGCCTGGTACTGTGAACACAGTCAATAAAAACAGACATAAATTCCTGCCCATGTACAGATCATATTCTATTGAGGAAGACAGAAAGCAAACAAGATAAAAAAGTAAAATAGAGTTCATATTACATACTCATATGTGCTAAAGAAGAAAATTAAATAGAAAAGGAGACTCTGTGTGTGTGTGTGTGTGTATATGTGTGTGTGTGTGTGTGTGTGTGTGTGTGTTGGGAGGGATTTTGCAATTTCTGATAGGGTGACAAGGGAAAGTCACAGTGCAAAATTGACATTTAGGAAAAGACTTGAAGGAAATAAGGGAATGAGTCATGAGACTACCTGGTGTTCAAAGTGGAATGAACAACTGGTGCAAAGGCCCTGAGGTGGCTATAGACCTGACCTGGCATGTTTGAGGCTGCGGTAATGATAGTGAGGTGAGCAAAGATTTTGAGCAGAAGATTGAGTGCACCTGTTTTAGCTCCACTGGGATCACTTTAGCAGTGTTAAGAGTATATTACACCATGTTGATTATGGTGAGATTTGGTTGAGATTTGGGGAAATATTAAATTTTCTTCTTTTTCTGTTTTGCTTGACTTTTTTATATAATAAAATGACGAATTTTAACCACAATTAACTCTGCAACCATTCAGAACTATGCTGTTGCATAACAATGCATTCTAAGAATAAGTATTCAAAATAACCCAACTATATGTGATATTATATGATAATATATAAATATATATTTATAATAACTAGGTAGATAGACAGGTTTGTGATTTGTGTGTGTAAGTGTGTTTGTATTTCTTTAGCGTCATCTGTTTAAGAAAACAGAGAAACTGCCCTTGACCTATGGTGCCAGGTAAATGAGCCTCCACTATATAGGTCAAGACAATGTACTATTAATATAATGTTGAAGGGAAAAACCCTGAATTGGAATCACTGTGCCAAGGGCCCTTGCCCCAGCTCTGCCACTGCTTGACTTTCTGACATTGACAAGTCACTTTCCTCTGTATTCAAAGTCTCCTCGTGTATTAATAGAGGAAATAATTTTTGTGTTCCCTTTCTACCTTCTAGATTTACAAACCTGAATATGCAAAGGCATCCAGGTGTGTGTGGGAACTTCAAGGGCCAAGTTGTCCGGCCATGTTGTTGTGTGCTGTGCAATTCCAGGGGATCCATTTACCTAGAAGGTTATGGATGGGCCCCTGCAGCTGTGCTCTGGACACATGTGCCTGTACTTGTACGTGGACATACATTTAGGGTATTTGAAAGTGTGGCACCTATTTTCTTATTTGTTTTTATAATAGCCATTTTTGTAATGTCATGGGAACTTTTGAAGGCAGGAAAAAAAAAACCAGAAATCCCCCTGGCTGAGACGTAATACTCTGATCCCAGCCACTTCTAGAAGATGCTGTGATATATGTAAATTTCACTTGTATCATAAAATTACCCAATTGCTGACCATCAGGTCCTCTGTATCAGATAACAGCACACTGAACAGTGCTTTGGTGTGGAGTGACTCTCACTCACACACGTAGCTGCCAAATAAATGCAAAAGAAAAAACACTAAAGCTGATAACACCAGTTGCTGGGCAAATTCTTCAAAATATAAAGCATGTTAAAACAGGACAGGAAAGATGGTGCGATGAATAGGACTCTGTTCTTGTTTGGCCAAAATGATAAATGCAGTTCCGGAATTTCTGGAATCTTTCTTCTACCGGTCATTAGGCAAGTGGCCAATATCCTGTTATCCCAATTACAGACAAAGACCAACAAGATGCAAGCTTGCATTTTAATAAAGAATCTATATGTCTAGAACAGGGGTCAACAAACTGCAGCTCGCGAGCCACATGCGGCTCTTTGGGTACGTACATATGTCTCTGAAGTAAAATTGAAAATAAAAACAAAGCTATCATAGTTTCATTTATAAAGTGTTTAAAGGATTTCTAAATTTTCCTTATCTGTAAAAATATATTTATGGCTCTTGAATTATTTTTAAATTGTTGTGAGGTACAGGATTGGCTCTTCCGTCTCAAAAGTTTGCCGACCCCTGGTCTAGAATAAGAACGTATTTTGCTTTGGTCTTTCATTGGACCTCATCTTAAAATAGGACACTACTATTTTCTACCCCATAGGGTGTTTTGACGATTAAATTAAATACTGCTCTTAAACTTTCGCACAGTGTCTGGCATACAGTAAGTGCTCAATTAATATTAGTTCTTATTTACATTTTAATTCAAATAACGAATTGTGATTCTAGTTACATGCTGATTTTACTGAAATTAAAAACCAGAGATATTTGTGCTTAGTCTTTGATAATAATATTATTACATTTATCTCAGTAATCTTATCTTTTCTTACTTATTTGTTCTATATTTGTTCATTTCGCTCTTCCTCTGTCCTTCTTTCTCTCTCTTTTATTTGTCCTTCCTTATTATTTTTTCTCACTTCATTTTATTACCTCCATTTTAGTTTACTATTTTCTAGTTCAGCTTCCTAAGATTGCTTATTTAATTCATCAGGAAAATCTCAATTTTCTTATATATAAAATGAGGGGGTTAGATTGAACCAGTCTGTAATTCTCCCCTGGGTCAGATTTTAGTGGATCTGTGAATCTGTGTGACATGGTAATATGGACATTGCAGGAGCAGGGCAGCTGCGAATATTTGGAGACAAGGAGAGATGTCCGATAAGCGTGGTTCCCGGTGGGATGTGGATGTTGCAACAAATGTGCCACCTCACACCACCATAGTGTACAGGAATACTGAGTGTTAGTTTAGGGACATTCCAGTAAAAGGCCTGGGGAAATGGTCAAAGTAAGCGTCCAATGGCAAGTACTTTTTGGTATCTCGTCCCTTTTCAAAGGATTGTAAGTTAAAAACAGACAACAAAATCCTTGTATTCACATAGTTTACATTTTAGTTCTATTAAAACTTTCCATTTCAAGGGATGTTTTGAATGATTACAAAAAGATTACAAAAAGAAGAAGGCAAGAAAGTGGTCCTCTTCCCTAGAATTCGTGGAGTATGTGATTGCATGCATTTACCGTATTTGCCGGCGTATAAGACGATTTTTTGGCCCTGAAAAATATGCCTCCAAGTGGGGGGTCGTCTTATACGCCAGGTACACTTCAGATAGACTGCCCATAGTGCTTGCCCCGTGCCATAGTGGCCTCCCAATGCCCGCCCACTTCATTCCACATACCGTTCAGGCATCAGCAGCGCTGCTGGGTGTATGCTCGGCTGTTATGCGATTTTGCTGTTATGCGATTTTACCACACTCGCAAAATCGCACACAGCCGACCATACACCCAGTATGATAGCGCAAAATCGCGAATCGCGATACCATACTGGGTGTATGGTTGGCTGTGTGCGATTTTGCCAGTGTGGTAAATTCGGGTTACCGTATATTTCTTTACATATGCATTGAAGATTCGCGATTTTGCGCTATCATGGTGCCTGTTAGAATGTTGAAGAGCTCGCACTTGCGCACTAGTGAGGTCCCAGGGAGATGCTGATGCAAGGGTGGACCAGACTGCTATAGTGACAGGGCGGGCAAACAGGGAGCAGGGACCAATCAAATCAGGCTTTGTATACAGCCAACAGCCAACCACAATACTGCACCATTGTACAGGACAGCATAGAAAATGTCGACCAGTCAAACCCCTATCATCCCTATCATGGCACCAGCCAAAAGAAAGAAGTATGATGCAAATTTTAAACTGAAAGTTATAAACTTTGCTAAGGAAAATAATAATTGTGCTGCTGCAAGACAATATGGAGTAACAGAAAAGATGGCTCGGGACTGGAAATCAAATGAGAAAGCATTAAAGAGTATGCCAAGGGGTAAGTGTGCATTAAGAAGAGGCACCCCACACTGGCCAGAACTCGAAAAACATGTAGCAGACATGGTGGCTCAACATCGCCAAAACGGTTATGTGGTGACGCGAAATACAATACGCTTGTTTGCACTTCAGTGGGCCAAATCAAATCTGATATTGTTTTACCTTTTATTTGGTGTGTGGAAGGTGTGCGGAAGAGGGGGTAGTCTTATACGGCGAGTATATAACAAACTCTGTATTTTGAGTGGAAATGTTAGGGGGTCGTCTTATACGCCCAGTCTTCTTATACGCCAACAAATACGGTACTCAGTCAGGATGAAAATCAGTAATGTTTTGTTAAGGTAGTGTGCAACATAAAAGAAATGAAAATAATTCCAGTACATGAGTGCTCTTCACTAATACCGTCAATTTTGATGATCAAATATGTATTAAATTTTACATCAGAGGGTTTTAATAAATCCACATTCTAATTCTTTATTTCAATTGAGCATAAAATCTACTACCAGTAGGTGTCACTTCACAAATAAATAACTAAATCTCGTTTTCATTTGATTTTGTTTTTGCAGCTTTTTTTTACTTTCGATTTGATAAAGTATGATTTTCAGAAAGATGAACCTATTAGAAATGAACAGGGCTGGTGTAGTCGTGTGAAAAAAGGTAAGATTCTTGTATCTAAAGATGTCACCTCAGGCAAAGTTTCTCAATTTCCTTTGAAATTACTGCTGATTTTAGAAAAGAAAGAATGGTTATTTCTAATATGTAATGTGACTTACTTGGAATTTCAATGCCGGTAGAATGGCTTAATTATTAGACAGACGGTAGGGGCCCCAGGTGAGTTGATCAGATGGCAAGTTATTAAAATTTAAAAGTGATTACTATTGGCTCATATTTTTCTTATTCCACCACTTCTGGTTTGTGATAGAGGCATATGTCCAATGTCCTGTATCACCAAAATATAACATTAAAATGATGGACTTAATTTAACATTCTAGGTGTTGTGGAAAGTCAGGCAGGCTTGGATTGAAATTAGAGCTTTCACACTTAGAATCTCTACTACTTTTGGAAGTTCCCTCAACCTGTCTGAGTCTATTTTTGTTCATATATAGAGGGGACAATATTGATTTTGTGAAGTTATTGTTGTCATTTAAATGAGATGATGTATGCAACGCCCTTTGGAGGACCTGGCATTGGGGCTTGTTATGCCCTCCCTTCTCTTCTCCCTCTCATTCGCCTCCTCTACCAAAGTAGACTTTCTTATAATTTTTGGCTAGAAATTTTAATGAAAGCAAGTGCCCCAATTAACTTTTCTGCTGCATAAAATCAATCTAGAAAATTAAATGCAGAGATGTGCACTTAGAATTGTTTAGAGATCCGGTCTGAATAAATCAAGCCAAAATTATTCTTATTGCCTCAGAATACGTTTAAAATACATTTCAAACATAATTTCCATTTAAATCTGTACCTCAAATATGGAGATAAAGGTTGCAAACCTGTTTTTTGTTTTGTTTTTCTTTGTTTTTTACTGGCAGCTGAAAGATTGGAATCTGCATAGCCTTATGTATTAAAAAACAGATTTCCCAATCTCTGCGGTTCAAGCCTGAGGGCATTTACCAAATGTTTATTTAACTCAATTCTATAGGTAGTATCCAAGAGAAAAGTCATTTCTAAAGAGACTGCAAAAAACTTCGTTTTCTTAAATATTTTTTATTTTTCAATTACAGTTGACATACAATATTATATTAGTTTCAGGTGTACAGCATAGCGGTTAGACTTTACAAGGTGTGATAGAAAAAGATGGTAATGTTTAAATAAAAAAAGATTTATTACAGTAAAAAACACATTGCCATTAATCCCCCTCAAAAACACACTTCAAACACACTTATCCCATTCTTCTTGACACTTTCTGAAGCAGTTCTGGAAGTCCCCTTTCGTGAGTGTCTTTACTTCATCCTCTATCATGACAGCGATCTGTGTCATGCATCGCTTCTGGTATGGCAATTTCTGTCAAATAAAAACATTACGGTGTGTCCTCATCCATGTTATTCTCTGCATCTGGCACCGTGCAACTTCTGGCTCTTCCCCAAAGTCAAAATGACCATTAAAGGTACACGTTTTGAATCAATTCAGGACATCGAGGCAGCCACAACAGTGCAACTAAAGTAACTCATGAAAGAGGACTTCCAGAACTGCTTCAGAAAGTGACAAGATCAATGGAATAAGTGTGTTCTAAGCGAGGGGGTGTATTTTGAGGGGGATTAATGGCAATGTGTCTTTCATGGTAATACATTTTTTTATTTAAACATTCACTGTATTTTTTAATCACATCTTGTATATAATTTGTGATGTAATTTCCCTGTTTATTCTAGTACCTACCTGGCACTATACACAGATATTACAATATTATTGACAATATTTTTTATGTTGTATTTTAAAATATACATGACTATATTTTAGCTATTAATTTGTACTTCCTGATCCCTTCCCCCTTTTCTACCCATCCAAGTCTCCTTTCATCTGAAGCCATCAAAATGTTCTCTGTATCTATGAGTTTGTTTAACTGTTTTGTTTCTTTTTTTTTTTTTTAAAGATTTTATTGGGGAATCAGGGAACGGGAACAGACAACTTGCTGTCCTTTTGTTCTTTAGTCTAGTTGTGGAGGACGTCACTTCACTGGCCCATGTTGGTATTATCATTGCACTCTTCCCAGATGAGGCAGTCGATCACTGGCCATTGGCTCACGATGGCTCACGGCAGTTCACAAAACCACACTCCAGCTGCCAGCCAGCCCCACTGCAGCCTATGCCATTGCCAGCGACTCATGGCAGCCCAGCTCCAGGTTGAGCTCTTGTTCACCATCTTAGCTGCTGTAGAGGGCGCAGGGTCACTGGCCCTCATGTGGAATCCGAACTGGGGCCCTGTTGCTAAGAGCTGGTGTCCCAAGCCAACTCTTAACCAAAGCGCCACTCGGCCAGCCCTTGTTTGTTTCTTTATTTGTTATTTGGAGTCCACATATAACTGAAGTCATATGACATTTGTGTTTTCTATCTTACTCCACTTAGCACAATACCCTCTAGGTCCATCCATGTTATTTCAGGTTGCAAGATTTCATTTCTTTTTTTATGGATGAGTAGTAGTCCATTGTATATGTACCTCTTCTTTATCCATTCACCCATTGATGGACACCCAGGCTGCCTTCATATCTTGGTTATTGGAAACAATGCTGCAATGGACATATGGAACACATGTCCCTCGAAGTAGTGTTTTGGGTTTCTTCCTATAAATACCCAGAAGTGGGATTACTGGGTCCTCCTTTGCCTCTTGTTATAGCCTTTGTTTTAAAGTCTATGTTGTCTGGTATAAATATTCCTACCCCAGCTTTCTTTTTTCCATTTCTATTTTCATGAAATATCTTTTTCCATCCCTGTACTTTCAGTTTGTGTATGCCTTTCTATCTGAAGTGAGTCTCTTATAGGCAACATATGTAAGGGTCTTATTTTCTTATCCATTCAGCCATCCTGTCTTTTGATTGGAGCATTTAATCCATTTACATTTAAAGTAATTGGGTTTGTTTGTTTTTTTAAAGATTTTTATTGGGGAATTGGGGGATGGGAACAGTGCTGGGGAATTGGGGGAAGGGGAACAGACAAGTTGCTGTCCTTTTGTTCTTCAGTCTAGTTGTGGAGGACATTGCTTTACTGGCCCAAGTTGGCACCATCATTGTGCTCTTTCTAGGCAAGGCAGATCAGTCACCAGCTTCTGGATGGCCACTCACTGTGGCTGCTGGCCGCTCACACTGGCTGCTGGCTACACACGGTAGCCCATGGCAACCCACTGCAGCAGGGGCTGCAGCCTACACCGTCGCCGGTGACTCACAGCAGCTCAGCTCCAGGTTGAGCTGTTGTTCAGCATCTTAGCTGTAGAGGGCGCAGCGTCACTGGCCCTCATATGGGATTCGAATGGGGCCCTGCTGCTCAGAGCTGGCACTCCCAAGCCAACTCTTAACCAACACGCCACTTGGCCAGCCCCAGATGTTGGTACACTTGATGTTGTCCCAGAGACCCCTTAAACTATACTTATATTTTTGGATTCTTCTTTCTTTTTGCTGTTGTAATTGGGTATTTTATTGTACCTTATCTTCTAAATCAGTGATTTGATCTTTTGCTTCATCTCACCTACTATTGATTCCCTCTAATGTATTCTTCATTTCAGTTATTGTATTCTTCATCTCTGGCTGGTTCTTTTTTATGTTTTTTATCTCAATTTTTACGTTTCCTATCTCTTTGTTGAAGTTCTCCCTGAGGTCACTGAGCATCCTTATAACCTGTGTTTTGAACTCTGCCTCTGGTAGATTGTCTTCATTTTGTTTAGTTCTTCTTCTAGAGTTTTGTTCTGTTTGTTCATTTGGGACATGTTTCTTTGTGTCCCCATTTTGGCTGCCTCCTTGTGTTTGTTTATATGTATTGGCAAGAGCTGCTCTGTCTCCCAGTCTTAGTAGAGTGGCCTTATGTAGTAGGTGTCCTGTGATGCCCAGTGGCACACTCTCCCTGGTCACCTGAGCCAGGTGCTGCAGGTGTGTCCCTTGTGTCCCTTGTGTAGATTGAGTGTGTCCTCCTGTTGTAGTGGAACCTTGGTTTCTGTTTGCACATGTGGAAGGGACTGACCCTCAGGCTGACTGGTTGTGAGGACTAGCTGTGACTACAGTGGAGGAGCTATTGTGCAGAGGCTGACCCTATGGAGCAGGATTCACTTTAGCAGGGTGCTGGCCCAGTCTGCCCTTTGCATGTATTGTTCATGGAGGCAGTGCAGTGGTCCTCCTGGGAGGGCCCTGCCTCAGGCCAAGTTCAGCCGTAGCCTGTACCCTGCCCAGGGCCCCTTGGAATGATCTACAAAGCAATCCACAGATGGCTGCCACCTGCACTGGGCTTGGAGGCACCTGGGAGATGCCAAGTCTCAAACCTAAGTCAGCTGCCACCAATACCCAGCTTGGGGCTGCTTAGCAAGAGGTACAGGGCATGTGGAGGCCAGATGCTGCTTGTTTTGGGTTTTGAGAACCTTTGAAAGATTTTAGGAAAGTCTGCAGCAGGAGCCAAGGCAGACCTTTTGAATGGAAAAAACACTGGAAGTGGTTTGGGTGGACTGGCAAGTTGGGTGGTGCAGGGTCTCAAGGAATCACCAGAGCCGGGCAAACAGTGTTAGCCAGGTTGATGGAGATTCATAATGGGGACCACCTGCGTCTGCACATTGGGAAGGAGGAGGGCTCAGCAAAGGGACAGTGGATTCTGACAGCACTTCTGTCTGGGAGAAAGCAGCCCCTCTAGTCCTCACCCTGAAGCCAGATAGCTCAGTTCCTCCTTGTATGTCCCTGGTGCCTCTCAAGCTGTTGCCCCAGCACTGCAGCTTAGAGCCAGTGAGCCCATCAGCGAGCAAATCTGTGCACAGGCCCTTTAAGTGGAGCACCTGGGTGTGCAGCCACCCTTTGTCTCACTCAGCCACAATCTCCACTGGTTTTTACAGCCAGAAGTTGTGGGAACCTCTCTTCCTGACACAGGAACCCTGGGCTGGGGAGGGGCTGAGACCCCTCGTTGCTCTGGGGGGAACCTATGCAGCCATGATATCCCTCCCAAATTTTAACTGCCACACGTGGGCGTGGGACCATTCTGTTATGCGCCTCGACCCCTCCTACCAGCCTTGACATGTCTTCTTCTGTATATCCTTAGTTGTAAGACTTTTGTTCAGCTATACTTGAGGCAATTTTCAATGATGGTTTTTTAGTTGTAATTTTGATGTGGTCATGAGAGGAGGCAAGCACAGCATTTACCTACTCCACCACCTTCGCTGAAAATCACAAGAACTTTATTTAAGCACACTTTACTAGTGTGTTTTATTTACTACAATTACATCTGAAGTTGGAATTTGAATCCAATGCTTATGTAACCTCAGAGTTTCTTAAAAAATGGATTGTCCCCAAATATCTGCTTTACTATTTTGCACTTCTCATTATGGGTTACTAGATATTTTATGTTTCTATTAAACCATTGTGTCTTGCATAAATTATGCCTATAATGGTTAGATAAGAATGCACTACGATCTTTTTAAGCATTTGCAATTATTGACTTCTCAGGGAAGAAACCGTCCTTTTGTATGTTGAAGAAGAAAAACAAAATAAATTTTAAGAGAAATACAAGGCTTGGGGAAATTCTGAAATATAGGGAATGGAGACTGATGGCATATGCAGTGCAGGAAAGGCTTTGTAGTGATATGGACCCGGTTAAAAAAATACTTCAACCCCAACATTTGGCAGCTGTGTGACATTGGGCAAGTTGCTTTTTATTTCTCAGTTTCTTCACCTATAAATGAAGATAATAGGAGGCCCTGTCTTACAGGTTTGTGATGAAGATCAGATGGGATACATTTGTAAAGCTCTCAGAATGGTGACTGGTACCCAGAAAGTGCTCAATACGTGTAGTAATGACAATGATTACGATGACGGTGTTAATGATGGTGTTGGTGATGATGACAACAGCAAAGGGCCTTTGCTGTGGCAGAGCAGGCTTGTTTAGGCCAGTAGCATGTGTGCCCTTGGCAATCAGAATGTCCAGAAGGACTGGGAGTGATGGGAGTTGAATATGGACGTTAAAATGACATAAATTACTGCACTTCGACCCCGTCTGACTCTCCCCTCAATATTGCCTCTCTTCACAGGGGGCAAAGCAGGTCAACAATGGCCTAAGATCTGATTGCTGCTCCCTTTGTCTTCTCTCTTTCTCTTAGAAGTAGTTTTTCACCTTGCAGATTCCTGGGCGAAATATCGATTCATTTGAAGTAAAAACTAATGAATTTCATGTCTCATCTCTTGCCCGCCAAGGATTTCCAGACTAACATCCCAGAGGATTAAGACATTTTCCTAAACTTCTAATAACATATTAATTAGATCAGAGATAGTACTATACAAATACCTTGAGGCAAAATCATTAAGACTTGAATTTGAGTTCTATAGGTCCATTGCTTTCTATCTGTTGAACTTTGGTAACTTGTTTTACCCTTTTGGGCCCTGGTTTCTTCCCTGTGAAACTGGGATTATAATTATCAATTTCAAAGGATATTTGTGAAGAATAAACAAGATGACAGTTGCAAAGGGCTCATGGGGCTTGCTACATAGTAAATGCCCAATAAATAAATATTGCTACTATCATATCCTTATTAAAATTATTATTATGGTTGTTATTGATAATATAGTTGTCATTATTTATTATCAGTGCTATAATCTAAAAGAAAACTAATCATTGGTCTACCCACCCAGAATGTGAAATAAATTTAATATACTTATTTTTACATTCAGTTTCCTTTTTGTTAGTTTTTCCAAAGTGAAAGAATGTGCTACTTGTGCTGTAAGCACCCAGAACAAATGATGTCAAATATAATAAAAATAAGTTCAAAGGAAAGTAAGATAGGCAACACTGGCTGTGTTGGTCAGATGTAATTTAGGTACATAATGCATGGTGTGTATAATAATAGTTTTAATCAGATCACTGAAGAATGCCTTTTTCTCACAGGAGAGCCCGGACTTCTCATTTCTCGAGTGAATGAAAAGAATCCCTTCTTTGGTTATGCTGGGAATAAGAAGCACACGGAAAAGAAATTGCTTTGTGATGTTTTTAAGAAGGGAGATGTTTACTTTAACACAGGAGATTTAATGGTCCAAGATCAGGAGAATTTCCTTTATTTTTGGGATCGTATTGGAGACACTTTCAGGTCTGAAATATCATCAGTTGCACTGATTGTTCTGTAATTGTGAACCGAGCTCCATCCAAGGCTCTATGAAAACATTATAAATCACGTGCCCTTTACTTTCAGGGTAGACCGAGCCCTTTTATCTCAGTCATGCCTCCTCATTTAAAAATTTAAAAATCCTCCATCTGTTTCCAGATTGAAATATAAGTTAAATTTTGATGTCAATTTTTATAATTATTTTAATGAATCCATCTGACCAAATTATTGAGCTGCTTTTTTTAGAATTTCAAACAGGTAGATGTGAAGTCTAAATGGTAGGGTTAAAACAGAAAACCAGTTTGGCCAAATATGATATAATTCGTTACCTAATGATAAAAATAATGAAATGGCAAAATTTCCCTTTCTTTTATTTTCTTTTCTAATTACTTAAAATTATTTTAGGCTTATGAAATTTTTTTACTTTACTAATCAGTGACTATAGAACAATGAAAGACAGACAGTAGACATGGCAAAACTGCTTGAATGAATTATACTTCTTACTGCCTCACCTTCTTGTGCTATGTTAGGAGCTCACTTTATTTGAAATTATTTTAATTAAAATAAAATATTGATTCATATGCACTAAAAGATCCAAAGGAATTAATCCCTAGAAATTAAAAGTACAGTGAAAGACAACTATAACTTTCCTTTTATTTTATTTTTTTTCTTAGCTCTATCATTAGAGATAGGAAATGTTTGTACTTAACTGTTAGTATTTTACAGAGGGATTTATCTTTTTTTTTTTTTTAAAGATTTTTATTGGGGTATTGGAGTGAAGGGAACAGTGCTGGGGAATTGGGGGAAGGGGAACAGACAAGTTGCTGTCGTTTTGTTCTTCAGTCTAGTTGTGGAGGACATTGCTTCACTGGCCTAAGTTGGCACCATCATTGCGTTCTTCCCGGGCGAGGCAGATCAGTCACCAGCTTCTGGACGGCCGCTCACTTCGGCTGCTGGCCGCTCACGCTGGCTGCTGGCTACACATGGTAGCCCATGGCAACCCACTGCCACAGGGGCTGCAGCCTACGCCGTCGCCGGCGACTCATGGCAACCCAGCTCCAGGTTGAGCTGTTGTTCAGCATCTTAGCTGTGGAGGGCAGTGTCACTGGCCCTCATATGTGGGATCTGAACCGGGGCCCTCTGGCATCCCAAGCGAGTTCTTAACCATTGCGCCACTTGGCCAGCCTATTTTATTTTTATGAATAAACAACTGAAAAAACACTGGCAGTAAGCAATTTATACCAATGAGACATAGATAAAGTAATTCTAACTAAAAGCATGCTAATTTTGTTGACTTATCAACAAAGTACTCCTTTACAAAATGCCTTTCATTTTGAATACTGCCATTGTTTTTGGTTACTAGGTGCTTTCACAGAGCCAAATGCAAGGTGCTAAAACTGGGTACCTAGTTCTTCAAATATAGGTACACTAACTGGAACTTGCTTTTTATTTAGATGGAAAGGGGAGAACATTGCCACCACAGAGGTTGCTGATGTTCTTGGAATGTTGGATTTCGTACAGGAATCAAACGTCTACGGTGTGGCTGTGCCAGGTAGGAATATATTTCGGGTTTTGGAAGGATTCTCAAAAAGAGAATTTTTCTTTAGTTTTGCAACAATCTTATACTAATTCAACATTTTGTTTTTTATATATAGTAATACCTTGGTTTGCGAGCATAATTCGTTCCAGAAACAAACTACTCATATTGCAAGACAACACTCATTTACCACATTAAAATGTACTTGGTTTGCGAGCATAATTCATTCCAGAAACAAAGTACTCGTATTGCAAGACATTGCTCGTTTACCACATTAAAATGTATTAGGAATGTTTGCTCGTCTTGCAGAACACTCGCAAACCAAGTCACTCGCAATCCAAGGTTTGACTGTATTAAAATAATTATCGTAGTCTCATTTTTTCAAATAGTGCCCTGGACCAAGCTAACAAACTTCACAGACACATTAGAGGAAAGATATCTATTGAATTTTAATGTTTGTGTGTCAGTGAGTCACTGCTTGACAATAGGTTACAGCTTTTCAATATTCTATTATTTTTTTCTTTATGACAAGAATTTATACATGCCACTAAACAGAAACAAGTTCTAGCTTAAATGTTCAATAACACTAATTGGTAGTTAAGTTGTATCTTTTTAAAAACTTATTTTAAAATTTGGCCTCATTTATTTTCATAAATATGCATTTGAGGATTGTCTCAGGATAGTAGAAATGGCAAATAAAAATGATCAACTCAAAATCACAGGATTTCCCTTCACTGTCTTTTTTTTTTTTTTTTACAAATGACAACATTTTTCAACTAATGTTTATATGTGTGGAGGGCGGGGGAGTGTGGATAGGGGCGCAAAGGAAGGAGATGCTTATTGTAATAGCCAGGTGCTGGGGAAATGGTCCAGGAAACTGTGATCTCCTAGAAGGATTGATAGGTAGCATGATAAGCAGTAGGCAATCTGTGGACTTGATTATGGAAATGCTGTCTCTAGTTTCTTAACTTGAAAATATATCCTTTATTTTTTTCGTTGCTGCTTAACATGGACATTTCTCTGGAATATGTGTGTCTTTAAAGAAATCTTTCCTCAGTATTTTATATTAATGGTGGTAGGATGCAAATAACAGGTCATTTACGATGTTTTCCATTCCATCTATCTCATTTTTGTAATGTAGACAGGGATAGACTTTGACCTTCCCTTTTCTTAAATTAGTTCTAGGGAGTAAATCAAATGCTCAGGGAAGGACCCACTCATTCATGACACTGTTGCACTGTATTGTTGCAATGAATTTAATGTCTCTATTTACAACAATTAATATGCAATTTACAGGATTATTTTAAAAATTGACCTAGTGCTTGTAAAATTGACTCTGTTTCAATCTTTTTTTTTCAGAATGTGAAGGAAAAACAGGAATGGCTTCCATTATTTTAAAACCAAATAAGCCTCTAGACTTGGAAAAAGTTTATGAACAAGTCGTAACATTTCTACCAGCTTATGCCTGCCCACGATTTTTAAGAATTCAGGTAATTTTACTTACCCATCAAATTTAAGACCAGGAATCCAGGAGATGGTTTAATTACAAATAATATTTTATCCTTTAGATAATATGTGCATTTTATTTACATTAGAGAATTTTAAAAGCAATGAAGAAGCCTTGAGATGCTATTATGCCATATTTGAAGCCTAATTATAAGGGGGGAGTTTGATGAACTGCAAGGATGTCTTTCTCTTTGTCCTAATTTGGAATTGCTCTCTTCCTCTTCAATCATGACCTCAGAGCAAAAATGGTGGTCCCAGAGATTGTGGCAAGCCAAAGCATATCTTATGCATACCTTGTGAAAACATCTGGTGCTCTGTGCCTAAAATTAGGTTCCGCCACGCTGACGTCAAAGCATCTGTAGGATGTGGGCAGAACCTAAAGACAACTGCTTTAAGCAATTCTGCTTTTAATCTTTGTTCTCCTTCTGTCTAATTTCCCTCTGGCATTTTATATTTTGGAGGAATTCTGAATTTATTTGTTTTGAGAGATGGGCACTCTCTTATTAGGTTACTAGAATAGAGTACAGTAAAAAGAAAATGAATTTACTCAGCTACTGGGTGACTTGGCTTTGCTCATTTTTTCAGCCATTCATTTATTTAGTATTGCTCTTCAAATATAATTTCCCAAAGCTAGTACTCATCACCTCTTAACACCCAAATATAGAATTTTTCCAGATATACTTGTCATATTTCTATTAGTTCTCCAATAAAGTAATATATGGTGTCATGTACATTTTTAAAGAATTTCCTGAGCAGTCCTCATGGCCAAAGTCACTGTTTGACCAATGGGACACATCATCTGAACTGTCATAAATACATATTTCATTTATATAATATTTTTTATTTTTAAGAGCTTTTACACATATCACCTCAGATTATTTTCATAACAATAGTCTCAAATACTAAAGGTAAGTAGATATAAAGCAGAAGTAACACATTTTTAATTGAAAAAGCTTTTGACACCATTGTGGAGTCACATGGAGTTACGAAAAATAATACAGAGAGATCCTGTGTACCCTTTACTTGGTTTTCTCCAATGGTAAAATGTTTCAAAACTATTATAACCAGGATATTGACATTGATACAATCTACCCATCTTATTAAAGTTTCCTGTGTTTTACTTGTACTTGTGTGTGTCTATGTGTCTGTGTGTTTATGTGTGTCTGTATTGTAGGGGCGGAAGAAATTTTTCTCTATCCTAGATTCTTCCAGCTGGTCTACTAATTAAATTGACATGAGACAGGTTAACAAGAGAAAATAACCAAATTGAATTACATATGTACATATGGGAACCCCACATACCTGAGAGAGTCAGACAGTTTCAGAGACAGAAAGTTAAAATGAGATATACAAGGCATTCTGAGCTAAGGAAGAGGGAGGCGCCTTGGGGTTTCAGAAGGAGGAAGGTCATTTGCAGGACAATAAGAAGAGCAGATGTTCAGTAATTAGAAGTTTGCCCTGCCATATGTACAGGTCATAAAGTTATCTCTGGTGATGACTCTTTATGGGCAAGGCCCCTACTTTCAATTCTTTAAGGGAGTGGTAACTGTGTCTTGTGAACCCACAGGGTCTCAGTTGCCTTCAGCTCAAAATAATTCACATGCCAAAGTGGCACATTTTGGGGAGGCCTGATCTGAACCCCTTCAGTATTAAGTTATTTTATCAGCTGTGTAGCTTTACACATCAATGACCACAGCCAAGATATGAACAATTTCAGGCCAACCGAGTGTCTCAGTTGGTTAAGAGCGCGATCTCTGAGCAACAGGGTCACCAGTTCAATTCCCACATGGGTCAGTGAGCTGTGCCTTAGTAGAGCTGCCTCTGAGCTGCCAACAGGTGGCAGGGTGGCTCAGCTGGTGTGAGCACATGCTCCTAACAACACGGTTGCCAGTTCAGCTCCTGCATGGGATGGTGGGCTATGCCCACCTGCAACTAAGATTGAACACGGCACCTTGAGCTGAGCGTCCTCGAGCTGCCGAAGGGCAGCCGAGTGGCGACTGGACTTGGAGCTGAGCTAGCTGCGCCCTCCACAACTAAGACAGGACAACAACTTGTCTGTTCCCCTTCCCCAATTCCCCAACACTGTTCCCCTTCCCCAGTTCCCCAATAAAATCTTAAAAATAAATAAAGATATGAACAATTTCAACACCGCAAGGATCCTGCATGCTGCCCTTTTATGACCTCACCCAGCTCCCTCCTGCTCCTCCCTGTCCTGCCCCAGAAACAATGTATTTTAATGGAATAGAAAGTTGACAAATCAAATAATATTTTAAACATTTTTCCCCTAAAGCAACTTAAAATTCACTTTTATTAAGCAGGAGAAATATTTTGGCATAGGACTACTTTAGAAGATTAAATCAAATCAGTCTTCTACAAATTTAGAAAATATTTTAGCATCATTAAACACCTAAAAGCACTTGGGCCATGACTGTTATGTTCATTAGAGTATTTGCTATAGTTAGCATAATGCATGATGCTTAGTTGGCAGCAAAATATTTATTTAATAAATGAATTAATGATCTGATATAAGCAAAAGAATAGGTTACTTCTGACAAAATGAAAACAGCAATTATATTATTAAAAATCTGTTCAGCACAAATTTTAAAAGGATTATCTTGCCAATAAATTTACCAAAAAAAAATTTTTAATGTGATATTACCCAGTATGGCTGTGAAGGAATTAAATTGGTTCTTTCATTCTTCCTGTGAAAATACAAATTATTATGACCTCTCTAAGAAACAATTTGGTAAATATGTAATCAGACTCTTAGAATTTGCAGCTATTTTGACTTAGTAATTCTATTCCCAGAAATTTATCCTTAGGAACTAATCAAAGATGTACAATGTTATGTAGAAATATGTACTTCAAAGAGTTATTTATAGTAGTGAAAATTTTTTGATGTTCTCTCTAAGTTCAAGAATAAGAGTGAGGTTAACTAAAATATTATAATTAGATGAGATCTTATGAAACCATTAAAAAGTGTTGTTTTGATGAAAATTACCTAACCTGGGGAAATATACCTGGTATGCTACTTTTTTTTAAAAGCAGAACATAAAATTGTATAAACACAATGAACTTCCAATTTTCTAAAACAGAGACAAAGAAAATGTGTTTCTACACAGTCCAATCTAATTCTGTGATGACAGTGTTGGGTAGGAGAGGGGAGAAAAGGGGTAAGAGCAAAGAAGGATATTTCAGAGGGCATTTTTTATTTCTAATGTTAAATTATTAGTAGTAAATAGAGAAGGCTATTGGATATAAAAATGTTATAATTCAATATTACAGTCTATATTGTTAATATGTAATTTTTATATTATATATAATATTAAATGAATCCACTAATCCTGGTACTTGCTTTATAGAAAAAGATGGAAACTACAGGGACGTTCAAACAAAAGAAGCTTCAGTTGGTGGAAGAAGGATTTAGTCCATTGAAAATTTCTGATCCACTTTACCTCATGGATAACTTGAAAAAATCTTATGTTCCATTGACCAAAAAACTTTATGATCAAATAATGTTAGGTGAGATCAAACTTTAAGATTTTTTATATATATGGGGTTTTTCATATGCTTTCTTAGGAGAGGTGAGAGGAAAGTGTGTGGTTCTTTAATATGAAATGAAAGAAAGGAACTGACATTAATTAAGCATGTGCTATATTTCCTTAATTAAAGCTTTTCTTTAATGAAGAACTTTAATTTGTTTTAATTGATTAAAAAAACTTTAGTTGATGTTCTTTTTACCTATTTGGAGATTCAGTACATAACTAAATATTTGCCTAAATCATAAAATTTTTAAGTAATAAATAAGTGGGTAATAGTTTAGATACTTACTACAAATGTACTTTTTAATAGTTAAGGTTTCTAGTTTTGAATAAATGGTTAAATTCTAATCAAATATTTTATTTTTATGTTCCCTGTCCTGTAATTCAATAAAATCATGTTCATTAATATGTGTCTTGAGGTTTTGTTCTGATTGTAAATTTCTAGTTAAAGGAAACTGACTGACTCAGTGCATACTCCTGCCTCCCTTATCTTAAACTCACATTAAGATGATAGAAGAAACATGAAAATATGAAACAACAGAGCAGGAAAATTGGTAAGCCTAAAGCGTTTAGAAATTTTTTGAAGATATATACATGGGATCAAATTCATGATAAAATCCAATAGAGCTATAGAAACCACTAATAATACAAGGAAAGAATAGACAAGAATATAACTCTAGTTTTGTTTGTGAGGAGCTAACTGGGAAATGTATTGCAAGGATAGTGTAATAAGCACAGTTGTATTTATCTCAATCTGTAAGCACCAGACTCCAGTGTTTGCTTCAATCTGGAAGCACACTAATTACTCTTTTAACAAAATGAGTTATCTTCCATAGGAGGGGTTATTTATTACACATTCATTGACAAAATATGTATCACACATCTGAGAAGTATATGCAGAGGCCCTAGAAGAGAAGAGAATTTGGTATGTTGGATGCACAGAAAGGAAGCCAGTATTTCAAGTGACTGGAGCAGAGTAAATCCAGAAGAGAAAACTCGAGTGGAAGATGGACCTGTAGGCAGTGAGAACCAATGGAAATCGTTTAATCATGGAAAAGACACTATTAAAAAGGTTGCACCAACTTCTGTATGGATATCAGAGTGGGAAATAAGGCAAAAGTGGAAATGAGAAATCAATTAGAACTATTTGTTTCGGTGAGTTGTATGTGTCGACTTGGGTAGGCCATGGTGTGCAGTTGTTTGGGCAAACACTAGTCTGGATGTTACTATGATGTATTTCATAGATGTGATTAAATTTATAATCAGTAGACATTAAATAAAGAGATTACCCTCCAAATTGTGGGTGGGCCTCAGCAGGTTTCCTAGAGAAAGAGTTCTGCCTCAAGACTGTAACGCAGAAATCTTCCTAGTTTTCAGCCTCCCAGCCTGCCCTAGAGATTTCTGACTTGCCAGCCCTTATTCCTTTAACTCGATGATAGATAGATAGATAGATGATATAGATGATAGATAATAGATGTAGATAACACACACACACACACACACACACACACACACACACACACACACACACGGCTAAAATATAGGTGGAAACACCGGAGTGATCAGAGAAGTAGAAGGCAAATGAGCCCTAGAATGTCCCAGACCTATCAAGGGAATAGTCAGTAGTGTCAAATGATACTGATCTAGAAAGATAAGGCTAGAAAGAAGTGTTACATGGGTTTGTCAAAATGGATGTCATTAATGACCTCAGCAAGAGTAATTTTTTACTGGTGGGGAGGCAACAATCAGATTCAGATAGATTGAAGAGTGAAGGGTAGGTGAGGAAGAGGAGATAATTCTTTTGTGAAATTTTGCATTAAGCAGGGACAGAAATAAAGACCTTGAGGAGTATGTGGAGTCAAGAGAGAATTTAAATATTTTATTTATGTTTTGTTGTTGTTTTTTAAGATTTTATTGGGGAATTGGGGGAGGGAACAGAGTTGGGGAATCAGGAAAGGGGTACAGACAAGTTGCTGTCTTTTTATTCTTCAGTCTAGTTGTGGAGGACGTCGTTTCACTCGCCCATGTTGGTATAGTGATCATTGGCTCTTCCTGGCTGAGGCAGATCTGTCGCCAGCCATTGGAGGTCCACTTAAGGCAGCTCCAGCTGCTCACACTGGCTGCCGGCCGTTCTTGGTAACTTACGGCAGCCCCACTGCAGCCTATGCCATCACTGGCGACTCAAGGCAGCCCAGCTCCAGGTCAAGCTGTTGTTCACAATCTTAGCTGTAGAGGGCACAGCGTCACTGGCCCTGTGGGATCCGAACCATGGAGCTCATGCTCCCAAGCCAACTCTTAGCCAATGAGCCACTCGGACGGCCCAATTTATGTTTTGTTTTAACTAGACCTTCTTTTTCATTTATTTATTTTTATTTTACCTGAGCCATCCTGCTACCTGTTGGCAGCTCAGCTCAGGCCAGGAATCAAACCGCTGTAGCTCAGAGCTCTCACTCTTGAGCGAGCTCTTAACCAACTGAGCCACTCCGCAGGCCCTAGACCATCTTGATTTAAATGAAACAATAAATAAATAAAACAAGAGGAAAAGATACATTGATAAGTCTAGGTTCTATCCTGACTTTGTCTCCCACCCTTGGTAGATAAACACTTTTTATTTTATTCGTTTCTTGGGAAAACTTTCAGTGTTTCTTTATGAAGACATAGTAAATATGAATGCATATTCTTATTTCCGTTCCCATTGTAAGCATATAAAATACTATTCTGTACATGAAGTTTTTCATTTAATAATGTTCATCGGAGACTTTCCAAATGGATATACAGAGAGCTTCCTCATTTTTTATAGTAGTTTTTGATGCATATATTATATTGGGTTGTTGGAAAACTCATGACATATTTTTTCTATGTTTTTCGTTGCAAAAATGTGTCATGACTTTTCCAACAACCCAATACTTTATTTAAGCAGCTCCCTATTCATGCACTCCTGGATTGTTTCTAATATTGTGCTACTACAGCCAATGCCAAATTAATTACCTTATTATTTCCTCTTGTAAATGCCCAGGTGCATCTGATAAATAAATTCCCAGAAATGAGATTGCTGGACCATGTTTTTATAATGTAGATAGGTATTGCTAAACTGAATTCTGTGGGGTTATGTAATTTCACATTCCCATCATAGGGCCTGTTTCCCTATTCCCTTGCCAACTGTTGTGAAACCTTTGAATTTTGCCAATCTGATCATTGAAAAAGAGAAGCTAAGTGTATTTTCAGTATGTGTTTCTCTTATCATGAATAAAGTTGGACATTTTTATACTCTTAAAGAATTATATTCTCTGAACTATTTGTGCTCATTACCTCTGTCCTTTTTTTTTTTCCACTGTCTTACTTACCTTTGCTAAGAGATCTTTATTTAAGAGATTATCCCTCATCTGTGATGGAGTTGCAGATATTACCGCACTTATTCATTTGTCTTTTGATTTTGTGGTGTTTTTTCCCAAAAAGATTTTTTTCTTCTCTCTTCTCTTCCCTTTTCTTTCTCCTCCCCCTACTCCTCCTCTTCTTCTCTTTCCCTTCTGTTCTTCCTGTCATCTCTCCCCCTCCCTCTCTCTATCTCCTTCCTCTGTCTCCTCTCTCTTACTCTTCTTTCCTTCCTTTCCTTTTCTTCCTTTTGTCCTTTTATGTAGTCAAGTATTTTATCTTTCCTTCTTGGTTTGTGGATTTTGAATTAAACTGGAAAGGTTTTAGCCTCTCCTGTATTAAAAAGAAATTGGTGGGCCGGCCGAGTGGCGCGTAGGTTAAGAGCTGGCTTGGGATGCCAGAGGGCCCCGGTTCGGATCCCACATATGAGGGCCAGTGACACTGATCTGCCTCACCAGGGAAGAGTGCAATGAT
>NW_017731371.1:6628130-6632012 GCF_001890085.2 Hipposideros armiger
AACAGCAGTTTGATTCCCGGCCCGAGCTGAGCAGCCGCTGAGCTGCCAACAGGTGGCAGGATGGCTCAGCTTAAAAAAAAAAAAAAAACAAGAAAAGCTTATGAGTGGTCCATTGTTTTTGATCTGCATCAAAATACCTTCATACCCTATTTAAATCCAAAGAGGACATTATTTGAAGCTATTATGATCTAGTTGTATGCTATATGAAAACATGAAAAGACATTTAGATTAAATGGAGTTTTGTAGTAAAATGAATCATTGTCTAGCAAAAACAAAAGTATTACTTTGGTAACATAAAAATATTGATTTAAGTGTTGACAAAAAATATCCAGCCTAAGAGAAAGTTCATAAGAGTTTATTTGAGCCAAACTGACAACAATTGCCGGGAAGCAAGGTCTCAATGGATTGAGAAAATGCTCCGGAAAATGGCCGTTTTGCCATTTTTGCAACTTATTTTATACATTAAAATCAAAGGAGGGGGGATTACATGAAATCCATTGGCTGTAGATTAAGGGGTGGGTACAAAGCAAAGCAGGGAAATTTCTGGGATTGGATAAAAAGTAAAATGGAGAGACACACACTTCTTTTACATTGGTGGGTACAGGATAGGTAATAGCATTTTACAGCACATAGAGCTGGTATTTGGGGAACAAGATGATAATAAGGGATTTTGTAGACTCCTGCTCTGGTGTGGTAGGTTGTGCCCCCTGGGAGGTCTGGAAAAAGAGATTACTCTGATATTGCAAGGGTATGTTATCTTAGATGCAAAAAGACAAGAGACAGGCTCACTTAAGGTAAAGATTGACCTTTGTCAAGGAAGTTACAGGCCAAGAATGTGACTACCAGCACTACTTGCTTTTAGTTAGGAATTTTTATTTTTCAGTCTCCCGAACTTGTCAGGCTTAATATGTGTCCCCTTTTCCATCCACATAAGAAAAAGAGAAAGAAAACTCCCTCTCATACTATTTGGTAGCCTCTGAGGTTTATAATTGGTCTTCAGTAAGAAGGGGAGAAGAGGGGCCGGCCGAGTGGCGCGTTGGTTAAGAGCTGGCTTGGGACGCCAGAGGGCCCCGGTTCGGATCCCACATATGAGGGCCAGTGACACTGNGGTTGCCATGGGCTACAGTGTGTAGCCAGCAGCCAGCATGAGTGGCCAGCAGCCGCAGTGAGCGGCCATCCAGAAGCCGGTGACTGATCTGCCTCACCAGGGAAGAGTGCAATGATTGTGCCAACTTGGGCCAGTGAAGCAACATCCTCCACAACTAGATTGAAGAACAAAGGGATAGCAACTTGTCTGTTCCCCTTCCCCCAATTCCCCAATAAAAATAAAAAAATAAATAAATTGGTTTATATTTTCTTTCAGTGATGTTATGAGGGTTTTTCTCATTTAAATATTTCATGTATCTAGAGGTTATCTTCATATGTAGTGTGTGGTATTAATTGAACTTTATCTTTTTCAGATTGTAATCTTATTGTCTCAAGACCATTCATTTAAATTTTTATCCTTGTCCTATTGATGTCACTATTATCGTATACTAAATTTTTGCCTTTGTTTTAACTTTTTGATCATTTTCAATTGGTCTGTGTATTCATGAACCAGTAACACACTGCTTTAATTGCTGAGGGTTTATAGTATGTTTTAATATCTGATATGACTCATTACCCTTCATGGCTCTTCCTTTTTCATAGTTATCTTAGATATTTCTCCTGTTTATTTTTCCACACAAACTTTAAAATCACCTCATCTAGTTCTAGAAAAGGGAAGTATTTTTAAATATGGAAAATAACAGCATATTTATATATGCTGAGGAGAATAACCTAGTGGAGAGGAGAGGTTAAATGCAAAAGAGAAAGGGAAATAATCAGGAACAATTCTTAAAAGGGGGAGAGAACATTGAGTTCCAGGACATATATAATAAGAATGGCTTTTGATAATCAAAGGGGCATTCATTCATTCCATGGCAAGAAAAATGAAGACAATTGGCTATACATTGTTTGAATGCTATGAAAATGACAGTGTTCCCATCTGATGACTTGTATCTTCCCAAATAAGTAGGACGAGGGCCATCAGCTAAATGGATTGGCGCGGGTGAGGAATGGAAGATTGGAAAAGCATGGAAAAGTATGGTAGAGTGGGGAAAAAACAAAACCCAGCTGGAGATTGGAACTGACTGATGACGTGACTTGGAAGGAGAAGAAAGCTATAAGCCCTGTGAAGTCTTCAGAAATTGAGGTGGAGTTACCAGGATATGAGAAAGTTAAAGCAAGATCACAGGACCAGGAAGCGTAATAGTCCAGAAGAGACCATGAAGTACAAGGAGCACAACATCTTGACCACAGTATTTGGGGTGTGTGAGGGTTTACTGCCTCCTCTTCAGTGGACCAAAGGGAAAGTGGTTCCCTCCAGAGAGAGCCAGGTTTTCAATAAGGCAAATAATGGAAGGATGGGTTTGACAAGACATTGAGGGTTTATAAGGAATTTGGTATGCACATATCTGGGTTCCATTAGGGCCCAGAGGAAACTCTGGGCAGCAGGGACAGTTAGAGAATGAGAATAAAAAACCAGGATATAATACATAGCCAGAGCTCACAACCCTGGGAGAGTTGTTAAAAAATATAAGTTCCCAGGGCTTACATCCAGAGTTTCTGATTCACTAGAGCTGGTTAGCACCTGAGAATCTGCATATTAAAAGCTGCACAAAGGATTGTTATACACTGTGGCCTTGAGACCCTTTTGTCTCTTATTGAAGGATGGGGACTAAGGTAATCAAGGCTTCCAGCAGTAACTTGATGGGAGGAAGAGCCTCACAAGGTCAGGTGTGTTGACTTTGAAACCTATTCACACTTTGAACTCTTTCACCCCACTGTTGAGGTGTAACAGAGGACTCAGACGGTAATCACACAGCTGTGCTCCTATCTCCAGAAGGACCTGAGTCAAAGAGGATACATAGATTAAATGTCAGATTCAATCAAGAAACCAAAATTCTGAAAGCAAAAGATAATGAAAGCATTTCCATTTCCAGATTTGGGAAAGGAAATAGGTGACTCATTCACTATCTTTTTCACCATGGTTATTTATTTTATTTTATTGTTTTTAGATTATATTGGGGAATTGGGGAAGGGAACAGCCAAGTTGTCCTTCAATTTTAGTTGTGGAGGGCACAGCTAGCTCAGCTCCCAAGTCCAGTCACCATCCAGCTCTTTCTTTTCTTTTCTTAAGTTTTATTGGGGAAAAGTGTTTTTCCAGGACCCATCAGCTCCAAGTCGAGTAGTTGTTTCAATCTAGTTGTAGAGGGCGCAACTCAGTAGTCCATGTGGGGATTAAACTGGCAACCTTGGTCTTATGAGCACTGCATTCTAACCAACTGAGCTAACCAGCTACACTTTGTGCTATTTCTTGAATGTACTATTCTCTGTAAATGGACATCTGAGTCAAAAAATGCCATTTTCTATTTTATAAATTGTCAATGACAATGAAAAATTAAAGCAAATTCTCCATATATTAAGAGCACAGTAGTGATACTATATATTTTAGTGCAAAAAAGCTAAAAATATTGAAAGTGATACCTGCAAGCTTATGCCAAAAAGTCAATAATATAATGAACAAATTCTGTCAAACTGAGTTTAGCAAACAAAAAAGGCAATTCATTTTGATGTTGCCAAGAAAACCAATAAGGGAGAAATATATGCTAATTGGTTAATATCAAAGATAACAATCAAGGGCCGGCCAAGTGGCACGTTGGTTAGGAGTTGGCTTGGGATGCCAGCTCTGAGCAGCAGGGCCCCGGTTCGGATCCCACATGGGCCAGTGATGCTGCGCCCTCTACAGCTAAGATGGTGGACAACAGCTCGACCTGAAGCTGGGCTGCCATGAGTCACCGG
>NW_017731371.1:6633503-6675284 GCF_001890085.2 Hipposideros armiger
CCAGTAACACTGCCCGCTACAGCTAAGATGCTGAACAACAGCTCAACCTGGAGCTGGGCTGCCGTGAGTCGCCGGCAACAGCGTAGGCTGCAGCCCCTGTGGCAGTGGGTTGCCATGGGCTACCGTGTGTGGCCAGCAGCCAGTGTGAGCGGCCAGCAGCTGCTGTGAGTGGCCAGCAGCCACCGTGAGCAGCCGCCCAGAAGCTGGCAATTGATCTGCCTCGCCTGGGAAGAGTGCAATGATGGTGCCAACTTGGGCCAGTGAAACGACGTCCTCCACAACTAGACTGAAGAACAAAAGGACAGCAACTTGTCTGATCCCCTCCCCTGGCTCCCCAATAAAATCTTTCCCAAAAAGTGAGTGAATTCTTTTCTTTCCCAGCACATTTTATTTCTCATAGCACTTTTAAAAATCTAAAATTTAACTTATATCAAGAAAAATTACAATAAATAAAATTACACATACATTTAAAAAACTGTTTAATTAACTAGCACTTTTTTCCCCTCTCACCTGAGTAGATAAATTTCTATTCCAGCCTGAATTTAACTCTCTAATCCTACTTCTTATCAAGGAGAGTCATTTTCACCTCACAATTCATCTAATTTCAAGAATTCTACACAATTTAAGAGCTTCACCTCCAAATATTCACTCTGTGGATAGATGTCCTAATTCCCAGAGCCTGTGAATGTTACCTTAAATACAAAGGGGACTTTATGAATATAATTAAGTTAAAGATACTGAGATGGGGAGATTAGCCTAGGTTATCCAGGTGGGCCCAATGCAACAGCAGGTGTCCTTATAATGTGAAAGGGGAAAACAGGAGATTCAGATTGAAAGTTATGAAGATGAAAACAGAGAGATGTGAAGAAGTTAGGCTGCTGCCACGGACCAAAGAAAGCAAGTGGCCTCTAGAAGCTGAAAAAGGCAAGAAAGCAGAGCCTCTTCTAAGCCTCCAGAAGTAATGCAGCTTTGCTGACACTCCCGATGTTAGGATTTCTGACCTCGAGAGCTGTAAGATAGTGTACGTTGTTTAAGGTCACAAAGTTTGTGGTCATTTGTCACAACAGGTAAAACTAATATTGATGCCAAGTTCTAGCACAGAATAAGACTGAGGTAAAGACAGAGATTATGTCAAGTCAGTAGGATCCTACCCTGACCTGATTCTGAAATCCTCTTGGAAGTAGCCCTCATCTCCTAGGACTGTGGGACTGTGCTTTCATCAGGAAGGGATCCGCCTGCAGCACTCAAAGTGAGAGCTCCTGAATTTGGAGACTACAGATCCCTCAGGAGATTTCTAGCTGCTCCCCCGCAAAGTGCAGGCACTTACCTGGGAAAAGCTTTCCTCAGTTTCTCAAAGTGAGTGCAGGACCTAAAAAATTTAAGAACGATTAAATTTGAATGAGCTTTAGCGTTTGTGTAATTTTATTAAGTAATCCATAAAATTGCCATTATCATTAAAATTGCAATCATATGAGAATATGAAAGAAAATGATCCCATGGTGACTGTAGATGAGTTCTTTCTGGCATGCTCAGGGATCCACATTGAACAGACTTCACAAATGGGGATGCTCTCATTTATTCTTCTTTGTCTGGCTCTTACTGGCATTGTGTTGGTAACCAGTGGACTTCTGGATTTGTGATCAGGCACCTTAGTAGCTATGTAACTGAATATGTTCTTGCTTAAATTCTCACAAAAAAACCCTGGGGGTCAGAAAGAGTCTCTTGAAGCATATGATTAATCAGGAGTTATCTGGGATTTCATTGCAGGCTTGAATTTTCTTTGATTCTAGGGAGCAGTGTGGTGGGGAAAGAACCAATCTGGGATTCTCAAGTACCTCACAGGCAAGAGGGTGTTCTGAGCAGCTACCTATAACTAGGCAGTGGCTCTCCGGGTTTGGTTCTGGACCAGCAGCATCAGCACCGCTGGAAACTAATTAGCAATGCAATTCTCAGGCTCCACTCCAACCTACTGAAACAAACCCTGAGGGTCCAGCAATCTGTGTTTTAACAAGCCCTCCAGGTGTTTCTAATGCCAAAGCCTGAGAACCAATGAGCAGAAGTATAAAATCCCTTGTCTGCTTATAGGGTATTTTGCATTAACTTTGTATTCAAAAAACAATATTCAAAGTTTAAGTTACCGTGTTTTGCCGTGTATGATGTGCTCCCATGTATAATGCACACCCACATTTTTGGCCCAAACTTTCAGGGGAAAAAAACTTTTGTTTTAATTTTTTAATTCAAATTTGTATTTGTTATAAAAGAAGTAAAGAAAAGAAAAAACAAAGTAAAGGAGAAATTTTAAAAACTGTATTTGTTTATATTTAAGTACTTGTTTTTTGTATTATAAAGGAATCTTAGCATTTATTTTTTTAACATATTATGGTACAAGAAATTTTATATAACAAATAATTACAAAACACAAGAACAGATACAAGGTAAAAGAAATTTTATGTACCAGTAACAAATGTACAATATTTACGCATCATAGAAGGCCAAGAACTCGGTCGTAGCAAGTTCGTCGTAAGTTCAACAAAACCAACTATCATATTCCAGGGTATTATTTTGCATACAGATATCTTCATTGATTTCTAGAGTCACACTTTTAATTCATAAGCATAAATAAAAGATTTAAAAACATTTATATGGATACAGAATTAGTACTACCCATGTACATGCACAATGTGCATCCTTATTTTCCCCTCAAATTTGGGCAAAAAAGTGCACATTATACATGGCAAGATATGATAGTTTTCCAGGATGGGGAGGGAGAGAAAAGAAGGATGCCAAAGCAAATTAACAGGAAAAGGAGGAATCAATTTTGATTTTTTTTTCTTGTTTTTCTCTTTTCTCTCCTTTCAAAAAAAATGCAAACACAACCCTTTCCTGATCACTTGTGGCTACCAGTAACTACTTCTTTCTAGAGCACTGGTTCTTCTCTAAGGAACCACTAGGAGACCATGAGCAAGTTTCCAGGGGTTATAAGCCTCTTAGGCATTATTCCTGTGATTAGATTTTTATCATCGGGTCAATAGTTCAGCCTTAGCTAATTTCCTGTAGTCTGAACAGCTAAATTTATAATATCAAGCATATCAAAGTCAAATGAGATTAAAGCAAAATGCTTTGGCTGTGAGTGGCTTAGGGCCAAAACCAATGAACACAGCAATCTGATTTTGAAATTTCTTAGCTATCCTAATTTGACATATTCACTTAACTCCAGCATGATCTTTCTTAGTTTTGATGTCTATACAGTGTAGGACATTATGCCTAAATCTAGGACTAATGATATGAATGACAAACACTAAACAGGAAAGTGTGCTGTGACAGGAGATATAAACCAGGCAAACAAGGACCAGTGTTTCTATTTAAATCCTAAAGGCTAGTATAAATAAAAGGTTACCAGGTACCATGAATTGTAGTGAATGCTTCAAAGGCTCTTTTCTCAGCACTTAATTTATATCATATTTTTAGGCACATCCTCTTCATTGACTTCTGCCATCTCAAATACTCGCCTTATCCTGACCACTGGCATTTCCTTTGGTTGATAGATTGGATGTTCTTGAAGTCTAAAGGTAGCCTTACAGGTGAGACTAGCCCTTGTGGGAACATCAGCAACCTCCTTCCAGCCCATAATCGTTATTGAAGCTCAGTCTTGCATACAAGATACTTTCATTAAAATCTTTTTGTTGGATTTGTTTGCAATATAATTTCTTATTTAGAGTCTTCATTATGTGGATGACTATTACAAATTGCCTTACTTTTCTTAATTATAACATATGTATTAAAATCAACTTCAACTGAGTTTTCGGAGTGCAGCCAATCAATGTATCTAGCATAGTCTAGGGTCTGATCATGCATCATCTGCACTGTAAACTTCTATAAATATATACATATCTGTATCTTCATTAGGCAACTTTTGCCTGCCCTCAAATGTTAAAAACATCCTCTGTTTTATGGCCAACCATTTCCCATTACTTTCCATCGAGACTCCTCTTTCTCACTTTGTATGCTGTCCATCAATTATGCACTTTTTCTCCTTTATGTATCCTAACAGTCTCCTGGGTCTCTCAGTCTCTAAGTTTACTCCTTATGAAAAATAGAGAGAGAGAGAGAGAGAGAGAGAGAGAGAGACTCCCTCAACCTTGCATCTTTATAACTACCATCCCATCTCATGACAGCCAAGATTCTTAAAAATCTATGCCCTTGTTATTTCTACTTCCTTGCTTTGCATCTTAACTCACATAAGTCTTATTTTTGATGCCACAATGACATCAAAACTGCCCTCCAAAAGTCCTTAACAATCAACATATTGTTAAATCCAGTGGCTTTTTGGCATTTTCTGTTTCAATTCATAAGCTTTATTTGACATCTTTGAGAACTTATTTTTTTCTTGAAACTCTCAAATCGCTTGACTTATAGGGTATTACTTTCTCTGAGTTCTCTTCCATTTGTGGATGAAAAAGGAGCCACATACTAAACCTGACAAGCTCAGGGGAGGCCTGCATGGCAGGCCCTATAAACTCAAAGACTGAAATTAACCGCATAGGATGGTCAGAACACAAAAATTTCTAACTAAAAGCAGGTCATGGTAGGTAGTCCCATCCTTGGCCTGAAGCTTCCTTGACAAAGGTTAATCTTTACCTTAAGTGATGAGCCTGTCTTTTTGCATCTAAGATAACACACCCTTGGAATGTCAGAGGAATCCCTTTTCCAGACCCCTCAGGGCACAACCCACCTCACCACAGCATAAGACTACAGAACCTCTTCTTGTTATCTTGTTCCCCAGATACCATCTCTATGTGCTGTAAATGTTTTATTTTAATTTTTTTATTATTATTATTAATTTCAGGTGTAAAAACAATGCAATAGTTATCCTTTTCACCCCTCACAAAGTGACAACCCCCCTCCCCCCATCCACTGCCCCCCATTCCCAATATCATACATATCTATTACAATTCCATTGACTCCATTCCCACACTATACTCCACATCTTATGACTATATATGTATTAAATTATAGTTGACATATAATATTATTCAACGGCAGCTTCAGATGCACAGTGCAGTGGTCAAACCTCTACACCATCCGTGAAGTGGTCTCCCTAACAAGACATGAGACCATCTGACCCCCTAAAATATATTTACAACATTATTGATTATATTCCCCAAAAAAGATTATATTCTTTTCTATCCCTGAGTCAATATTGTAGTTACCAATTTATGTTGTATAGTCCCCTTCCCCTTCTTCCTCATCCCCACCCCCATCCCATCTTATGTACTGTAATTGTTAATTGTTAACTATCCTGTGTCCGATGAAAAAGAAGTATGTGTCTCTTACTTTTATCCAATCCCAGAGGATTTCCCTGCTTTGATGTCTCCCACAGTTAATCTACCACCAGTGGGTTTCATGCAACTCTCCCTACGTCTCCTTTTATAATTCTAATGTATAAAATAAGCTGCAAAACTGCTATTCTTTGGAGTGTTTTCTTAATCAGTTGAGATTTTACTTCCCAGCAAGTGTTGTCAGTTTGGCCCAAATAAACTCATTCAACTTCTCTACAGGTTTGGACGTTTCTTACATCGACATGTTTCATCTCAAAATCCTTTGCTGTCTTTTTCAACTCATTTCTTAAATATTGATGTATCTCAGGATTTCAAACTGCTATATTTCTAATCATGGTAAACCGCACCATTATCCATCCATTCAAGTACTAAAATCAGAAACGTTTGTCTGACTGGAGGCAGAAATTACTTAGCTTCCCACATGATAAGATCTTAAAATATATCTCTTAAATATCTCTCTGCTTTGATCACCCTTCCCTCACGCCTTTCTCTACCTTGCTAATTCATACTCTTTTTCAATAGTCATAAGAGACTTTGTCTTTCCCAGGAAATCTTCCCTACTCCATAAGCAGTTTTTTAACAGCATTAAGCAAAGCTTGAAGTATGAAAATACAATAACCATCCATCTCTTGCCAACTGACTGCATATTTCTCATTCACACGAAGAAAAGCAACTGAAAGCCTTTGAGTTAAGACTAACTTCCATTTAAGTTCTGCTGGCTGGCTCTCAGAGCCTGTTAACTGGTCATACCATCTGGCCTTGTTTTCATTATTAAGAATACATGAGGGTCAACGGGATCAAATATATGGTATAGAAGGAGAACTGACTGTGGGTGGTGAACATACAATGTGATATATAGATGATGCACTACAGAATTGTACACCTGAAATCTATGTAACTACTAACCATTGTTACCCCAATAAACTTTAATTAAAAAAAAAAAAAGAACCAATCATGAAGCTATAAAACTGAGACAGATGAAATAATCACATGAGCTCCCAATTCAACATAATTTGCATATTGGGAGAACTGTCAGCTATTCTAGAACAGATCAAGAGAGCCATAGTAGATTCTAGAGAAATTGAGAAGTGAAATTTGTTTCCATCCTTTCAGCTTCATGATGTTCCTATCTCTCTGTGTCTTCCAGGTTATAGATACTTGGAGTCCACTTGCTCCATGTCCCTAATATTATATCCATTATGACGACGACGACGACGATGATGATGATGATGATGATGATGTTTTTTCCTTAGAATTAGCTAAGCTAATGGAAGTTGATGTTAAACATGCTTTCATAGAGCTTATGCCCATTTGAATATTGATGGAACTGGGTACTGGAGCAATACCTATAATAAATCCATTAAACACGACTTATAAATAATAAATATAATATTAATGATTAAATTCAGAGATTCTCTAACTTTTAATGTGATTTGTATGCAGTTTTTATTAAAACACTTATTTTTAATAAGTTTAAGAAATGAAGAAACCATTTTAACTAATAGCCCTTATGCATAATAAAAGTTGAGCTAATGTATATTAATATTGTAAAGAGAAGAAACTTTTTTTTTTTTTAAAGATTTTTATTGGGGAATTGGGGGGATGGGAACAGTGCTGGGGAATTGGGGGAAGGGGAACAGACAAGTTGCTGTCGTTTTGTTCTTCAATCTAGTTGTGGAGGATGTTGCTTCACTGGCCCAAGTTGGCACCATCATTGCGCTCTTCTCTGGCAAGGCAGATCAGTCGCCGGCTTCTGGACAGCCCTGCTGGCCGCTCACGCTGGCTGCTGGCTACACACAGTAGCCCATGGCAACCCACTGCCACAGGGAGTGCAGCCTACGCCGTCGTCGGCAACTCATGGCAGCCCAGCTCCAGGTTGAGCTGTTGTTCAGCATCTTAGCTGTGGAGGGCAGTGTCACTGGCCCTCATATGTGGGATCTGAACCGGGGCCCTCTGGCATCCCAAGCGAGTTCTTAACCATCGCGCCACTCGGCCAGCCCAAGAGAAGGAACTTTTACTGGTGCAAAAAAAAGTATGGCATAAATGAATGACACATGGAAAATACTTAATAAATTAGTTTTTAACATTTTCCGTGTTTTATGGTTTCCATTATAAAAATTAAATAGACTAAAACAAATTATTAAAACATTTTTAAAGTGTTTTAAATAGTTTTAAATAGATTAAGACAAATCAAGTGTGTAAGAAAAACTTTCAGATTTGAAACTTTATGAAAACCTTTACTGAAATTAAATTTTCTGCATTTAAAGCCTTAATGTGTAAATTAAATTTACCTCATCTTATTTAGAAAGTATGAGTAAGTCCATAATCATAAAATAACATGAATATTTAAAAATACATGATTATAAATTATGAAAAATATTTTTAACTGCAAGATGAAAATTTCATTTATTAATTTAAAATTCCAAAAGAACATGAATATAAAACCCATACCAGGGCCGGCCGAGTGGCACGTTGCTTAAGAGTTGGCTTAGGAGCGCGAGCTCTGAGAGCAGGGCTGCCGGTTTGGATCCCAAATGGGCCAGTGATGCTGTGCCCTCTACAGCTAAGATGATGAACAACAGCTCGATCTGGAGCTGGGCTGCCATGAGTCGCCAGCAACGGTGTAGGCTGCAGTGGGGCTGCAATGGGCTGCCGTAAGCTACCATGAGTGGCTAGCAGCCAGCATGAGTGGCCGTCCAATGGCCGGTGACCGATGTGCCTCAGCCAGGAAGAGTGCAATGATCACAATACCAATATGTGCCAGTGAAGCAACGTCCTCCACAACTAGACTGAAGAACCAAAGGCCAGCAACCTGTCTGTTTCCCTTCCCCAATTCCCCAATGCTGTTCCCTCCCCCAATTCCCCAATAAAATCTTTAAAAAGAACAACCATACCATTCAATCTATAACCTAATTCTTATTTGAAATTTATCATGGAATACTATGAGAATTAATCTCAAAAATATTTAAGCCACAAAGTTATTGGATTATAGTCAGGAGAACTAGATTTCTATTTCATATTTTACCAGTTAGGAGTTTTGTGACTTCAGATACACTTAACTTCTCTGTGTCTAAGAATCCTTTATTATATAAAGATACTTATATGACAAAGATTACCCTTTATTTATATTACATTTTAGATATTTGTATGCATGACTTATGTATGTGTGTACATGTACAGGAATATGTAAATATATAAAGGGTAAGACATTCCTCTACTCAAAGTTATTTTTTCAAATTTTATATTTATTGCTTTGCAATTCACATAAATTTTATCTCAGCAATAATCTTCTACATGGCAAAAGAAGTGTTTCCAGTACAAAAGGGGTAGTTTGTTTTTAATAATAAGTGGTCATTGGCAACCACCTAGTTATCAGACCCTGTTAGGTGCTGCTTTTTGAATGCAAAATTATGTAAACAATTACAATTTTTCTATTTTTAAACAACTTTTAATAATTACAATCAAGATGATCGCCAACATTAACACACACATGAATCACCAGATGATGTGGTTAAAATGCAGACTTGGATTCGATAAGGTTCAGAATCCAAGATTCTGCATTTCTAACAAATTCCCAGGCAATACCCATACCGCTGGGGCAGAGGTAATGCTTTAACAGCGAAGGTGAGCCTTCTGCACTGACTTCTGTTTAAAAGTTCCTCGGGCTTTTTCCTCTTCAGTTGCTTATTTCCTTTGGTGTTTGACATTCTATACTTCTTCTTAGGTTATTTGACTATTTCCTGGTGCTCTTCCTCTTGGAGTATAATCTACATATTAGAAGATAACTCTAAACTCTTTCATTTATAATTTATTTTTTAGCCGATTGTGCTATCGGTTACTGATAAGAGTTGTGATAGGAAAGTCTTCCATCCTTATGAAAAATATCCCATTTCTTTTTATAGCTATATCTTCTTAAGGAGAACATGCACTTGAGACCAAATAAATTAGATGCCAGAAGCTCAGATACTACCTGACTTCAGTCCAAATGAATTCAGGGGCTGCAGGCCACACAGGTGAAAGAAAAATAAGGTGGAAATACAAGAGAAGTGCATTTGCTAAAGGAGTCCTGGAATTCAAATTTAGTCAGCTCACAAGGGAATTTTATTTTGCAGATCTACAAACTGAGAGAAATGCCTGAGATAAAAGTAAACTATGTCATATTCTGGTGCCTATCTATCTTTATGTATGCTACATGGGGTTGTGGATGGAAAAGGGGCCACACGTTAAAGCTGACAAGTTTGGGAGACTAAAAAATAACCATGTAAGATGGTGTGAACATAAAAATTCCTAACTAAAAGTGAATCCTGCTGGTAGTCACATTCTTGGCCTGTAGCGTCCTTGACAAAGGTCAATCTTTACCTTAAGTGAGCCTGTCTGTTGTCTTTTTGCATCTAAGATAACATAACCTTGGAATGTCAGAGCAATCTCTTTTACCAGACCACCACCCCCCCTGCAGGGGACACAACCCACTACACCAGAACAGGAAACTATAAAATCCCTCGTTATCTTGTTCCCCTCTATGTGCTGTAAAATGCTATTAACTATCCTGTAGCCACCAATATAAAAGGAGTGTGTGTCTCTCCATTTTCTTTTTTATCCAATCCCAGAGATTTCCCCCACTTTGCTTTCTCCCACCCCCTTAATCTACAACCAATGGATTTCATGTAACCCTCTTCCTTTGATTCTAATGTATAAAATAGGTTGCAAAACGGCCATTTTCCGGAGCATTTTCTCAATCCATTGAGATTTTGCTTCCTGGCAATTGTCGTCAGTTTGGCTCAAATAAACTCTTATAAGCTTTCTGTTAGGCTGGACTTTTTTCGTTGACAGGGTTTTAACTTTATCATGTTAATTTGGCAAATTTCTGAACAGTAAAAGCTTCTTGTGTCTGTCTTTTTCAGATATCACCTTAGGCCTACTTCAGGATGAGTGAAATACCAGACAGCCGCACAGAAAAATCACTGTACTAGCAGTTTTCAACAGTTCTTATATTCCTGAACTGGCCTGTTATGTTTCCAGCTTTATCATGGTTACCTGCATTTGTTACACTAATGTATGGTGTGTGTGTGTGTGTGTGTGTGTGTGTGTGTGTGTGTGTATGTTAGATGTTGTAAACCTGTCTTTTTAGTTGATAGATCTGATACGAGAGAGCCCCCCACTACAGGAATTTTAAGTCTCCTTTTCCCTAGTTTCTTAGCTCCCTAGTTCCTGATCTTAATCACCTTTCAAATCAGCTTTTTAATCTTAAACAGAAGATTGTTTCTAGCCTGAATCATAGGAAGTCCCCTACTCCCTGCTCCAGGCCATTCCAGGCCCAGCTCTTGGGTGAACAATGCCACCTGAATGACTGGATTACCAGAAGAAAAGGCCACAGACTCCATGAAGCTAAACAGAATTTCTATCACACAGCCAACTTGCGTCAATGGCTTTGGGTCCTGCTTCTTGGGCCAACACTTTTAACTCTGTTTAACCAAAGTCCATCTCCTCATCTAAGGGCCAATGGGATACAAATGATCACCCAGCAAGACTTCCAGTACATCTCATCCAAAGAGGTCAACATAGCTTTCCAGGCGGATCCTGAGACCCCTTCTCCTCATCTAAGATCAGATAGGGTGAGAGTCCCGTGAATTCCTGATAGGTAGGGACAATGGCCATGTTCAGCAGGAAGCAGATACAGAAGAAGAGATCTCCTGTCCCTCAACTTTCCATAGAGATTTATGGGGATCACCTCTCTCAAGGGGGACATAAGGCAGGAGTTAGAGACAGGAATTGGGTCTCCGATATGCCCGAATACATCAGGTCACATTCCTGCACGTCCAACATGGCCTACAGAGAGTGACCACCCAGAAGTCCTCCCCTCTCTGTCCAACCTTTTCCTTATCCACTATAACCATCAACCACTATGAGGAAGCTAAAGGATACAAAATACCTAACTAGATTAGATCGGTCACTCACACCTACACAGTAAAGTCTGCAACGACCTTCATCTCACCTTAGCCTCATTATACCATCATTATAATATCATACATATGCCCAGAAGTTCATTAATATCATTATAACAGACTGACTTCTGGGAAGGAACATGTGCAATCTAAAAAGATGAGGCAATAGCCTCCTGTCAACCACAGGTGCCAATAAAGTGACCCCACACCTAGAGAGGAGTAGCCCATTCTAGAGAAAAGAAAAGAAAAACTCCAAGTCCTTGACAGTCAGCACCTTTTGAGCCACTGTTGCTCAAGCCCACTCCTATCTCTTTGGCATGTACTTTTGCTTCTAATAAACTGCTCTTTCACCACTGTATTTCTGTGTCTCATTCAATTCTTTGCTCGAGATGCCAGGAACCTGGACACCGTGCCAAGAAGGGCCTGATCTCTAGTAAAAGATCTCCACTTTAAAGTAGCCACATCTGACCTTGAGGTAGAAACTGATGAATATAATGCAGAAGTCCAAGATACTGAGCTTTGAGCCACGACTGAGTGGAATTCTTGGGTTATCTTCTTCAGAGTAGGGGTAGGTATATTCTGTTTGGGTGGTAGAGAGTGAACCAATTGAACCAACACTGAATAAACAGAATGGTGGTCTTTGGTAGTCATTATGTTGATTACCAAATATTTCCAGCTCACTTCTTTCCAGACATATCGTGGAAGGTACATTGGTTTCTGTAAAGTTATAGGTGATCATGGGATTTGCTCTGGACAACCAAGTGTGATCAGAAATGATGCTTATAAGGCTGGCCGAGTTGCTCAGTTGGTTAAGAGCTTGCTCAAGAGTTTGAGCTCTGAGCAACAGCAGTTTAATTCCTGGCCCGAGCTGAGCAACCGCTGAGCTGCCAATAGGTGGCAGGATGGCTCATCTTAAAAAAAAAAGAAATGATGCTTATTAATTTAGCAAGGAGCTCTGATGATCACAGAAGATTTTCCTCCTGAGTAACTACATCAGGCAGAGCCCTCTCTGACCCATGCTGAACACATGCTGCAAGCAAGAAAACAATTTTACTGGGTTAAGCCATTATTACTAGAGATTTTATGTTATGCAACACAACCTAGTATCTATTCTGGCTAATGCAGAATTTATTTTGCTTAATCTCTGTCCTCCTAGTTTCTGACTCTCCTTTTTCTCTCATCTCTCCCCTATCTCCCTCAAGCTCTAGTGCTTGTGTTGTGGGAAACTTGGACAGAGAGACGAGACACCAAGGCTCTAAAAGCAGTGTTTATTGATGCTGGCACTAGCTCAGCGGATTCACATCCAGAGGCTGAGCCCTGACCCAGGTGGGACTCGGATCTATATAACCTGAGGTTTCTGGGCTAGCAGCTAAGATTCCTTATTAGGACATGTGGCCTTGTGCCAGTTCCTGAGTGGCTCCTGGGTGAGGTAGGAATTCTGAAATGTTAAACGCAGAAGTCTTAGTGCCCATGCGGTCTATGAAAGTCTTTGTCTGAAGCTCCCTGCTACAGCGTGGAATCCTTAGTGACCATGTGGTCCGGGAAAGCCTTTGTCTAGGGTCCTCTACCACAATCCCCCCTTTGATGCTCGAACCCTTGTGTGGGTTAGAGAGCATCACCTCCTTCAACAGACTGCTGGCCTAGGGGTTGGTATTTCCATAACATGAGGACCTTAGTGGCAGCCTTACGTTCTACAATGACCTCTATGAAGGAAAAGGTAGAGAATGACAAGGGGTAGAATGCAGGGTAGAAGGAGGCATGCCCCAAGGAGCAGGAGGACGATTCCAATTAACACTTTAAATCCCCCAAGGGTGGAGAACTATCCTCCAAAGAGGCTTTTGAGGTCCCATCACTTCCATTTTTGAACTGGGACATGGGCAAGTTTTCTAATATTTGTGGCAATGGCGGAGACGGCTTTGCCAGTGTCGTCCATCTGTAGACAACAGTCTGACTGATTGAATTTACCACAGATGCCACCTTTTTTAGCCAGTAAGTAGTCCAGTGCTAGGTGGTTCTGATAAATAGCAGCCCACATCTGAGTCTGTTGGGTAACAAGGAACTCTAAAGCTGTGGCAGTTTCATTGGTGATTATTTCCAGAACAGCCTGTAACCTGAGATGTTGTTTCTAGTCGAAAGGACTGGAAGCATGATTTAGGGTATGAGGTAGTGATACTGTTCCCGACTGGGAAGAAAAGGGTGAGGGTAAGGATTAGAGTCCTTGAGATAAGCATCTTGTAAGGAAGAATTCCTCAAGCTTTGGCAGGACATGGATTGGTCAACTTCCATTGGTGACCAAAGCGGGGCTGATGAACTCCTCCTAAGGACCGGTAACACCGCTGGCCATCTTTCTCCAGAGAGTGATCTTGAGGGGCTCGGAGGGGTCAGAGGTGCAGTTCCAGCTAGCAGCTGCAGGTTTCAATCTGCTGTGGTGCACCCATGGAGTGATCTCTGCAACCTTAACTGCCGTGGGGGGTAGACAAAATGACAGTAAAGGGGCCCCTCCACAGGGGTTTTAAGGGCTGGAGGTTCTATTCCTTAACCCAAACTGAATCCCCAGGCTTAAAGGGATGAACTTCAGTTGTTAAGCTAATGGAGAGCCTCTCCTGTACCCATTGGTTGAGGTTCTGTAGGGTAGACCCTAACACCTCAAGCTGTTGTCTTAAGGTTAGGTCTCCTATTTCTTTAAGGTCCCCATCAGAGGCCTCTAATGAGTGGAGGTGGCCTTCCATATATGACCTCATAAGGGGAAAAGCCCGTCTTCTTGATAGGAGCTGAGCATATCCTCAGGAGTGTTATTGGAAGGGCCTTGTCCCAATGGAGGTGTGTCTCTTGGCACAGTATTTTTAGGTGGGACTTGAGGGTCTGATTCATGAGTTCTACTTGTCCTGAGCTCTGTGGGCGGTAGGCTGTATGTAGCTTCCAAGTGATGCAGAGGATCTTGGCTAGGAGCTGGATTACTTCGGCCACAAAGGCGGGGCCGTTGTCAGAGCCTATTGAGAGTGGCAGTCCAAAGTGAGAGACTATTTCCTGCAATAATAGCCGGGCAACCTCCCATGCTTTTTATGTCCAAGTGGAGAAGGCTACTACCCACCCTGAGTAGGTGTATACAAATACTAAGAGATATCTAATACCCCTGGAGCATGGCATCTCAGTGAACTCTACTGTGAGGTTTTCAAATGGGGCGCTACCGGTATATTGGACCCTGGGGGGTAGGGCCAGCCCTTGATGTGGGTTGTTGAGAGCACAAACAAGGCATTTTTCACAGACTATTTGCGAGATACTGGAGAGTCAGGGTACGTAGAAGTACCTATTGAGGGTCGTTTCTAGGGTGGTCCAACCAAAGTAGGTCTGTTGATGGAATTGCTTGATGAAAGCCAGAGCGAGGGTTCCTGGTATGACAATACGGCCATCTCGAAATTCCCACCATCTGTTACACAGACGGCTTCCATTTCAGTCTCGAACCAGGCCTCTTCTTGGTGGGAATATTTTGGATCCCACTTGGCCAAAGGGCTGGGAAAGAGGGAGGCTGTTAACATTGGAAGTTCAATGGTCTCTTCAGCTGCAGCTAACTTGGCTGCTTGGTCCACCTTGCAATTGCTCTAGGCTGCAATGGTGTCGCCATTTTGGTGGCCCCTTCAGTGTATGACTGCCACCCTTTTGGGTGCCGATACTGCTTCTAAGAGATCTAGAATCTCTTGTCCATATTTAATTTCCTTCCCTCCTGAATTGATTAATCCCATACCCTTGTATAAAGCTCTATGAACATGGAAGGTAGTGAAGGCATACTTAGAGTCAGTGTAAATATTGGCTCTTACCCCAGCCGCTAGCTGAAGGGTCCAAGTCAGGGTGACAAGCTCTGCCTTTTGTGCCGAGATCCCCTGTGGGAGGGGTTTCGCATCAATGGTGGTGTGTAGAGTCACCGCAGAGTATCTGGCCAACCGTCTATTTCCCTGGACGTAGCTGCTACCATCAGTGTAGTATTCCACATCGGGGTTCGTAAGAGGTTGGTTAGTCAGGTCCGGCCTACTGGAGAACACTTCATCCATGACTTCGATGCAGTCATGGTCTGGGGTTCCAGGCTCTACAAGCAGTAAACTGGCTGGGTTTAAGGTCCGTACTATCTCAAGGCGGACTCATGGGTTTTCACACAGTAGCCCTTGGTACTTGGCAATCCTGGAGTTGGTAAGCCAACAGTGTCCCTTATGATCTAATAGGGCTCGAACTGAGTGTGGAGCCCGGACAGTTAATTCCTGACCCAGGGTCAGCTTGTCAGCCTCAGGCACGAGGAGGACCGTTGCTGCGAGCGCCCTCAGGCAAGGTGGCCATCCTAATGCCACCGAGTCGAGTTGTTTTGAGGGGTAGGCTACCGGCCGGTGCCAATCCCCTAGCAGTTGGGTAAGGACTCCTACTGCTGTTCCCATACATTCATGTACGTAGAGGAAGAAAGGCTTGGTGATGTCCTGGAGCCCTAGGCCAGGGGCATGAGTGAGAGCCCCTTTTAAGCTCATTAAAAGCCTTTTGTTGTGGAGACTCCCACAAAAAAAGTTCACGTTCACCCCCCTTTGTGGCTTCATAAAGGGGTTCGGCTATAGTAGAGAAGTTGGGGATCCAGATCCTACAGAAGCCTGCCGCCCCTAAGAATTCGCGGACCTGTTTCCGAGTAGTGGGGGCAGGGATGGTACATACCGCCTGCTTCCTTTCTGGGCCGAGCTGGCGTTGTCCTTGTGACAGGTGGAAACCAAGGTATTTGACCCTGTCTTGGCATATCTGAGATTTTTTCTTAGAGACCTTGTAGCCTGCTTCCCACAAAAGATTAAGGACATTATATGTACCCTGCATGCAGTTATTGTAGCTCTTCCCAGCTAGTAAGAGCTTATTTACATATTGGAACAGTACAACTGGTTTGAATGGCTGGAAAGGGCTTTAAGTTCGAAGCCAAGTTGGCCCCAAAAATGGTTGGGGAGTTCTTGAAGCCCTGTGGTAGCCTTGTTCATGTTAGCTGGCCTTTGTCCCCATTTTCAGGGTTTTCCCACTGGAAGCCCAAGAGTGGCTGGCTCTGTGGGGGCAGACAATACAGAAGAAGGCATCCTTGGGGTCCAGGCAGGTGAAGTGGGTTGCTTCAGCTGGGATGAGGCCCAGAAGAGTATATGGATTGGGAACAACTGGGTGTAGAGTGACCGTTGCTTGGTTTACTGCTCTCAGGTCCTGCACCAGACGGTAATCTTCAGTTCCCAGCTTTTGGACTGGAAGCAGAGGCGCGTTCCAAGGTGACTGGCAAGGACGAAGAATCCCATATTTTAGGAGTCTGTCCAAATGTTTTTGGATGCCAGCTTGTGCGTTGTGAAGGATGTAGTATTGCTCGTGGTGCACCGGTTCTGCCCCAGGTTTTAGCTCCACAACTACTGGGACCGCATGTTGTGCCAGGCCCGGTGGGTTGTCTTCTGCCCAAACTCCCGGTATTGAGAAGGGGAGCTCGGGTCCCTCTTGAACTCTTCTACAAGGCCAAAGAGTCGCCATTCTTCTTCCCGAGGTATGGTGAGGGACATAATCTTAGCCCCTGATTCGCCCAATGTTAGCTCAGCCTTGCCACTGTGGTTAAAGGTGATTTGAGCCTGGAGTTTTCCTAGTATGTCTCTTCCCAATAATGCTACAGGGCAGTCTGGCAGGTAGAGGAACTGATGAGTAATTTCTCGGCCTCCAAGGGTATATTGTCGAGGCTGTAGAAAGGTCCGATGGACCCGTCCTCCCGTGGCACCCGTGATGGTGACCTGTGTTTGGGAGAGGGGGCCTATGAGCTGTGTCATGAGGGAATGTTCAGCGCCCATGTCAACCATAAAGTCAATGGGTTGACCCCTAACTAACATTCAGACCATAGGCTTCTGGGGTCCTAGCTGGAGGGAGCCCGGTCTGGCCTACTCTTCCCCGTATTCTTCCATCCCAGTGAGTCCAATAAAGTTGTCTCCTGAAGGGCATGGCGTCTGTTGGGGTGGCTGGTAACGGCCGTGAGTGACTCGACCCGGCCTCCAGGAATTCGGACCTGTTGGCATCCTCCCTAACTGCTGAGGGCACTCATTTTTCCAGTGGCCACGCTGGTTGCAGTAATCACATTGGCCGTGTCCCAGCCTTGGTCTCCCCGCATGTGGCCCCCCTTGACGTCGCCCTCGCTGGGGTAGTCCCAGATTTGGGACAGCATTTTGCCCCGGGGTCCCAGCCTGTTTGACAAGCACAGCAGCAAGCAAGTCCACGTTTTTCTTCATCTTCCGATCTGCCTCTCGATGAGCCTCTTGGTCACGGTTGACATAGACCTTGGTCACCACCTCAAGAAGCTGGCTGATATTCATGCCAACAAATCTGTCCAGTTTCTGAAGTTTCTGCCGGATGTCGCCTTGGGACTGCCCGACGAAAGCAGCATTGACCATCCGCTGATTCTCAAGGGCCTCAGGGTCAAAGGGAGTGTAGAGATGGAACGTCTCACAAAGTCTTTCATAAAATTGGGTTGGGCTCTCCTTGGGTCCCTGGAGGATTTCAGAGATCTTGTTCATATTGATGGCTTTTTTGCTACAATCCTTTAGGCCTCCTAAGGCACAGGCTGCCTTAAGGGACCCAGGTCCTTACCCATCTGGTTGGGCAGTGCTCCCAAGCTGGTTCTCATAGCCTTCCGTGTTCCATTGTGCTCCCAGGTCAGTTCCCGGTGACCGGCAAGGGAGACGTCCCCACTGAAGGAAAAGGGTCCTCTGGCACCAAGTAGAGTTCGCGTCCCCTTTCAACCGGGGGAACCGGGCCTCAGGGACAAGGGAGGTGGAAAATATCGCCATCTCCGTATCCTTGATGAGCCCCAAATTATGTTGCGGGATACTCAGACAGAGAGATGAGACACCAAGGCTTGAAAAGCAGTGTTTATTAATGTCGGCACCGGCTCAGCGGATTCACATCCAGAGGCTGAGCCCCAACCTGGGCGGGACTCGAGGCTATATACCCTGAAGTTTCCAGGTTAGCAGCTAAGATTTCTTATTAGGACATGTGGCCTTGTGCCAGTTCCTGACTGGCTCCTAGGTGAGGTAGGAATTCGAAAATGTTAAACGCAGAAGTCTTAATGGCCATGCAGTCTAGGAAAGCCTTTGTCTGAAGCTCCCTGCTACAGTGTGGAATCCTTGGTGACCACGTGATCCGGGAAAGCCTTTGTCTAGGGTTCTCTGCCACACTTGCTTCAGTCTGTACCTCATAATTTGTGATGGGCGAGTGGTCTTCTTCAGAGCCTCTCAGTAGCCACCACATAAGTAGCCACCAATGTCTATTCTTAAGGTCAACCCTGACAGACACCATACTACTCAAATAGAACTCACAATGACAATATAAATTATCTCTGTATCATCTGGAAATGACTCACATTAGCTAATGATTGGCCTTCCAAGTGCTGGCCATATGTTTTTCTTCTAAATACAATTAACTGATGGACTGCAGCCATTATCTAAATTAGCATATATTTAAGCCTGGATGAGCAGTATGAAAATTCTTGAGAGTTGGGCAGTGTTTTTAGATTGTTATCTTTAGCTACAGGGAAGGGGAACTGCAAGAGGTTTAATGATTTGTCTTTCTTTGATCTGTGTGGAATATACATTTGTCCCCAGAAATCCCTTTAGTGAACTGCATGTATTTATCACAATAAAAACAATTTGAAAATCATTATGATTTCCTACCACAGTTACCAAATATTAGTTTGATTGTTAAGTTTATTTGTTAAACAATATATCAAGCCACAACATAGGCAATGATATTTTGTATTTTTAAATGAATTTAGTTTTGAGAATATACACACAGAACCCTGCAAATCAATAAATGAAAGATAAACACACATGACAAAGAATTAAAATAAACAGTTATGATAACAAGAAATCTAAATGTCTAACAAAAATATGAAAGATGTTTAACCTCGTAATTAATCAGTGAAAGGAAAATTAAAACCACAGAGATATCATGGAACACCATAAGTTTGGCAAAAAAAGCGAAAAAGTCTGTGAAAGAATAGGCAAAAAGGGATGGAAAACTGGCATATATTCCTAGTAGAATATAAACTCAATAAAAGACCAATTTGGCAATATTTCATAAACCTCAGTTTAACCTAAATTCCGATAATATACTCTAGAGATTGCTTAAGAATGTGACAAGTTTGATGTTTAGTCTGGAAAACCCTTTCCTGGGATCTAGCTGTTGCAGGAGAAACTTTAAGTAGCCTGGGTTATTGGAGATACAGGAGTCTAGCAAGCTGTTCTGGAAGGGACTGTCTTAAAAATTAAAAATGATAAGGTATATCTAGCTTGTTTACTGCTTATTGCCAACTCAAACATAGTGCTCCTTTGATGGATTGGTTAAAAGTCCATTTGTTCAGTAAATACCGCCACTGCATACAGTTTATACAGCACACTGTTTTCTCATTACTCTAAAAGCACTGCACTTACAGTGACTGTGTATGTATAAGATGATGAAGTACAAGATGGAACAAGAAGTTCTGCCAAAGACGAGAAAGTGGGGAAATTTCATAACCTAGGAGTACTGCCTTTAAAGGAAAAACCTCTATTCATTTGACCTTCTATCTTGGTGCATTCAGTCTGGCCAATTTTTCTATAGGATTTTTTTTTTACATTTATTTACAGTGACAGCTAGTTTTTTAAGGTCACTAGTTTCCTGGGTTCAAATCCAGACACTGCCACTTAATGACTATACCGTACGACCTTGGATACGTTGTATAACCTCTCTCTCCCTCAGTTTTTTTCAATCATGAAGTGAGGATAATGGCAATATTTATCTCTATGGCTGTGTGATTGACTTAAATGTATAAAATATTGTAGAATACAATACTGAATCATGGCTTCCAAATATATCTGGTTCTAATCCCTGGAACCTGTATATTACCTTCTATGGTAAAAAGTGTCTTTGCACATGTGATTAAGTTAAGGATCTTGAGATGGGGAAATTATCCAGGTGGTCCCTACATACAATCGCATGTATCCATATAAGAGGGAGGCATAGGGAGATCTGACCACAGACTGACATAGAAGAAGGTGATATGAAGATGGACACAGAGTTTGGAATGTGGTGACCACAAGCCAGGAAATGCCAACAGCCACCAAGCTGGAAGAGGCTAGGAACAGATTCCCCTCTAGAGTCTCCAGAGGGGGTATGGCCCAGCTAACATTTTTTTTTTTTAAGATTTTTTTTTATTGGGGGAGGGAAACGGCACTGGGGAATTGGGGGAAGGGGAACAGACAAGTTGCTGTCCTTTGTTCTTCAGTCTAATTGTGGAGGACGTTGCTTCACTGGCCCATGTTGGTATTATCATTGCACTCTTCCTGGGTGAGGCAGATGGGTCACCGGCCTCTGGACGGCTGCTCACAGCGGCCCTTGGCAGCTCACACTGGCTGTCAGCCGCTCAGCTAACACTGGCTGTCAGCCGCTCATGCTGGCTGCCAGCCACACACGGTAGCTTATGGCAGCCCATGCCATTGCCGGAGACTCACGGCAGCCCAGCTCCAGGTCGAGCTGTTGTTCACCATCTTAGCTGTAGAGGGCGCAGCATCGAACCGGGGCCCTGCTGCTCAGAGCTGGTGCCCCAAGCCAGCTCTTAACCAACGCGCCACTCAGCCGGCCCTCCAGCTAACATCTTAATTTTGGCTCATTGGTACTGATTTCAGACCTCTGGCCTCTAGAACTGTGAGAGAATAAACTATTGTTTTAAATCACCTAGTTTGTGGTAACTTGTTACAACAGGTACAGGAAACTAATATAAATACTTAGACCCATGCTTGTAACACGTTCAGCATTAAAAAGTGTTTTGTTATTAGTATTCCAAGAAAATGGCCAGGTGTTCACACTCTGAAATACTGAGAACTGGACAGCTCAAGGACCATTAACTGTGTATTTTCAGGGAATTTGTTTGTGTCTGAGAACAGAAGGAGGTTCCAGATGGAAGCTTATTCTGACAAGGAAAGTGGATAGAACATGTCATGTGGCAGCCCACCTTCCACCAGTAGACCTTTTAATCAAATGTATCAAGGGAGAAGAGACCCCTGTAGCCTTAGAGGGAGGCAGTGGCTGCACTCCTAAGCTTTCCCCTTCCACTTAATTGAAGATGTCCTATTTATATTCCAGACAGCAACTCACCTGGAAGAGTAGGTGAGGGATTTGTCAAAGCTTTGAAAATGATTGCCCCAAACCGGTATCTGGTGAAAAAATTTGCTTTCCAAAGAATAATAAGAAACCTATGCAAGAGAAGCTGATCTACTATAGTGATTAAGAGACTTTGGAGTCAGATAAACTGACCCGCTACTGGGTCCCAAGTTAGTGAACTGCAATCACAAGTTAATGAACCAAAGCAGCCATTTCACATCTCTGGGCCTCAGTGTTCTTGATGAACTATGGGGGGCAGGAGGGTTGAGGGAGGAAGGAAACACTGTCTCATTGGATTATTGTATGAATCAAATATTACATGCAAAGTAATTAGGCTTGGACCAGCTGAGCAGTAAACATTCAATAAATAGTATCCACAAAAAATGAGGCCAAAGCACTAATTTATTCAGAGACATGGAAGATTGAGTAGACAACTGATTTAAATAAGGCTAAGGGAAAGTAAAAACATTTGTGCACAAAAAAATCCCATTAGGTTTTTTGTTTGTTTGTTTTGGTCCCAAATATTAGTTTTTGTTTTGTTTTTATTCTATACAACTTAAAACTCCAGTAGCATACTTTTTGGGGGTATCATATTAAAATTAAAAAGGTTGTTCCTAAAAAGAAAAGTTATAAGAGACAGTATAATTTTTAAAATAAATTTAATTGGGGAAAAATTCTGCCTATGAAGGTAGAGGCTGGCATCAAAGCAATATTAATTATAAAAATCCTCTTTCTGCTAAGTTTCAGTTCCAGAAAGGAGATTATGAGAAATCACTTAAACTTTTCATAGCTAGATTTTAAAATTTAATGAAGGTGAAAGACCCGACAATATGAAGTGGCCACAGAGGCCTTGTAGAAAAGCCAGACATGTACAAGTACTACCCAAGTGGAGAAAGCACAAAGCCTCCCCGTCTGCTTCAGTCACGATGCTCATCTATTGAAAAACATCCCAAGATTGTGAGTAGAGTAATGGAGCAGAAACTGGGGCAACTGCCATCTGCTGCCTTCACTAAGCAACGCCAGAGATGGAAGGCTGAATTTGGCTAATGTTGAGATCATTTGTGGCCCTTAGTCTTTGTTGTCCATCAGAAGCCATTCTCTCCTTTAGTATCAAGATACTGACTTTTAAGTCAAAGGGTGGGCATGTGACCCACTTCTGGCCAATGACATGACAGGTGAAGTTTGCTCAGGGGTTTCTGGAAAAGATATTTTTTCCTCAATAATGTCAAGAGAAGCAGAGAAAATGTCTCTCCCTTGTGCTGCCCTGATTCCAGCCACTAAATACAGTTGTGTGGTGCGCTTGTAATTATAGGGCCTATCCTAGGACCGTAAGAGAACTAGAGAGGCACCGACCTTAAACTCTGACATTGTTGAGCTGCTGTTCCCACTGCAGCCACCACCCTCCTCGGGGCTTCTAGTGACAGGCAAATATAAACTATTTGTCAGGCATTCCGTTTCTTGCAAGTAATAGTATTTGTAATTGATACAATATACAAATAAATTCAGATTGTCAATGATTTAGGTTCAGGGACCTTCATGCACACTAAGCTGTAACTATAGTTGGTCTTCCGTATTCGTAGGTTCCACATCTATGAATTCAAAGAACTGTGGATCAAAAATATTCGGAAATAAATATTAGCCGTTGCTCATGGTTGCATCTGTACTGAACATGCACATACTTTTTTTCCTTGTCATCATTCCCTAATACCATATAACAACTATATTTACATAGCATTTACATTGTACAGTAAGTAATCTAGAGATGATTTAAGTACACGGAAGATGTCCATAGGTTATATGCAAATACTACACATTTTCTATAAGGCACTTGAGCGTCAATGGATTTTGGTATCTACAGAGTTCCTGGAACCAATCCCCATTGATACTGAGGGGAGACTGTGTATTACAGCATCTTGGGGAGAGGGTGAGAAATGACTTCAGATCATTCAATCAGAGACTAAAAAGAATGTTAAAGAAACAGATAAATCAAATTTAGTTATTCATTTATTTGTTCAAGTATTTATTGAGTTTCGAGTATTTGACAGGCACTGTGCTATTGAGAATACCAATGAAAGAGGTGGACAAAGCCTCTGCTTTCATGTAGTGTGGACATGAATAAACTTGTGAAAAAGATGAATACCGAATGGCAAGATAAATTGTGGAGACAATGGGAGTTCTGGGTTTGGGAAAGAGTTTACAATTTTGCTTTTTCCTTTCCATTCCAGGAGTCCTTTTATTGAAAAATGAACCAGACTCAGTATTGGACAGAAACTTCCTGATGAGATACATGGAAATTCTGAAACACAAAGTATAATAAATTCTAAATGCCTTTCTATCTGCAAAAGATGGTCATGGCAAGGTGAATGTATTAAAATAGAAATGTGGCTCTGGAAGTGGTTTTTTTTTAAACAAAATAATTAAAGACTGTTAGGAATACCAGACTATATATATCAAGAATTAAGGATAATAGACATTTGTGAATAGTAAGCAAAGTATATATAATAAAAAATAAAATATAATTATACAACTCCATCATTTCAAAGTTGTTAACCTGCCTATATGGTTACCCAAATTTCTCTACCTTTCATTCTCAATAGAACAAGTGTCCCTGATCCTATAAGAAGCCCCAGCCTCCTTCCGTGCTCTGGAATCCATCCTTTTCAAAGTCTGTATTCCTTCAGTTCTCCTTTCTCCCACTGCACCATAAATCTGTCTCTTTCTTCTCTTTCTTTCTCTTTAACTCTCACCAGCATAGAACAATAATGTTTGCGACATTTTCTATCTTTAAAGAAATTCTTTCAAACCCCTGTTTCTCTTAATCTAAAGAGTTTATTGACCCGTTTTTCACTATCAATTTTTTCTGTGATCTCAATAAAACAAGACCTTTAGCCTCTATATTCCAATGGAACTGCCCTTGTCAAAGTTACCAAGTGCCTTGATGTCACCATATTCTCTATGCTTGTTCTCACCTTACTTGCTATCTCAGCAGTATTTGACATAGCTGGCCATTCTTTCTACAAGATTGAACTATATGAAATTTCTGGCTTTGTAGGTCTAAAGTGATTTAGGCGATTTCATTTGGCTCAATATAACAGTGTTACTTTATTTTTTTGTTAACTTCCATGATTCCAGTGTCTGGGGTTTTTTTCCCTTAGGATCTATTCCTTATCCATCTCATTTCTACCTTCATTGCCTTTGCTTTACCTTACTTCTTTGGCATAGGCTCTATTTTCTCCTCTACCTATCATCTCCCTCCCGGTGAGCTCATCTATTCCCACAATTTAAATATCTTCTTTGTGGTGGTGTCTCTTATATTTATATGTGAGTTTCCTCTGCTGTGAGGTCCAGATATATTTTTGCAACTACCTACTCACCCCTCACTGAGAACCACTGCTCAAGAGCTGTCTTCCACCACCTCTCACCTGGATCACAGTAACAGCCAACCAAGCAGGTCTCCTTGCTTCTTCTACCTCTGACCTCCTACGTTCAATTCTCCACATATTAGTAAAACGAGTTTTGTTTTTTTCGTTTTAATCAGAAATCAGTTCATGTCATTTCCCTGATGAAACATTTTACTCTAAATAAAACCATAGTTTTATGTGGGCTAGCCATTGCTCACATCTCTGATCTCACCTCATAAAATTCACTACATTCCAACCACACCATTCCTCAAACATACTAGGCTTGTTATATTCTGAGAGCATTCGGACTTGTTCTTCCCTCTGGATTTCTTGAGGTCTATTTCTATGTCAAACACATAATTTCAGAGTATATCACTTTTCTGTTCAAAATTCTGTAGTACATAGAAACAGACCTTAAGAAATCTAGGGGCTGGCCGAGTGGTGCGTTGGTTAGGATTTGGCTTGGGACACCAGCTCAGAGCAGCAGGGCCCCGGTTCAGATCCCACATGAGGGCCAGTGACGCTGCGCCCTCTACAGCTAAGATGGTGAACAACAGCTCAACCTGGAGCTGAGCTGCCGTGAGTCGCCAGCGAAGGCATAGGCTGCAGTGGGGCTGGCCAGCAGCTGGCGTGAGCTTTCGTGAGCTGCCATGAGCCACCATGAGCGGCCGTGAGCCACTGTGAGCAGCCGTCCAATGGCCGGGGAGCAACTGCCTCACCCAGGAAGAGCGCAATGATAATACCAACATGGTATTGTCGTTGTTGATAATACCAGCAAGCGACGTCCTGCACAACTAGATTGAAGAACAAAAGGACAGCAACTTGTCTGTTCCCCTTCCCCAATCCCCCAATGCTGTTCCCCTCCCCCAATTACCCTATAAAATCTTAAAAAAAAAAGAAATCCAGATCTTGGAATTAAAAGAACTTAATAGCAGTTACTACAAGTACATTTAAGAATGTAAAGCATGGTCATAAGAATGAACAGATGGAGAATATCAGCAGAGAAATGAAAATGACAAAAAAATAAATGTAAGTTTTAAAACAAAAGTACAATATCTGGAATGAAAAATTCACTGGATAGTCTAAACATCATTATAGGTTGGAGAAGAAATGATTAGTGAAATTGTAAACAAATTAATAGCAATTACCTATTGTGAAGAACATAAAGAGATTTACAAAGTATGAAGATAGCTTTAGTGACTTGTAGGACAATATCAAGTAGTCTAACATATGTGTAATTGGAGTCCAAGAAGGAAACGGGAGACATAATGGGGTGGAAAGAATATCTAAAGAAATAATGGCCAAAAATAGCAATTTCTATTAAGCCTTCAACATGCTATTTATGGGGTTGATGACTCCAAAAATCATGAATCCTCAGATTCCTTAATGACTAGCATTCCCCCATTTTTTTTAAGACAATGAACTCCCCCAGGATTCCCTTCCTCTCCCCCCCCAACTTCCCTCCTAGGCCATTCATAGACTTAAGTAACAGCAAAACCAGGCCACAGATGTACTGGGTCTAATAAGGAAGGAAAGGGATTGCAGAATCTAACCAACATGTACCAGCAGGAACTGAGAGATTATGTGTGGCCCTGGATTATGAGGGTGAATGATCAAGGATGTGAAAGTTTTCTACATTGCCCTGGATGTGTAAAATGACACAACGATTTTGAAGAAATTGATCGGGCAGCTTTTTACATAGTGAAACATGCACTTGTTCTTTAACCACAAAAATCTCAATCCTAAGTATTTATGTTTAGATTCATGAGCCTATTTTCCTAGGACCTGATGTCAAGGAAACTTTGTTCATTGTGTATGCTTTTCTAATTCCAGTTAATTATAGTGCTTTACAGCGTTCATAAGACAGAGGATTATTTTATTTTCAGGTGATCGCTTTTACTCGCTTAAACACAAATCTTCTGTTTCAATATAAAGTCCTGATATTTACTCTTAAACCTCTTCATATTTTGCAATTCCAAGTCCAAGTTCTCCCAGAAATTGGGTTAAGATAAAGGGAGGTCAAGATATCAAATCGATTACTAGAGATATTGTGTTCCATAGGACTGAAAAAAAACAAACCCAAAACATGAAATTCTGAGCCTTGTGGGGCCCTAAGGAAGCATTTTAAACTCGGCTGCTCCTAAAATATCTATCAGCCTGTCCTACTGGTTTTAGATTACTACTGCTATCTCCGAGGAGGGCTGCATGCTTCAGCCACAGGATCAACAGGTACCTCCTCCCAGCAGGTTCCGGGAGTCCTGTGCTCCCAAGTACAACTCTCAACTCTCGGAAAACACCACTCTTTCTAAGGTGGGCGAGGCCGGATGGACGTGAGGGGCGGGGCGGCGGGGGGGAGCCAAATCTCCTCCCGGAGAGGCAGCCCCGCAGCAGCCAAAGGTTGGAGAAGGCGATCCGGAGGCGGGTGCAGGCGCTCTCTCGCGCGCGTGCGCGCGCGCCCGGGCCCCAGCGCGCAGCCCTCCGGTACGTCCGCCCTCTACCGGGGTGGGAAGGAGGACCCGCCCCTTCGCTTCCCGGGCGGGCTGGCGAGCGGGCGGCGCGGAGAGGCGGGGCCGCAGCGGCTGGCAGTGTCTGAGCCTCGGCGGCCTCGGAGCTGGCAGACGCTCGGGGGAACATGGCGGCGACGGAGGCGGCGGTCCCAGCGCTCCCCAACAGCGGCGGCGTGGGCGCGGGGGCGCCGTCGGGCACGGTCCCCGTGCTCTTCTGCTTCTCGGTCTTTGCGCGACCCTCGTCCGTGCCACACGGCGCGGGCTACGAGCTGCTCATCCAGAAGTTCCTCAGCCTCTACGGCGACCAGCTGGACATGCACCGCAAATTCGTGGTGCAGCTCTTCGCGGAGGAGTGGGGCCAGTACGTGGACCTGCCCAAGGGCTTCGCGGTGAGCGAGCGCTGCAAGGTGCGCCTGGTGCCGCTGCAGATCCAGGTGGGTCCTGCTGGTGGGGGAGGCTGCGCGCCCCGCCGCTGCTCCGACTCCCCGTGCGTCCCTGTCCCCGCTGCGCTCCTCAGGTGCCCCCGCGCCGCCCGGGCCCTGCGCGCCTCGCCGGCTTGGAAGGGTCGCGCCGCTATCGCAAGCCTCGGAGACGGCCCAGAGAATGTAGCGGTCCAAAGGTGACGGTCACCAGCTGTCCTCTGTTTTAGGCGGGGGCGTGGGTCTCCCAGCTGGTGGCTGCGCGCGCGAACGCCCCCCACGTGTGTGGTCCTCAGCCGCCCGCATCCGCTTTGTGTGCCGGGCGCGAGCCCCAGCCTCCTGCGTAACCAAAAGACTGTGCAGTAGTGGCTGAGTTTTTATTTTGAGGCGATGCACAACGAGGGAAAAGAGGTTGTGGGGAGTATTGGCCGTAGGGTTTGTTACTCGGAGTTGTGTTCACCACTTGCGGAAACACAAACTTCAAGGAGTCAGACCCTTTCCCTTCCTCTTCCCCAGCTTTCAGTTTCTTGACCTGAAGCCTCCCCTAACCTCAGGTGAGATAACCTTTTCCTTAGCCTCTTCCTAGGACCTGTCACCTGAATCTGTTGATTGATTATATACCTGCGTCGCCTACATTGAAGAAGTCTTTTGACGCCAGGACTGCAATGCCTTATTAAATATCAACTTCAGCTAGACCATGATTTCCTGGTCGCGCTGGCTGAGAAAGTTGTTATACCTCAGGCTTATCTTACAGCTTTTAAATCTTTTTTTAAAAGCCATGCTCTAATACTACAGTTAGTTGGGTGTCCTGTCCCCTTTTTGCGTTCAAAGGACTCGCTAGAGGATTAATATTTTAGAAAAGAAAGAACATAAAGATATATTTTAGATACTACACCATCAGCATTTGGTCTTTACTTGAGAAACTGAATAGCCATTTCTACGGAAGGCCAAATTGAAACGTGGGATTCAGAGTTAGAAGGCACTTTAATATTCAAGTGTCGTTTTCTGAGGATTATTCTCTAGTTTTTTTCTCAGCTGTCATGGGCAGTGGAATTGGTCTTGTTTCCTCTCACCCAGCACCCTTGCCAGAAGCTTCCAAAGCAGGTACTTTAACCTGGATAAAGTTCCTGTGTTCAGAGGACAAAGGCTTAAGAGTCCACTGCCACCCCTGGAGAGTCTAGAGCAGCGGTTCTCAACCTTCCTAATGCCGCAACCCCTTAATACAGTTCCTCATGTTGTGGTGACGCCCAACCATAAAATTATTTTCGTTGCTACTCTATAACTCTAATTTTGCTACTGTTATGAATCGTAATGTAAATATCTTTTTGTTTTCCCGATGGTCTTAGGCGACCCCTGTGAAAGGGTCGTTTGACCCCCAAAGGGGTCGCGACCCACAGGTTGAGAACTGCTGGTCTAGAGGGAGACAGATGGTCTTGATTACCCCAGAATTTGTCCTGCTGTCCATGTGGAGAATTTGGACAATTGTGGTTCAGTGGTGTTGACTACTCCCTGTTTTTATGTCTTTAAGAGCTTTCATGGCAGTTAAAATAGTCAAGGGAATGTACAGTATAGCATAGGGAATGTAGTCAATAATATTGTAATAACTATATGGTGTCAGATGGGTGCTAGACTTATGGGGGTGATTACTTTGTAAGGTGTGTAAATGCCTCATCACGATATGTGCACCTGAAATGAATGTAATACTGTATGTCAACTGTAATTGAAAAATAAATTTTAAAAAATAATTAAATTTAAAAAGGCTGACACCTCTCTGCAGCCTTCCTTGTCAGTCTATTTAGATTATTATTGCTGCCAAAATACCTAAGAAGTTGGATGCATCTTTGACGAATCCATTAATAAAGGCAAGAATCCAAATAACAACTGAGAAGGTCCTAGAGCCATTCTGAGGACGCAGACTTCTTTGTGATGAATTGTTGTAGTGGCTGCAAGTGAGGGTGGGCTGTTACCTAATGAGATGTTATGCCAAACTAGCACCCCCACCCCCACATCTGTAAGGTTTTTTTTCTCACCCAAGATAGGATTTTTTTTAATTTTGAAAAATTCACAGCCTGTGTCTGACAACTCTTTGTAATTAAATGTTCTGGGAATGAATAATGTATATGTATATACTTGAAATGTCTTATACATTCTCAAAAGGCATTATATAATTCAGGTCACTCGTGGCTTTTGAAATATTTTGCTTGGTGTAGGAGATAACATATAGATAATTTTTTGTGGTGATGTTTAAAATAATTACAATAATGGCACTACTCTTCCATTTAAAAAAAATTTTTTTTTCACTAAATAGTCCAAGAATTCTTAAGTATCTGTTATATAATAATATATTATTAAATGTTTTTAAATGTTTTTCTTTTATATCATCTTATTTTAGTAATCTTGTATTTTGATTTCCTCAGCCAGGTGCCTCCCCCAGCTTAAAAATAGATAATGTGGAGGGATACATGCACACATACATACACCCCCCCCCATATATCCATGTACCTATTCTGATACCTGTTTATAGCTATATGAAAACATATATATGCATATATGTATATATATGTATATATGTGTGTATATACTCTCAGAAGAGAAAGGGAAGATACTGTTTTTCATGACCATTTTACTATATGTTTTTTGGAACCCAGTTTATAATCCTAGAGATAGGAACATTTTATGGCTAGAGTTCTTCCCACAAATATCTGGTAGCAGCTATAAGTGCCTGGCACCGTGAATGCAAACATGAATAAGACCCAGTTCTGGTTCCAACTCTTTCATTTTGCAGAGGAGCAGACCGTCCAGGGGATTGCCAAGGTTCCATGGTAATGGTGGATGTACGAAAGCATGGGAAGGACCTCCCTTATAACTGACCATAGCATTCATGTTCTCTTTTTATGCTTAATGAAAGGATAAAGCTGAATGGAAAATAAGCCACCAACTTGAACTTGTAATGTCATTTGTTTTGATGCTGTTCGTCATTCTTTGGAATAGATGCCTATCATGGGAAGATTCAAGGTGACCCATTGGTGAAGCCATTCTACTGGGATGGTAGGCCCCTTCTTGCAGAGGTAGGGACAAAGAGCATAAGTTTGGCCACGTGTCATCCACTGCTTAAATAATGTGACTTGTTATTTCTCCAAACATAGCCTTACAGCCTCTATGACCCTGGGTCACATACTATGTATTCTAGAATATAGTCTCCATTTCCATAGGGGTCTGAGTTTGTTTTCATGCTTGTTCTGACTGCCATTGCCAGTGACCTTGTAAAACACAGTGGTTGCTTGTGCTACACTGTCTGCACCCATGTTCGGTTAGTGGTTCTATGGGGACTGACCTTTAAGACCCCCATTGCCAGTATTAGGCTATAGTAACTTTTTAGTGTCTTCTTTTATGAAATAGTCTGTCAGAGTGACTAGAGTCTGCTGACAGCTCAGGTAGCCAAACGGCTCTTGTTTCAAGCATGGTTTATGTGTCTTTAGCTTTGTCAGAATGCTTGAAGTCTGAGGAATTTTGAGATGCAGGGGAAGAAATGTAAATGAGAGGATTATGCAGTGGGAATTTAGGTCATTTTTATGACTTACAAGTTTGAAATTTTCAAATGGAATTTCCCAAGTTTTAACTAATGGAAACATTCATCTCTGGAAACTCGTGTAAATTTGATATCATACCTCCACCAGTGTGTTTTCCAGCTTGTCACCAGGGAAGGCAGAGCCCAGAGGAGAGGAAGGAGTGGACGTTGTGAGAAGGATGCCAGCGAGAGGATTTTGCTTTAGTACAGAGGAGGGAAGGCTCTGACAGCTTTGTGTGGGCAGAAGATAAGGGCTTCCCTGGGAAGGTTATTTTGACCTTTTCCTGAGATTAGGTTAGTTGGGAAGGGATTTGGCTCCAGCTTTCTTAGAAGTTTACTGCGGTTATCATTTTAAACAGGGGCATGGACATTTTATAGCTAAAAGAGACTCCAGAGTTCACGGTGGGAAGAGAGAGAAGGCACGCTTAGGAAAGAAGAGGAAAAGGAACCTGCTCCCCCTTGGGCTTGCTGGTTTGAAAGGGGTGATTTTTGAGTATGGAACCTTTACTGTGGGAACATGTGGGAGGAGCAGGTGGAAATCAATATTCTTTGGAAGCCTACATTAAAAAGCCCCAAACCTGTTTTGCCAGAAACAGATCATATAGTAGTAAGTCATTTGGTGACATTTGGAAATCTACTTTATGAATCATCTTCTTAATTCTGCAGACTGTGTTAACAAGTTAGGCAATATTAGTGTGAGTGTATGTTTATTACACATATACATACACACATGTGTATGTGTGTATATATGTATATACACATATATATGGATCTTAGTAAATGGTATTTTTTACCTCATTACAGAAAAAGTTATTATTTTTTTAAAGATTTTATTGGGGGAATTGGGGACGAGGAACAGTGTTGGGGAATTGAGGAAGGGGAACAGCCAAGTTGTTGTCCTTCAGTCTTAGTTGCGGAGGGTGCAGCTAACTTAGCTCCAAGTCCAGTTGCCATCCGGCTGTCCATCGGCAGCACACAGCAGTTCAGCTCAAGGTACCATGTTCAATCTTAGTTGCAGGTGGGCATAGCCCACCATCCCATGAGGGAGTCGAAACGGTAACCTTGTTGTTAGGAGCACATGCTCTCACCAACTAAGCCATTCTGCCACCTGTTGGCAGCTCAGCTTGGACACAGCTCACTGGCCCATGTGGGAATCGAACCGGCGACCCTGTTGCTCAGAGCTCACACTCTTAACCAACTGAGCCACTTGGCTGGCCCCCAGAAAAAGTTTTTTAACATACTGAACTTCAGAGTGTAGTGTATGTTTTCTCTATGAGAGATATCACAATAGCCTGATATATTTATTGACTGATTACATGAAGCTCATTAAATCCTTGAAATAGCCCTATGAGGTAGATACTATTTTTCTTGCTTTGTTACAGGTTAAGAAACTGCTGTTTGGAGATGATAATGGATTTGCCTAATTTAATGTACTTGAAATCAGTGAAATTGAGATTTGGACTCAGATTCTAATGTCCACGGGCTGTGCTGTGTAGGGAGCCTTGTCACCCAGGGGAGTCACATCACACAGACCTCTGTATTAAGTGAGTCAGTATTGGAGCAGTACTGACTTCACTGTAGCTGTGGTAATCAGATTTCCTTAAAAACACTTCTGAGTGAAATAATGATACCCATGTCCTTTTCTTTCTCTCAAGCAGATCATGCCTGTTTTGTGATTATAATAGACTACCAACGTTTTGAAAACATCTCACTTACAATTCCAAACTTTAATCATTCCTAAAGATATACATTTTACTCATTGTAGTAGTTCACTGAGGGGTTGCTGTACCACACACTTAATGGCTTACACAACAGAAATTTATTTTCTCCCAGTTCTATAGGCCAAAGGCCAGGGTTGGTTCCTTCTGGGCTGTGAGGGAGAATCTGTTCCACACCGCTCTCCTGGCTTTTGGTAATTTGCTGGCAATCTTTGGTATTGCTTGGCTTATAGGCACGTCACATTGATCGCTGCCTTCCTGTTCACAAGGTCTCTGTCCAATTTTCCCCTTTTTATAAGGATGCCAGTCATGTTCGACCAGGCACCCACCCTCTTCCAGTATAGCCTCATCTTAACTAATGATATTTTTCAATGACTCAATTCCAAATAAAGTCATTTTCTGAGGTCTTAGGGGTTAGGAATTCAACGTAATGAATTTTGTGGGACACAATTCAACATATAACATTCACCATGTATTACTTTTATGGAGGGAACAAAACTGGTGCACAGTGTATCACTAAGCAAGGCCAGCCACCCTCTAAGCAAGGCCAGCCACCCTTTATGTGCCTGTCCTGAGTAACCAGGGGGACTGAGCAAGGGAGGGACTGGTTTCTTACCAGTGTGGTAGACTTTGTTAGAAAGTGGTCAGAGCATGTGTGGTAGTAAAGGAGGGTAAACCCTATCATGATATTGGTAATAATGGGACTTGGGGATGAAAAGTCTTTTGAATATGAAATCTAAGGTCAAATCCCAGCTATGACAGTTCTTAAGAAAGTAGACAAAAAAATTATACTAGAAATTGATCTCTTAAACTCTTACTTGAGAAAGCCATTAGCAGTGATCAACTTTTTGCATTTAAATATATATATTGAAATGTGTTATTTATGTATGGATATGTGTAGATATATAGATATGTGAAGGTGTGTGTGTATATATATACACACACACACACACACATATATTTTTATTTTTTATTGATTTACTAATTTTTTTTTAAGTTGCAGAAAAAGACAGTTTATTAGAAGAAAAAATACATTTCAGAGAAGCAGAAGTGGGCCCGAGCAGTAGAGAATGGCTCAAGAGCCATTATTAAAAGAGAAAAAGCGGGCCGAGCAAAAGAAGCTCAAAAAGCCCACGTATATATTTTTAAATGTGATTTCTTCATGCTTCTTGAACATACACACACACTAATATTGCCTAACTTGTTAACATAGTCTGTAATTGCGACACTTTTACTTGTGCTGGCACTTGGTCAAATCCACTTTTAATTTGCTGTCTTGCAGCTGCAACATGTAAATGTTTGACTATGAGCAGTATTTTTAGTTACTACAAGGTTTTGTTTTAAGAGAAAGTCATGAGTCAAAGTAAGAAGTCCCTGAATTACAGAGTCAGTGTGTAATTTAACAACAGCTTTTGGAATTCATACGGATTGGTGTGAGGGGGTTGTTAGTTGAACATGGTTAGAGGGATTTTTGGTTAGGTTTGGGTTTTGGGTTTTTTTGTTTTGTTGCTGTTTTTTTGTAGCCTCAAAGCCTCTTTGGCTTATAAGGTGTGTAGCTGATTCATAAAGTAGCTAGCATCTTTTCCCCCAACTACCATAGCATAGGGAGACCATTTTTTTAAATAAACTTTTTATTTTAGGATAGTGTTAGAGTTACAGCAAAGATAGCACAGAGTTCTATACCTGTATCTAGCTTCCCTTCTTATTAACATCTTATGTTACTGTGGCATATTTCTCACAACTAGGGAATCACTATTAGTATATTACTATTAACTGAGCTCCACACTTTATTAAAATTTCAGTAGCTTTTCCCTAATACCCTTTTTCTGCTCCCAGGTCCAATCCGAGGTACTAATTACATTTAGTTGTCATGTCTCCTTAGGCTCCTGTGGGCTATGACAGTTTCTCAGACTTTTATTGTTTTTGATGATCTTGGCCGTTTTGAGAAGTACTGGTGAGATATTTTGGTAGCATGTACCTCAGTTTGGGTTTATCTGATTTTTTTTTTCATGCATAGATTGGAGTTGTGGGGTTTTGAAAGGAAAATCATGAAGGTCATTCTTATTACATTACATCAAGGCTACATACCATCAACATGATATCATTGATTACCTTAACCTGGTTGAGGCAGTATTTGCCAGATTTTTCCACTGTAAAGTTACCCTCCTCCCTTTATACTCTACTCTGAGGTAGCAGATTATTACTAAGTGCAGGCCACATTCAAGGAGATGCTGGGAGTTAAACTCCAACTCCTTGAGAGGAGAATAGGCATTTTTTATTCACTAAATACCTAGAATTATAATTCACTAAATTATAACCAATCCTCTCTGCATAAAAATATGCCTTGCCACCTTATCTCTATGGTTTCTTTCTTTGTTTACTGAAGTTTTATAGATGATGAGTTCCTAGACTAGAAAGGCTTTGCAGGGTGGTGAGGATTTTCGAGCTGCATTTTCTGACCTCTTAATCTGTGTCTAATATGACATATGATCCCCTGCACAAAAAAGAATACCTCACTGCTGAAATGAGGTACAGGGAAGCACCAGGTAACAGGAACCCCAGTAGACCACAACTCTTATAGGATTTCTGGGTAGGTACGGTTTTATTCCTTTAAATGTCCCAAATATTTGGACCATTTTATATTGTAGTTCTAAAGTACTATAAAATTTAACATTTTCTTAATGAGTGTGTTAAAATGATGTTGCCCCAATTTATAAGTTATATATACAGCTTGTTACTCTTTTACTAGAGGTCTAGATTATAGAATGAGTTGAATTTTAATGTGCTTTTATTGTATTTTGAATCATTGTCAGCTGTCATTTCTTGCTGCTGTCAGTTTGCCAATCTCCAGCAGTTTCCTTTCTTATTGCTGTTTATAACCTGAAACAACCCAACTTGTTGGGAATGTACAGAGTTAGTACAGTCTGAGATAAAATCGGAGAGCTGGAGATCTAAGCAAGTATAAGCTGTATGCTAATGCATGGCCATCCAGCACACTTATGCAGCTGCCCAGGAGTTTTCTTTTGCGTGCTTGCAGGTTTTCACATGTAGGAGAATGGTGAGATTGACTCAGCTGCATTACTATAATTTGAAACAGGCCAGTTGCAGGTAAACTGCTTTTCATAGTGGGCCCTAAACAGTGTGAATGACTAGGGACCCACAGTTCAAATTTATAAAAATACATGGATTTTGAGCCTTTGTAGCCGAGATTTAATGTTTACTGAGAATTTAAAATACATAGACATAAATAGTGACTCTTTTAAAAATAGCCCCCTGAGTACTCATATACACATCGTCACTGCTTTTGAAAATGACCAAAATGGAGACATCATCTTTGCATTAAAAATTTAAGTAAGGAAACAGTCAAAGATAGAATATATAATTTAAGATGCTTGAATATTTATTTAACCATATAATACTTTATTGGCAAAGTAGGAAAACCCTACACATAGTGTTAGAATTACAGATGACACCTGTTCTGACATGAACTTGGTGTTGGATTGCACGTGGTTAGTCAGCGCACATCTATAGAGTTAGTGCCAGAGGGAGATTGAAGTGCTAGAGTCCCTCAGGCCAGGACATAGATAAATCAAGTGCAAACTGATTAGAACAGTCATACTATTAAGGATAAAAGATTCCTTTTAATGATTGACTTAATTCCTGTAGTAATTGTTTCCTAAGAGTATGCTGTGTGCAGGGTACTAAGTCAGAGTCTAGGGCCAGGCTGGTGGTGAAGTCACCACCATGTAACCAGGACACAGGTTCCTCTAGAAAATCGTTAGTCATCATCATCCGTGGGTGGTTTTAGAGAGAGCAAAACAGGGCAATTAGAGGGAAGGTTTAAGAGAGGGCTAGTAAGAGTAGTGGTATGGTTTCATTCAGGACCAGATTGCATCCTTTACAGAGCGTTCTATAAATTTGGGAAGCTAGAAGAAAAAGCACCATGGACTTTTGAGAATTCAGTGAAATTAAATTCTTATAATCAGTAGTGATTTTCACTTTTTGGTACATCCATATTGGGCTCAAGTTGTTAGAGTAGACCAATCACAGCATTTAATGTAAACTCTTGGCAATAGAACACCCAGTTTTCATCTTTATTCATTGACTTTCCTGATTGTGATAAATATGTTTTAAAATGCAAATGTCAAATTTATGTCTGTTCATTTAACAGTAGTGATGTGCATGGCATCATTTCATTACATTTTTGTGAACTCTAAGAAATTACTCTTGAGAATAGCATCTTAATATTTCTATCTTGATGATAGCAATAATTGTGGATTTGTCTATTTTTTAGTTTTATGTTCCATGGTCTCTACTACAGATTATTATTATTATTATTATTATTATTATTATTATTATTATTTTAAAATTTTATTGGGGAATTGGGGGAGGGAACAGCGTTGGGGAATTGGGGAAGGGTAACAGACAAGTTGCTGTCCTTTTGTTCTTCAGTCTAGTTGTGGAGGACGTCGCTTCACTGGCCCATGTTGGTATTATCATTGCGCTCTTCTTGGGTGAGGCAGATTGGTTGCCGGCCTTTGGACGGCCGCTCACAGTGGCTCTTGGCAACTCACACCAGCTGCCAGCCACTCACACTGGCTGCCAGCCACCCACGATAGCTTATGGCAGCAAACTGCTGCAGGGGCTGCAGTCTATGCCGTCGCGGGCAACTCACAGCAGCCCAGCTCCAGGTCGAGCTGTTGTTCACCATCTTAGCTGTAGAGGGCGCAGCGTCACTGGCCCTCAACGTGGGATCCAAACTGTGCAGCCCTGCTGCTCAGAGCTGGAGCTCCCAAGAGAGCTCTTAATCAGCGGAGCCTTGGACAGACCCCAAGCCAACTGTAAACCAGCGTGCCACTCGGCCGGCCCTGCTACAGATTATTTTAAATTTAACTCTGTATGTATAAACAATACCATCATCAAATTTACGTTTTTTACTATTGTAACATTTTTTTCTGATTATAAAACTAATACATATTTTTAAAATAGCATTCAGCAAATGTTTTTAAATAGCACTTGGAAAATATAAAATAGTACAAACAAGACAAATAAACAAAAACCAATAGATACAGACAACAGTTTAGTGGTTACCCGACGGTGGGGATGGGAGAAGAAGAAGGTCAAGGGGATCAAATATATGGTGATGGAAAGAGAACTGACTGTGGGTGGTGCACACACAATGCAATGTGTAAATAATGTGTTACAGAATTGTACACTTGAAACCTAATAATTTTACTAACCAATGTCACCCCAATAAATTTAATAAAAACAAATACTATATAGAAAGGTAGGTAGATAGAAAGGTATAAAGAAAAAATATTACCAACAACCCTAACTATATAACCATTTGTTATTATTTTCATATATTAGCTTCTTTTTATTCATATTTTTACATTATTGAAATACCATTGAATTGTGCTCTGTTTTAAAAATTCACATTAGATTATGAGCATTTCTTCTTAGATGGCACAAATTCTTTGAAAACATATAAATATGTTGTTTTAATTGGCTAAAAAATGCTTTTTCATGTGAATGTGTTAAAATTTGTGAATTCTTTTCTGTATGGTTGGTCCTGGGTTTATTACTAATTCTCACTATTAAAAGCAATTCAGTGGACATTTTCATGGATCTTTTTTTTTCTGTAATTCAGATCATTTCTTTTAGTTAATAGTTGCAGAAATTGACTTACAGGGTCAAACAGTAGGAACATTTTTCTTCCTTTATTGACCTTCACTGAAAATAAATGTCATTGTATAATGAGCACTAAATCATTTTTTTTTCTTTTTTTTCTCAGCTCACTACCCTGGGAAATCTTATACCTTCAAGCACTGTGTTTTTCTGCTGTGACATGCAGGAAAGGTTCAGACCAGCCATCAAGTATTTTGGGGATATTATTAGTGTGGGACAAAGACTGGTATGCTTGTTTATTTTTTCCAATTCACTGAAGCATAATATACATTCATAGATACACACATATGTATATTGCTGATTATCTTTGTGGTTTTCTGTTTTGTTCTGCAGTTACAAGGGGCCCGGATTTTAGGAATTCCTGTTATTGTAACAGAACAGTACCCTAAAGGTCTTGGAAGCACTGTTCAAGAAATTGATTTAACAGGTGTAAAACTGGTACTTCCAAAGACCAAGTTTTCAATGGTATTACCAGAAGTAGAAGCGGCATTAGCAGAGATACCTGGAGTCAGGAGTGTTGTGTTATTTGGAGTGGAAGTAAGTACCTTTTGTTATGTTTTGGACGTAATATCATGTGTAGAAAACTTGATGCCAGAATGCAGGTTTTGAATATAGAGTACCATGTAGGTGGTAATCATGATGAAAAATAGCCACCGTTTACTATTGATTATTAGCATGGCGCCGATCCAAACACACACACACACATACATACATACATATATATATATATATATATATATATATATATATATATATGTATTAATTTATGAAACTCTCACAGCAACCCTCTGAGTTAAGTTTTCTTGGTTTTCCCATATCATAGATGAGAAATCTAAAACACACATGCCACATAACTTACCCAAGGTCATACAGCTAGTTGGGGGATGGAGCTAAATTGGAATCTTAGGTTAGTGAATTCTTTGGCCTTTGCTTTTAACCACCACTTTGGAACACAATTTCACCAAAGGCATTATTTTTTATTTATGTGTTGTAGGATTTCACCTTGGTCATATCTTTGCTCAAGAAAAACCTTAGAAGTCATGTCATTCATTGTCCTTCATATTTGAATTATGTACATACCTTTTTAAAGGGAAAAGAATGCTCATGGATTCCTAATACTGATTAAAATGATTTGTTTGATTTGTTTTTTTGGACATGTACAAACAAAATATAAGTATTCATAGCTTGTAAACAACTATTGAACTAAATTTTTAAAATTATGAAAAAACTATAAAAACAGTGATATCCAAATAATAATAATATTAATTTATTTATGATGTTTCGGTAGTAGGTTCATATAGTAGGTTTCAATAGTAGAAGGATGTAGTCTCAGGTTTAGATGTATGTTAAATATCTATATTTCGACTTCAGTGATAATATAGAGGAAGCCTGTTTGTATAAATATGTCACGTCAGATGCTGTTGCTGACATCTGCAATTTTTTTGATTAATTATCATTATTAAACCTCGTGCCTAATGAAAGTCATCTTTGAGCTGTCTTCCAGTGCTAATTTTAATAAGGTGTCAGTTGATAATCCACCAAAGCTCTTTTGTCCTATAAAGATATGTGGCATTATTGAAATCGGCTTTCATTGGTTGTTTCATTGGTAATAACTCAGTTATGTTGGAGCATGTTTTCACTCTTCGTTTTCTGCTCATATTATGTGTTACAAGTTAGTACTTACAAAGATGGAAACTGTATAATACGTTTGCTGGTGATGTAAACTGGATATTTTCACCTGTGTCACAGCTATTTTTAACTTGGCCTACCTTTCCTCCTGGGTGCCTGGGAACAACTCCCTTTTCCCACTACTTTCTCCATCTGCAGTACTGCAGACTCCTCATTGGTGTTAGGCGCTTGGTGTGAATTCAGATATAACCTCCGCTGTGAGTGGCATTAAAACTGAGTGGTAGTGGTCAGCTGTATAAAGGTCATCCAGGTCACATAGAGGAAAATCTTATAAAAAATTCTCACAGAGCTCTAAGAATATGATCAAGGTTCCTAGTATGAGGGACATTGATATAATTCGATTCCCAACTTTACAAGGAGGAAACCAAAGCCAGCGATGCCACTTATGCCCATGACCACCTAGCACGGTAGAGGCGAAACCAGCGCTGGCACAAGGTCATTAGACCTGTAGTGCTCTCTCCGTTTCATGTGCCTGCACGTTTGTAAAGTACGTTCAGTTAACCGCTTTACTATAATACATATGATTTTTTGCTTTTCCACTAGACTCACGTGTGCATCCAGCAAACAGCTCTGGAATTGGTTGGCCGAGGTATTGAGGTTCATATTGTTGCTGACGCCACCTCATCAAGAAGCATGATGGACAGGATGTTTGCTCTTGAGGTAACTGTCCTGCTTTAAAATAAATCATTTATCACTTTTCTAAATAAATTTGAAGAGCATTGAATATTTAACAGCTATGGAAGATTGACCTCCTAAATTTGAGCTTGGTCAAACAGTACCAGGTTCATTGATTTCCAGAGTCTGGACTGTACATTGACCCACCTTTGAGGTCTCGCCTCCATATCCTATCGTATATCTTCTGTTTCCTGAGGTCTAGATTACTCCTGACGCCAAAAGCTCCTTATATCTTTTGTCATAAGTTTGCTATATTGTTTTATGCATGAACTGAGAGGTTATTCCAGTAAGCTTAATCTGTAGCATTTAGAGATTTGCAAATTAAAAACAGGTCACCTAGGTTTAACTCAGCCAAGATCTAGCCAAACCCAGGGCACAGTGGGCCTAAGCCCGGTTCAGCCTCATATCTTCCTCAGACTTGAGTTTCTGGGGATAGGAGGTGTGTCACTAAGTGTGGACGGCACTCACGTGCAGTGTTTCATGGCTCTGCACTAGGGTGTCAAGATGCACCAGAGTCAGGAAGGCGGTGATCTCTGGGCAGTGTTGCATAGCAGTGGTCTTACTTGAGTATTTCCTATTTATTCCAAGACACTGAAAAGCAAACTACCACATAACGCTTTGAATCATTCACTCCATATTGTGGTGTCTCTCTCTCTCTCTCTCTCTCTCTC